>NC_057795.1:197349455-197679293 GCF_018294505.1 Triticum aestivum
TGAAGCATTTGAACATTCAGGTGAAGAATTAGCAGATTCACGTTCAATGCACTTTAAGCATGGAGGATCAAACTCTTCCTGAGTAGCGCTGATTTGTTGAGCAAGTAATGAATCGCGCTCCTTCTGAAGATCTTCATAACTCACTCTTAGCTTCTCAAGATCTTGCTTTCTTTGAAGAAGTTCAAGAGAAAGCTTCTCGTGATCAGATAAGAGAGCGTTATGATGACATTGAAGGCCGTCAAACTTGGAATGGAGTCCCTGAAGACTTTCAGCCAAGGCTTTTGACCGATCCATTTCTTCACCCAACATATCATCGCTCTTATTTAGCATGTATTGGAATTTTTCCAAGGCTCTTTGTTGTTTAGTGGCAAGGGAAGCAAGTTTGACATAGCTAGGTCCAAATTCATCGCCAGATTCATCATCACTAGATTCAGATAGGTAGGATTCGGTTACCTCAGCACCGTTTGCCATAAGGCAGGGGGTAGACGATGATGATTCTGGTTCGAATGTCATCGCATTGAGAGATTCCTTGTAATCCTCAAACCAAGGATCATGACGAGTCCAATGACCTTCATAGACCTCAAAGAGACGGTCCCAAATTAGCTTCGCGTGATTGAGATGCATGACGTTCCTGAACTGATTTCAGGACAGACTAGAGCAGATGACATCCTTTGCTGTGAGGTTAAGCAGTGTGTACTTGCGAATGTCATCAGCCTCAGCCATCTTGCATAGATTGGTAAGACCGATCTCGGTGACGGTCCACAGTTCGCTGTCCATAGCCATGAGTCGCTTTGTCATCATGGCCTTCCACCGAGGATACTCATGACCGTCAAAGATGGGGCAAGAAACGTTCCTCGATCCTGCAGTCGACATAACTAAAACTCCAGGTGGTTAAACCAAAATCACACAGAACAAGGGAGTACCTTGCTCTGATACCAATTGAAAGTGCGTTATATCGACTAGAGGAGGGGTGAATAGGCGATTTTATGAATTCTTCACTTAGGAATTTGCTGGTGAGGAAATTCCTTAGCGAAGAACTACTTGCAGTGGAATAAGTACTCAGAAGTAAGCATGACAGAATACACACATGGTCATCATGATGAAATGAAAACAAACACAGAGTACAGAAAGCGTAAACACAAGATAACACAAGATGAAGACAAACAGACTAAAGAAATTGAACTGAGGAAATTGAGAAAGTCTTCAGTCAAAGTCTTCAAACACAGATATGAACAATCATCAACATAGTAATGAAGAAATGAAAGAGTTGAGGAAATAGAACCACTAAGGTTGGTGAAGACAATGATTTGGTAGACCAGTTCCAACTGTTGTCTCAGTTGTACGTCTGGTTGGAGCGGCTGAGTATTTAAACTCGAGGACACACAGTCCTGGACACCCAGTCGCTAAGCATGCAGCTCAGGACACCAAGTCCACACCGTATTCTCCTTGAACTAAGGTCACACAGACCTCGTCCAATCACTCGTGGTAAGTCTTCAGGCGACTTCCAAATCTTCACAGACTTCGGTCACTCGGCGATCCACAATTCCTCTTGGATGCTCTAGACCATGACGCCTAACCGTCTGGAAGAAGCACAGTCTTCAAAGGTAACAAGCGTCGGATCCACACAGGATCAATCTCTTCAGTGATGCTCAATCACTTTGGGTTTGTAGGTGTTTGGTTTGGGTTTTTGGTCGCTCAATGATTTTCGCTCAAAGTCCTCGGAGGATGGGTTGCTCTCAAATGACAAGTTTCAGTTTCTCTCAGAGCAACCAACCAGCTGGTGGTTGTAGGGGGCGGCTATTTATAGCCTAGGGAGCAGCCCGACATGATAAGACATAAATGCCCTTCAATGATATGACCGTTATGTGGATAAGATATTTTGGGACAGCTGGCGCATAGCACAGCAACGGTCGGAAATTTGACTCTCAAATTCCTCAGGGCTATCATGTTCCTCATTGTGTAGGCAATCTGCACTGGTGAATTCCTAACTCCTCAGTCAAAACAAATTCCTCAGTGACCAGAAGAACTTCGTCTCTGTCACTGAAGAAATTGACTGAACTGTATGAGATTTCCAATGGCTTCACTCGAAGGGATTGATAGGTGTAGGATTTTGAGTTGAGCATCACATGGAAATTTTTCCTTAGTATTTCCTTGACCCCCTTTAACAATACGGTGTTTCATATGACTCAAGAAGGAGAAAAACAAAACTATGAAAACGAAAGTCTTAAAGCTTCATATTCCTTGCATGAATATCAAGTCTTCACGAACACACCAATTTCTTCACTTTCAAAGTCTTCATGAAAGTCTTCAGGAATACCAAAATCTTCAGTCGAAGATATTCATTTTTAGGGGTCGACTTTCTCTGTAAATATCAAACTCCTCATAGACTTATAGACCTGTGTACACTCAAAAACACATTAGTCCCTTAACATATAAGTCTTCAATACACCAAAATCACTAAGGGGCACTAGATGCACTTACAAAGGGATTGACAACCCCTTTATTGCATTGGGTGCAAGTATTTGTTTATCTGTGTAGGTGCAACCATTGGTGACTTGTGTGTTCCTCCTACTAGATTGATACCTTGGGTCACAAACTAAGGGAAATAATTATCTCTACTTTGCTGCATCACCCTTTCCTATTCAAGGGAAAAAACAACGCAAGCTCAAGAAGTAGCAGTGTCGTCAAAACACATTCAATAGATGAAATAGTTCCCGCGGAGATTCGATCCTCAGGTTAGTCGGTCATACCCAAGCTGAGTTTCGGGGGCTACTGGCTATATATCTTGGCAGAGAATAAATTGCACCAATCAAAAAGTCCACAAAAAGTAAGACCACGGCCGAGGTGGTGCACCTCCTCGGAAGCAGACCGACATAAAGCTCGGATGCAATTGGCTAGATCCATATAGGACGTTTCCGGCATTAAGCTTGATTGAACTCCTTCAAGTTTTTTCAAGAATGAGGTAATTTATGACACCTCAGATGCAGATCGGCGCTGGAGCTCGGCTGTAAATAGACATCTCAGATGCAGATTGGCATTGGAGCTCGGCTACAAAAACACACCTCGGATGCAGTCCGATGTTGGAGCTCGGACGCAAGAGGACACCGCCGCACGGGAAACACTTCAAACCCGAGGTGTGGCGTAAAAAATAACAAGGAATTAATAAAGGCCAGAGACTTAAAGGGCCCCTCGGATGCTCGACATGTGGACACTTTGGATTTAGCTCGGCAATCCTCAAGATCGATGATGGGAAGATTTGTTGAACGAATTTTCAAGACCGACGACTGAAGATGAAGAACAGTTCAGAAGAATCGAGGAGCGTCCCCAACTTGAAGACCTGTTCAAGGGGCTACTGACGGTGTCCTAGACTAGGGGGTACTCACCACGTCGTCTCCCGACCAGGTGGATCAGGCCGAGGACCCCCATGGCGGTTCACTCATGGGCCACTTCGGGCAACCCATGACGCATACAAGGAGTATTCCACAAGACTTGGCGCACAAGACAAGGACTCCTTTAAATCCTAGGCCTCTGGTGTATTATATAAACCGAGGTCGGCTAGTCAATAGACGATCTCATATTTAGAAGAAGAACCATCATCCTACTTACCTAGGGTTTAGTTCATCTGATCCCGTGGTAGATTGCTACTTCTTGAGCTTGCGTTGGTTTTTCCCTTGAAGAGGAAAGGGTGATGCAGAAAAGTAGAGATAAGTATTTCCCTCAATTTTGAGAACCAAGATATCAATCCAGTACGAGGTACAAGCAAGTTTCCAATCTATGCACCTGCACAAACAATCAAACACGTCCACCCAACGCGATAAAGGGGTTGTCAATCCCTTCACGGTCACTTGCAACGATGAGATATGATAGAGATAGATATAAAAGATGACTAAAATGTAAAACAAAGTAAAAAACAAATAAATTGCAGCAAGGTATCTTTAGTTTTTTTGGTTTATAGATCTAAAAATAAATGATGGAAAATAGACCCGGGGGCCATAGGTTTCACTAGAGGCTTCTCTCTTGAGAGCAAATAATACGGTAGGTGAACAAATTACTGTCGAGCAATTGATAGAAAAGAAAGTGTGACGATATCCAAGGCAATGATTATGCATATAGGCATCATGTTCGTGTGAAGTAGACCGAAATGATTTTTCATCTACTACTATTACCCCACACATCGACCACTATCCAGCATGCATCTAGAGTATTAAGTTCATAAGAACAGAGTAACGCCTTAAGTAAGATGACATGACGTAGAGGGATAAACTCAAGCAATATGATGAAAACCCCATCGTTTTACCATTGATGTCAACAATACAAATATGTGCCTCGCTACCCCTACTTTCTCACTCGGTGAGGACACCGCAAGATTGAACCCAAAACTAAGCACCTCTTCCATTGCAAGAAGAACCAATTGACGACCCACAAGTATAGGGGATCTATCATAGTCCTTTCGATGGGTAAGAGTGTCGAACTCAACGAGGAGCGGTTTTCAACAAGGTATTCTCTGCAAGCACTGAAATTATTGATACGAATAGTTTTGTGATAAGATAATTGGTAATGGGTAACAAGTAACAAAAGTAAGTAAGGTGCAGCAAGGTGTCCCAATCCTTTTTGTAGCAAAGGACATGCCTAGAAGAACTCTTTTATAGTGCAAAGCGCTCCCGAGGACACATGGGAATTACTGTCAAGCTAGTTTTCATCATGCTCATATGATTCGTGTTCGTTACTTTGATAATTTGATATGTTGGTGGACCGGTGCTTGGGTGTTGTCCTTACTTGGACAAGCATCCCACTTATGATCAACCCCTCTTGTAAGCATCCACAACCACGAAAGAAGAATTAAGATAAATCTAACCATGGCATGAAACATATGGATCCAAATCAGCCCCTTACGAAGCAACGTATAAACTAGGATTTAAGCTTTTGTCACTCTAGCAACCCATCATCTAGTTATTACTTCCCAATGCCTTCCCCTAGGCCCAAATCATGGTGAAGTGTCATGTAGTCGACGTTCACATAACACCACTAGAGGAAAGACAACATACATCTCATCAAAATATCGAACGAATACCAAATTCACATGATTACTTATAACGAGACTTCTCCCATGTCCTCAGGAACAAATGTAACTACTCACAGAGCCTATTCATGTTCATAATCAGAGGAGTATTAGTTATCATTAAGGATCTGAACATATGATCTTCCACCAAATAAACCAACTAGAATCAACTACAAGGAGTAATAAACATTGCTAGCATTCCACAGGTACCAATCTGAGGTTTTGAGACAAAGATCGGATAAAAGAGATGAACTAGGGTTTGAGAGGAGATGGTGCTGGTGAAGATGTTGATGGAGATTGACCCCCTCTCGAAGAGAGGATCGATGGTGATGGTGATGGCTTTGATTTCCCCCTCCAAGAGGGAAGTTTCCCCGGCAGAATAGCTCCGCCAGAGCCCTAGATTGCTTCTGCCCAGGTTCCGTCTCGAGACGGCGGCGCTTCGTCTCGAGCTTCCTTCTGATTTTTTACAGGTCAAGACACATCATATAGCAGAAGATGGGCACCGGAGGCCTGCCAGGGGGCCCACAAGGCAGGGGGCGTGCCCCCCACCCTTGTGGCTTCCTGGTGGGGCCCCTCTAGTACTTTCTTCGCCCAATATTTTTTATTAATTCCTAAATTACTCTCCATAAATTTTCAGGACTATTGGAGTTGTGCAGAATAAGTTTCTAATATTTTCTCCTTTTTCCAGCATAGAATTCTAGCTGCCGACATTCTCCCTCTTCATGTGAACCTTGTAAAATAAGAGAGAAAAGGCATAAGTATTGTGCTATAATGTGTAATAACAGCCCATAATGCAATAAATATCAATATAAAAGCAAGATGCAAAATGGACATATCAACTCCCCCAAGCTTAGACCTCGCTTGTCCTCAAGCGAAAGCCGAAGTCGAAAAATATGTCAACATGTTTAGAGATAGAGGTGTCGATAAAATAAAATACGGACATGAGAGCATCATGATCATCTTTAGAACAACAACATATATTGTCATATAATTTCTTATGCTAAAGTAACAATTCGTTCACAAGGTAAAGTGTGAATCAAAAACTTCATTGAAAACTAACAAACTATGATCTCAGTCATTGAAGCAATTGCAATTTATCATAACATCGGAAAGAGTCAATTTAAGAGCTTGTCAGCAAGTCCACATAGTCAACTATCATTAGTCTTTCAAAATTTCTAACACTCACGCGATACTTATGGGTTCAAAGCCTCAGTCGGACACACAGAAAGATAGGGGCTTATAGTTTCACCTCCCAACCTTTTACCTCAAGGGTAATGTCAACAATAATACGTTATGATAACCTACATCCGAGTGGATATATATATATATATATATATATATGTATATATATATATATATATATATATATATATAGAGAGAGAGAGAGAGAGAGGACAAATGTTTCCTACAAGCAGTGGTAGTTACCACCACTTGCATTTTGTATGTTGTATGTAGTATCTGTCAAAATTGAGAGTATGTATGTGTAGTATGTAGTACATAACAATGATTAGGTAGTATATATACTAATTTTTAGGTAGTATATACCATGTTTTGAGTATGCTCTTTTTTACGTACAAATATGTACGTATTTCACAAATATAACAAAAACTATGGGTTCATATGTAATTTTTTCATGTAACTTGCTTTGAAATATCTTAGATATAGTATATGAATATATTTAAAATGATAAAGTAGTACATATAGTACTAAATGGTAGTATATGAGACATATGGGGTAACTACCACAGGGTGGTAGGATGGATTTTCCCTATATGGATCTTTCTCCAACACATAGTGCTTGCCAAAAGGAAAAAGTGTAAAAAGGAAAGGTGAAGATCACCATGACTCTTGTATAAGGGTAGAAAATAAAAGTAAAAGATAGGCCCTTCACAGAGGGAAGCAGAGGTTGTCATGCGCTTTTATGGTTGGATGCACAAAATCTTAATACAAAAGAATGTCACTTTATATTGCCGCTTGTGATAAAGAAATTTATTATGCAGGCTGTCGCTTTTATTTCTTCCATATCACAAGTTCGTATAAAACTTATTTTCTTCATACTAATAGATCATACATATTTAGAGAGCATTTTTTATTGCTTGCACCGATGACAACTTACTTGAAGGATATTACTCAATCCATAGGTAGGTATGGTGGACTCTCATGGCAAAACTAGGTTAAGGGATGTTTGGATGCACAAGTACTATCTCTACTTGGTGCAAAGGATTTGGCTAGCATAAGAGGGAAAAGCAAGCTGAACATGTTGGAGGATCCATGACAATATAACTTCTATTCGGATATAAGAAAACATAACCCATTATGTTGTCTTCCTTGTCCAACATCAACTTTTTAGCATGTCATATTCTAATGAGTGCTCACAATCACAAAATATGTCTAAGATAGTGTATTTATATGTAAAACCTCTCTTTCTTTATTACTTCCTATTAATTGCAACAATGACCAAAACTATGTTTGTCAGCTCTCAACAAATTTTATTCATCACACTCTTTATATGTGAAGTCATCACTCTCCATAAGATCATTATTTGATCTTTTTATTCTATTTTATTTCCTCAAGATCATAGCAAGAAAGCAAAGCCCTCAACTCAAAACTAGTCTTTATTATATATATAACTCACTGACTCGATTACATAGGTAGATCTCAAAACAAAACTCAAAGCTAAATCATACTAAAATTTTATTGTACTAGATATAACCAAAAGGACCGAACTAAGAAAAACGATAAAAGTAAAGGTGTGATGGTGATAGGATACCGGGGCACCTCCCCCAAGCTTGGCACAAGCCAAGGGGAGTGCCCATACCCATGTATTTAGATCTCTTTCTTCGGAGGTAGTGATGATATATTCTTGGCGATGATGCCCCTTAGGATGCGATTCTCCTCCTCGAGCTTATTATTTTGCTACTTAAGATCCATTATTTCCTTGCGAAGTTTACCCGTGACGGCTATAGCTCCAATCACCCATGGATGTTTCATAGCTGAGGGGAAAAAAGCAACACTCTTTTTCATATTTTCATAAGAGAGAAATCTAGCATTGGGAGGGATGACCGAATTTGGTATTGTTGAGCTCTGAAGTTCCTCCAGCATGGCTCCAGGTTGAAGACGAGAGGTAGCTTCCTGATCCTCCTCCATGGCATCCACCCTTTTCAAGTCAGCCTCCATCTCTTCCTTCGTTGATTGCCCGAAGTGGTCAGCTTCGCTGTTTGCTCTTGGGCCCGGTGTCGGATGAGAGACACGACTCTCCCCAACCAACTCTTGCAAGGACATCTTGCTCTAAATCTGCTGCAGAAACAACTCAAAATGAAAATAGGGGATATTGCCGTGATATAGTGGTCAAAACCTTCGGGAGATTATATAATTAATTTTTACTGACCAAAAGAAGTATTGTGCAAGAAAATGGAGTCCGGAGGCACACAAGGTGGCGGCAAGGTACAGGGGCGCGCCCAGGGGGTAGGGCGCTCCCCCTGCCTTGCCGCTTCCTCGTGCACTCTTCGGACTGCTTTTAATTTTCCTAATTTTTTAAATATTGCAAAACTGAGAAAAACTAGCATTAGAACACTTTTGGAGTCGGTTTACTTACCGTACCACATACCTATTCCTTTTCGGAATCTGAAACATTCTGGAAAGTATCCCTTATGTACTCCTCGGGTGTTAGTTCAGGTCAAGACATGGCAGGAAATGACATTGTGAAGGAGTTGGCAGCTTCACAACACCACTAGATTACAGATCAAGAACTCATAAGTATCAATGGTTAGTGTGCTGTCAATTTATCCCATTTCATATTGGCAAATAAAGAGATGGTTTATGTAATAGTAGAATGATATGACATTGTTCATAGTTAAGACACTGCAGAATATGACATTGTGTTATAGTGGGTAGGTTCACCACACCACTGAATTACGGATCAAGAATAGAAGCATACATGCAGTGCAAAAGAAGATCACTTGCCCTGTATAGTTTAATTTACATGGTATGAAGAATGAACTTGGTTGTACAACTGAAAACTTAAATTGAGAAGGACAAACTTTTGTTTATGAACTACATAATAAACTTTAAACATGCAATTTGATGCAAACACCAAAAATAAATAGATGTTGCAGTCATGCCTAACTAAATATACACAACAAAGTTTGAAGGCTTGAGAAGGACAAACTTACATTATTGGTGAAGACAGGCTCCATAAAGCCCTTGTCCATGCTGATTGGGGGGGGGCAATTCAAGAAGTTTACTAGAGAATCTTCTTCATAAGCATTGCCTTTATTCTACATTTTGTTAAGAGTAAATATACATGTGATAATATAAGAAAAAATGGAGAATATTTAAGATAAGATGAAGAGTGATGCTACATAACCAAGTACCTATAAATGTAAGTACAACGATACAGGCAAAAGGTACAGCCAAGAGCAATGCAGAGCTAAACTTCTTCAGTACCATCGGTGTTATCCAACCTTATGGTAAGAGTAAATATAGATCTGATGTGTACAAAATGGAGGGCAAAGGAAAATAAGCTACAGAGTGATGGTACATGTACAACTAGGTGTCAATATAAGTACACTGATAAAGGACAGCAGGTACTTACAAGAACAATGCAGAGCTAAAAAAATTCATTGGCATTGGATATATTCTACACTAATGTAACCATTCATACAGATCAGATAATTTGGAGCGAACAATTGATAACCAAGCTATCAGGCATACTGTTGTCACATAATGAACCAGGTATGTATGTGTTGGATTTCGGGATCCGACAACCCTTGAGAGGTTCGAACTCTGGGGTGCGTGCGGAGATCTCAACCTGCCCAACCTGCCTACTCGCGATCCTCCCTAACCTAGCGTGTCGAGCTCACAGAGACACAAAGACACAGAGATTTATACTAGTTCAGGCCACCATTGTGGTATAATACCCTAATCCAGTGTGGTGTGGTCAATTGCCTCGAAGGGCTATGGATGAACTAGTACAAAGGATGAACAAGCCTCAGTAGGTGAGGTGTTCTTGAGCTGGTGCGGTGCTCTACTTGTTCTGGTTTCGGTTTTCGTCTATGGTGGTGGCTAAGTCCTATATATAGTGGCCTCGGTCCTCTTCACAAATATGAGCGGGAAAGGATTCCACAATGGCGGGATTTGAAAGGGGACAAGTAGTACAATATATCCAGACAAAAGTAGTCTTTGCCTGCGAAAGGCCTCTGGTCATGACGCTGCGGCGGGCTCGGTGATGACCTCCACCCTACCGTCCTGGCCGTCTTGGTCTTGTGGCACCAGAATGGAAACCTTTGGTTGATTCCTCGGGAATCCGCGCCTATGGCTTGCCTCTCTTGCACCAAAGAGGAAACCTGCGCTCTGCACCCGCCTGGCCTTGGTCGTCATGGCTCACGTGAGCTGAGCCTCATGAGGTAACTGCATAGAACTCTCCGCCCCTCAGGAGCCCTCCTGAGGAGGCCACTCCTTTAGGGGTCTTGGCGTCATCCGCCTCGCGAGACTTGGCCCCTTGTGAGGGTCTTGTAGTGTTGGTGTTGAAGCTGGGCCGTACCAGGCCGTCGATGAAGCCACGTGGTGGGCCGCAGGCAGGCAGGACTGGATACCCCCATGTCCAGGACGCTGACAGTAGCCCCCAGGCCCAAGGCGCGCTCGGACTTGGCTTCCAGGCGAAGCCAAAGGGCAAGTGCGGAGCACCGCAGGCCCTAACCGCCTGCGGCCTTGATGACGTGTGGTGATTGATTGGACGTGGACGACTCTGTTTCCCCACGCTGCCTCGGCAACTGCTCGACTTGACAACTGCATGCTGCATGTAGAGAGGATCATAATTACTGGAAATTGTGGGAGGCCGACGATTTACCTTCTCCGGAATATAAACGTGCGAGCGGGTGGAGCCCCTGCCCATCTCTCTTTCGTCTTGCTCCTGTTTGCTTCTCCTCCTCTCCATCTTGCTCTCATGGCGCCGATCAGGAGGTTCTCTGCGGTAGAGAAGGGGAAGGCTCCTAGGGAGGGGCCGGACCCTCTCCCACCGAAGAAGCGGCTCCACCTCCCTAACGGCGCCGGCGCGGGGAGCGAGGTGGCTAGGCCTTGGCAATCGAGGCCTCCGCCTGGCTTCCCCCTTCCCCTATACACCCGCGCTCAAGGTGAAGGAGTGCGCCGCCGAGCGGCGCCTCGCGAAGATGGCAGGGCCACCATTGCCCTGCCAGCCACACCATAGACCCCCGCTGAGGATAGCTCGCGTGAGTTTGTGTTGTGGGTGGTGATGCCTCCCGATACTTGGATCCGACTCCCGCGGTTCTTCACTAGCGAGCTGCCTCTGAGGGGACCGGTGGAGCTATGGCTGCAACACGCTGGGTGCAGCAGCCTAGCCACCGGAGCTGAGGTCGAGGTGGTGCCGTCTGGAGACGTCTTCATGACACGAGGATGGGGCGAGGTCGCCCGGGCTTGCCGATGGAGGGAGCCCTGGCGATCCACTTCGAGTACGACGGTGCAGCCACCTTGTTCTTCAAGGTCTTCAACGAGCGGGGCGAGCGGCTGGAGTGCTGCCCCAGAGGAGACTGCTCGAGGGACGCCGTGATGGGTGCTGGATATGCCGCTCCCCCCTTCAGCGCTTCGTCTAGCAGTAGCAACGACTCCTGGGAATCTAACGACTCTCCTGAGCCCAGTGATTCTCCGGAGTCGAGCGGTGACAGCTACGTGCCGCCGAGCTCCCACCGAGGCTGGAGTGCTACAGCGGCTGCTACCCAGCGTGGTCAGCGACACCGTAGGGCCCTGTAGTTGTTTCTCCTGCGCGAGATGAAGATCAGCCCCCGTGGGGCTTGTAAGGATTGGGATGTATTTAATAGTATCGTTGTTCCTTTTGACTTTGTAATGGGTGCGCGTATGCCAGTTCAGCTGAGTCCCTCCCTTTTCTCTTTCCTAGACAGCGTGGCACTCTACGCCGGCAGGACCCAGTCCCTAGGCAGGCTTCAGCCGTCGCTAGTATGCTAGGTCGTGATGCCATGGTCAAGGATAGGAGGTGAGCGGCCCAAGGTCGGGTAAGAGCTCATGAGACGCGATGCTCACGAGGTCCCCCTTGGCGTGCAAGCAGCTGTGCAGAAAATTGAAAAGGGGAGTTGAACCACCCAAGTGGAACTGCAGGGTGAGGCATGTGGAGCAAAACTGGTGCCGTAGCGAGCCGAGACTTATCTTTTGCGGCCTGAGTCCATCGAAGAGGCAATGCTTGTCATCGCGCCAGTGGTGCCATCAGGCGCAACCCTTCTTGGCCACCCTCCTACCTCGCTTGCCAAGGTGCTCTACGTCCTCAGGACCTAGCCCTCGAGCAATCTCAGCCGCCACTGGTATGCCAGGTCGCGATGTCGTGGTCAAGGCCAGGGGGTGGGGGCTGGAGAGCTAGTAGGGGCTCCCGAGACGCGATGCTCGGGAGGCCCCCCTTTAACGTGCAAGCGACTCGCGAGGCTAGACGGTGGCTGTCCGGGCCGACCTTTGGGCCGTCGCTAGGTGAACCTGCAGGCTGGATGACAAAGGAGGCCAAGAGCCCCCAGGGCGTGAGACGGAGGCACCGAGGACCCTGCGAGGTGGTGTACGCGAGGCGGGCCGCGAACCAGAGCTTGAAACCCGGGTTTATCAGCATTGCAGGGACGGACCCGAGCACAAGCACCGTGCTGATGTGAGTGTTGTGCAGTGATGCAGAATTGGCGTTAGTCAGACGCATGAGGGTCGTGATGCGGTGGTCGCAAGGTAACAATCATAGACAAATTCACAGAAACGATTAGATAGTCCTGGTGAATGCAAAACGATACATGCCGTAGGGGCGCCCCCAAACTGAACTAACTAGGGAGATGTCACCTGGTACCGTTGCTAAAGATTTGTTCAAGTAGCCAAAAAACGCGCGCTGCAGAAGCCGTTCCTCATGAGCCGCTCCGGTGTCGAGCCTCGAGAGGCTCAGAGGGACCGGAGGGCTCCTGAGGGTGCTCCTCCATCTCCGCCAAGATTGCCTGGTGCCTGGCCTCGCAGGCCGCCTGAGCATCCCTCATGCAGCACTAGAAGGCCTCAGCCGCGCCCGCCAGGACAAAAGGCATGCAGACGTAGCTGTGAGGCGGACCCTTGCATCGGCCGACACGAGACGGCCACATGAGCTGCCGAGATGCGGCCTTGTTGAGCCCGGGAATGTCGATGCAGACGCAGAACTCCGTACCCTCGCTAGGGCAGTGAGCTCTGCCTCGTGGCAGGCGATGATCGCCTTGCAGAACCCTTCCTTCCTGAATCTCCTCCATCGCCCTACTGATGAACTCCTGAACGCCTAGTGCCTCACGCATGTTGCCTTCTCCTGGGAAGCATGCTATGAAGAGTGCCTCCACATGGTGCCCGAGCGCCGCTCTCGTGACATCGGCTAGGTATGAGGCCCTCCAGAGGAGAGCCCCCGAGACCAGCTTGAGAGGGGCGTCGGGTGTGCCTTCCTATGCGATGGGTGAAGGCGTCGCGTCCGGAGATGCGAGACTCAGCACCGCGTCCTCGAGTGGTGCTCCCTCACGAGACCCCTGGCCCAGCTGCAGCTTCTTCGTCTTGGGGGCGACCTCAGGAGGGAGGGCGCCATCTTCGTCTTCTGGGTTCTCAACAACTGCAGCCTGGAAGGCATGCTCGAGGGAGCACACTGCATCCTTCTCCTGACAGGCGACCGTGATGATGCCGCTGCTTCCTGGCATCTTGAGGACATTGTAGCCGTGGTGTGTGGCCGCCATGAACCTGGCAAGTGCTGGGTACCCTAGGATGGTGTTGTAGGGCAGGCGGATGTCGGCGACGTCAAAGTCAATGAGCTCGGTGCGGTAGTTGTTGCGCACGCCGAAGGTGACAGGGAGGCGAACTTGCCCGATCAGGTGTGTTGATTCGTCGGTCACTCCTAAGAATGGCTTGGTGGGGTGCAGCTGGTAGTATGGCACCTGGAGTCTGTCGAATGTCTGGACGGAGAGAACATTGAGCCCTTCTCCACCGTCAATGAGGGTCTTGGTGATGGTCACGTTGCTGATGACGGGGGAGCAGAGCATGGGGAGCACGCCAGTGGTGGCCGCGCACTTGAGCCAGTCTGAGGAGTCGAAGGTGATGGCGCACTTGGACCACTTGAGAGGGAGAGTTGCTTCAAGCTTGGGGAGCGGTGCATTCACCTCGCGCGTGAACTGCTTGAAGACACGGTGGGAAGCCGGGGCCTGTGAGCCGCCCAAGATGCAGGCAATGGCTCGAGGCTCCTAGAAGCCCCTAGCCCCCTCGTCCTGCTGGTGATCTTCGTTCCTTCTTGTCGGTGGAGGCCGAGCTGCATTGCCCTGTGGGCGGTCCTCACGAGGCTTCCCCCTCCAGTTGCCCTCACAAGGCTGGTCCTGCCAGCCGTCCTCACAAGGCTGGTGGTGCCACTCCTGACAGCGGTCGCGTCAATCCCAGCGTCCTCCATCTCTGCCACCTCCGCGACCGTAGCCTCGATTGTTGTGCTCGGGGCGTCGACCGAGGCACCCGTCGCAGAGAGCCCTGAGCTCCTGGCAGTCGCTGGTGCTGTGGCTGTAAGACGTTGTGGAAGGTGCAGAACGGCCGCTTGCCCTTGGATGACTCGGGGTGGTCGCAGTCGCGCTTGGTCTATGGCTCCGCCGCAAGCACGGCTGGCCCCTTGCGCTTCGTGTCCTTGGTCTTGGTCTTCTTGTCTTCTGGATCAGCATCAGGGAGCTCGAGGAGGGAGAGGCGTCCCTCCTCATCCCTTGCACACTTGTTCGCCATGTTGAACAACTCCAGAGCGGTGCAGAGGTCCTCGTGGATGGCTAGCTCCTCCTTCATCTTGACATCGCAGACACCATCGGTGAACATGGAGATGATGGCCTCGTCAGACACCTTGGGGATCTTGAGGCGGATGTTGTTGAAGCACTGGATATACTTATGCAAGGTCTCTCCAGGCTGCTGCTTGACGCGACACAGGTCGCCCGCGGCCGGAGGATGGTCGCGAACGCCCTGGAAGTTGGCGATGAAGCGGCTGCATATCTCCTCCCAGGAAGAAACCGACCCCTCGGTCAGGTTCAGGAGCCAAGAACGTGCACCATCTTTGAGGTCCATCGGAAACTAGTTTGCCATGATCTTCTCGTCGCCGTTGGACGCCTCGATGTTCATCTCGTAGAGCTGTAGGAACTCGACGGGGTCTACGGTGCCGTCGTAACATGGAGGCAGGTCAGGCTTGAGCTTGCTCGGCCAGATGACGTTGCAGAGGTCCCCAGTGAATGCGTGGCACCCTGCCATGGCCACCGGAGGTTGTCGAGGGGGTAGAACGTGGTCCTGGTGCACGCGCACCGCCACCTCCTATGGCGGCTCGCGAGCCTGGTGCTAGGGTACTGGAAGCACGCGTGCTTCTCCCTCGGGACGTTGCACCACCTGGCAGCTCACGTCGTCCCGAGCCGGCGCCGGGCGCTGCGGGTCGCGCCGTGGAGCCATACGCCTTGGCTCGATGATGGCGCCCCGGGCCAGAGGCGGAGGAGGAGCCCCGTGCGCAACGTCGCCCGTTGTAGGTGGTTGCTGAGGTAGCGAGCGATCCAGCCCGTCAGAGCCCCCGTGCGTGACGCTGATTAGCTCGGCGATACGCTTGAGCCATTCCTCGTAGAGATCACGCACCGGACGGTAGCGAAGAAGCTCCCGCACCATGGGCAGAGCGGCCTGCGCGTTCACCTGGCCACGATGCGTGTGGGAGGACGAAGCAGCTGGGGTCAGCAACGGAGTGGCGGTGCGGCCGTCACGATGCATCGACGGGTGTAGCGATGAAGCTTGCTGCTCGTCGCCGGCAGGGCCCGTGGCGGCGTTGGCCACCGGAGAAGGAGCGCGGAGGGCGCAGCCGTCACCCGCCGAAGTGAAGTCTACTACACGACCTTCTTCTTGTAGACGTTGTTGGGCCTGCAAGTGCACACGTTTGTAGGACAGTAGCAAATTTCCCTCAAGTGGATGACCTAAGGTTTATCAATCCGTAGGAGGCGTAGGATGAAGATGGTCTCTCTCAAACAACCCTGCAACCAAATAACAAAAAGTCTCTTGTGTCCCCAACACACCCAATACAATGGTAAATTGTATAGGTGCACTAGTTCGGCGAAGAGATGGTGATACAAGTGCAAAATAGATAGTAGATAAAGGTTTTTTGTAAACTGAAATAATAAAAACAGCAAGGTAACAAGTGGTAAAAGTGAGCGTAAACGGTATTGCGATGATAGGAAACAAGGCCTAGGGTTCATACTTTCACTAGTGCAAGTTCTCTCAACAATAATAACATAGATAGATAATATAACAAGCCCTCAACATGCAACAAAGAGTCACTCCAAAGCCACTAATAGCGGAGAAGAAATGTAGAGATTATGGTAGGGTACGAAACCACCTCAAAGTTATTCTTTCGGATCAATCTATAAAAGAGTTCGTACTAGAATAACACCTTAAGATACAAATCAACCAAAACCCTAATGTCACCTAGATACTCCATTGTCACCTCAAGTATCCGTGGGCATGATTATACGATATGCATCACACAATCTCAGATTCATCCAACCAACATAAAAGTACTTCAAAGAGTGCCCCAAAGTTTCTATCGGAGAGTCAAGAACGTGTGCCAACCCCTATGCATAGGTTCCCAATGTCACTAAACCCACAAGTTGATCACCAAAACATACATCAAGTGGCACATGATATCCCATTGTCACCACAGATAATCACGGCAAGACATACATCAAGTGTTCTCATAAAAGACTCAATCCGATAAGATAACTTCAAAGGGGAAACTCAATTCATCACTAGAGAGTAGAGGGGGAGAAACATCATAAGATCCAACTACAATAGCAAAGCTCGGGATACATCAAGATCGTGCCATAGATGGAACACGAGAGAGAGAGAGAGATCAAACACATAGCTACTGGTACATACCCTCAGCCCCGAGGGTGAACTACTCCCTCCTCATCATGGATAGCACCGGGATGATGAAGATGGCCACCGGTGATGGGTTCCCCCTCCGGCAGGGTGCGGGAACGGGCTCCTGAGAGGTTTTTGGTGGCTACAGAGGCTTGCAGCGGCGAAACTCCCGATCTATCTTCTGTTCTGGAAGTTTTAGGGTACACAAGTATATATGGGTGCAGGGGGTACGTCGGAGGAGCTACGGGGGCCCCACGAGGCAGGGGGGCGCGCCCGTGGGGGTGGGGGGTGGGCGCCCCCCCCCACCCTCGTGGGCAGCCTGTATCTCCCCTGACGTGCACGCCAAGTTCTCTGGGTTGCTTTCCTTCCAAAAATAACTTCTCTAGTTGATTTCGTTCTGTTTTGACTCCGTCTGATATTCCTTTTCCTCGAAACACTAAAATAGGCATAAAACAGCAAATCTGGGCTGGGCCTCCGGTTAATAGGTTAGTCCCAAAAATAATATAAAAGTGGATAATAAAGCCCAATATTGCCTAAAGTAGTAGATAAAGTAGCATGGAGCAATCAAAAATTATAGATACGTTGGAGACGTATGAAGCATCCCCAAGCTTAATTCCTGCTCGTCCTCGAGTAGGTAAATGATAAAAAAGAATTTTTGATGCGGAGTGATACTTTGGCATAATTTCAATGTAATTCTTCTTACTTGTGGTATGAATATTCAGATCCAAAAGATTCAAGACAAAAGTTCATATTGACATAAAAATAATAATACTTCAAGCATACTAATCAAAGCAATCATGTCTTCTCAAAATAAGAGGGCAAAAGAAAGTTCATCCCTACAAAATCATATAGTTAGGCTATGCTTCATTTTCGTCACATAAAGATGTTCCCAACTTCTATACCCTGATGACAAGCGAAGCAATTGTTTCATACTCAAATAATCTCAAACTTTTTCAACCTTCACGCAATACATGAGCGCGAGCCATGGATATATCACTATGGGTGGAATAGAATATGATGATGGGGATTGTGTGGAGAAGACAAAAAAGGAGAAAGTCTCACATTGACGAGGATAATCAACGGGCTATGGAGATGCCCATTAATTGATGTCAACATGAGGAGTAGGGATTGCCATGCAACGGATGCACTAGAGCTACGAATGCTCAACAAAAGAAAACTAGTGGGTGTGCATCCAACTCGCTTGCTCATGAAGACCTAGGGCATTTGAGGAAGCCCATCGTAGGAATATACAAGCCAAGTTCTATAATGAAAAATTCCCACTAGTATAAGAAGGACAACTTTATGAGACTCACTACATGAAGAACAAGGTGCTACTTTGAAGCACAATATATGAGACTCACTACATGAGGAACAAGGTGCTACTTTGAAGCACAAGTGTGTAAAAAGAGATAGTTGCATTGCCCTTTTTTTTCTTTTTTTTCTTTTTTTGGGCCTTTCTTTTTTTTTGGCCTTTCTTTTTTTATTTTTTATTTTTTTTATTTTGGGCAATGCTCTAACAATGATGATCATCGCACTTCTATTGATTACAACATAAGGATTACAACTCGAAACTTAGAACAAGATATGACTCTATATGAATGCCTCCGGCGGTGTACCGGGATGGTGCAATGAATCAAGAGTGACATGTATGAAAAATAATGCATGGTGGCTTTGCCACAAATACGATGTCAACTACATGATCATGCAATGACAATATGACAAAAGTAATGTATGTCATGATGAAGATGATGGAAGTTGCATGGCAATATATCTCGGAATGGCTATGGAAATGCCATAATAGGTAGGTATGGTGTCTGTTTTGAGGAATATATAAGGAGGTTTATGTGTGATAGAGCGTATCGTATCACGGGGTTTGGATGCACCGGCGAAGTTTGCACCAACTCTCAAGGTGAGAAAGGGCAATGCACAGTACCGAAGAGGCTAGCAAAGGCGGAAAGGTGAGAGTGCATATAATCCATGGACTCAACATTAGTCAAAAGAACTCATATACTTATTGCAAAAATTTAGAAGCCATCAAAAATCAAGTACTACGTGCATGCTCCTAGGGGGATAGATTGGTTGGAAAAGACCATCGCTCGTCCCCGACCACCACTCATAAGGATGCACAAGCCAGGTACACTTCATGTTTCAAATTTGTTACACAACTTTAACCATACGTGCATGCTACGGGACTTGAAAACTTCAACACAAGCATTTCTCAAATTCACAATTACCCAACTAGCACGACTTTGATATTATCACCTCCACATCTCAAAACAATTATCAAGCATCAAACTTATCTTAGTATTCAATTCACTCAAAAGAAAGTTTCACATATCTTGAACACTAAATATATTAACATTAAGCAAATTACCATGCTATTAATGACTCTCAAAATAATCTAAGTGAAGTACTAGAGTTCATCTATTTCTTCAAAATAAAACTACCACCATGCTCTAGAAGGTATAAGTGATGCACTAGAGCAAACGACAAACTACTCCGAAAGATATAAGTGAAGATCAATGAGTAGCTAAATAATTATGCAACTATGCGAAGACTCTCCCTCATTTAATAATTTCAGATCTTGATACTTTATTCAAACAACAAGCAAAAACTAACAAAAGAAAATGACGCTCCAAGCAAAACGCATATCATGTGGTGAATAAAAATATAGCTCCAAGTAAAGTTACCGATGAACGAAGACGAAAGAGGGGATGCCTTCCGGGGCATCCCCAAGCTTAGGCTCTTGGTTGTCCTTTGAATATTACCTTGGGGTGCCTTGGGCATCCCCAAGCTTAGGCTCTTTCCACTCCTTGTTCCATAGTCCATCGAATCTTTACCCAAAACCTGAAAACTTCACAACACAAAACTTAACAGAAAACTCGTAAGCTCCGTTAGTGAAATAAAACAAAACAACACTTCAAGGTACTGTAATGAACTCATTCTAAATTCATATTAGTGTAATATCTACTGTACTCCAACTTATCTATGGTTCATACCCTCCGATACTACTCATAGATTCATCAAAATAAGCAAACAACACATAGAAAACAGAATCTGTCAAAAACAGAACAGTCTGTAGTAATCTGAATCAAACGTATACTTCTGAAACTCCAAAAATCCTACCAAATTAGGAAGTCCTAAGAAATTCGTTTACCAATCCATATGAAAAATACTCAGATCAGAAGCACGTTTCTGTGAATTAACAAAACTAATTTACTGGATGCAAAAGTTTCTGATTTTCAGCAGGATCAACACAACTATCACCGTAAGCCATCCTAAAGGTCTTACTTGGCACTTTATTGAAACAAAAGCTATAAAACATGATTACTACAGTAGCATAATCATGTGAACACACAAAAACAGTAAGGATAAGTATTGGGTTGTCTCCCAACAAGCGCTTTTTTAATGCCTTTCTAGCTAGGCATGATGATGACAATGATGCTCACATAAAAGATAAGAATTGAAACATAATGGGAGCATCATGAAGCATATGACTAGCACTTTTAAGTCTAACCCACTTCCTATGCATAGGGATTTTGTGAGCAAACAACTTATGGGAACAATAATCAACAAGCATAGGAAGGTAACACAAGCATAGCTTCAACAATTTAAGCACATAGAGAGGAAACTTGATATTATTGCAATTCCTACAAGCATATGTTCCTCCCTCATAATAATTTTCAGTAGCATCATGAATAAATTCAACAATATAACCAGCACCTAAAGCATTCTTTTCATGACCTACAAGCATAAAAATTTACTACTCTCCACATAAGCAAAATTCTTCTCATCAATAGTAGTGGGAGCAAACTCAACAAAATAACTATCATATGATTGAAAATTAAGATCAAGATGACAAGTTTCATGGTTATCATTATTCTTTAAAGCATACGTGTCATCACAATAATCATCATAGATAGGAGGCATGCTTTCATCATAGTAAATTTGCTCATCAAAGCTTGAGGGACAAAATATATCATATTCATCAAACATAGCTTCCCCAAGCTTGTGGCTTTGCACAACATTGCAATCATGCTCATCATTCAAAGATTTAGTGCCAAATAATTTAGAGATTTCTTCTTCTAGCACTTGAGCACAATTATCCTTTCCATCATACTCATGAAAGATATTAAAAAGGTGAAGGGTATGAGACAAACTTAACTCCATTTTTTTGTAATTTTATTTTATAGACTAACTAGTGCTAAAAAGGAAACAAAAAGATTCGATTGCAAGATCTAAAGATATACCTTCAAGCACTCACCTCCCCAGCAATGGCACCAGAAAAGAGCTTAGTTGACGGGGTGTGAGTGAGTGCCCTTTACCTAGCCTCCCCGGCAATGGCGCCAGAAAAGAGCTTGATGTCTACTACACAACCTTCTTCTTGTAGACGTTGTTGGGCCTACAAGTGCACAGGTTTGTAGGACAGTAGAAAATTTCCCTCAAGTGGATGACCTAAGGTTTATCAATCCGTAGGAGGCGTAGGATGAAGATGGTCTCTCTCAAAAAACCCTGCAACCAAATAACAAAAAGTCTCTTGTGTCCCCAACACATCCAATACAATGGTAAATTGTATAGGTGCACTAGTTCGGCGAAGAGATGGTGATACAAGTGCAAAATAGATAGTATATAAAGGTTTTTTGTAAACTGAAATAATAAAAACAGCAAGGTAACAAGTGGTAAAAGTGAGCGTAAACGTTATTGCAATGATAGGAAACAAGGCCTAGGGTTCATACTTTCACTAGTGCAAGTTCTCTCAACAATAATAACATAGATAGATAATATAACAAGCCTTCAACATGCAACAAAGAGTCACTCCAAAGCCACTAATAGCGGAGAAGAAATGTAGAGATTATGGTAGGGTACGAAACCACCTCAAAGTTATTCTTTCGGATCAATCTATAAAAGAGTTCGTACTAGAATAACACCTTAAGATACAAATCAACCAAAACCCTAATGTCACCTAGATACTCCATTGTCACCTCAAGTATCCGTGGGCATGATTATACGATATGCATCACACAATCTCAGATTCATCCAACCAACATAAAAGTACTTCAAAGAGTGCCCCAAAGTTTCTATCGGAGAGTCAAGAACGTGTGCCAACCCCTATGCATAGGTTCCCAATGTCACTAAACCCGCAAGTTGATCACCAAAACATACATCAAGTGGCACATGATATCCCATTGTCACCACAGATAATCACGGCAAGACATACATCAAGTGTTCTCATAAAAGACTCAATCCGATAAGATAACTTCAAAGGGGAAACTCAATTCATCACAAGAGAGTAGAGGGGGAGAAACATCATAAGATCCAACTACAATAGCAAAGCTCGGGATACATCAAGATCGTGCCATAGATGGAACACGAGAGAGAACACGAGAGAGAGAGAGAGAGAGATCAAACACATAGCTACTGGTACATACCCTCAGCCCCGAGGGTGAACTACTCCCTCCTCATCATGGATAGCACCGGGATGATGAAGATGGCCACCGGTGATGGGTTCCCCCTCCGGCAGGGTGCGGGAACGGGCTCCCGAGAGGTTTTTGGTGGCTACAGAGGCTTGCAGCGGCGGAACTCCCGATCTATCTTCTATTCTGGAAGTTTTAGGGTACACAAGTATATATGGGTGCAGGGGGTACGTCGGAGGAGCTACAGGGGCCCCACGAGGCAGGGGGGCGCGCCCGGGGGGTGGGGGGTGGGCGCGCCCCCACCCTCATGGGCAGCCCGTATCTCCCCTGACGTGCACTCCAAGTTCTCTGGGTTGCTTTCCTTCCAAAAATAACTTCTCCAGTTGATTTCATTCTGTGTTGACTCCGTCTGATATTCCTTTTCCTCGAAACACTGAAATAGGCATAAAAGAGCAAATCTGGGCTGGGCCTCCGGTTAATAGGTTAGTCCCAAAAATAATATAAAAGTGGATAATAAAGCCCAATATTGCCTAAAATAGTAGATAAAGTAGCATGGAGCAATCAAAAATTATAGATACGTTGGAGACGTATCATGAAGGCGTCTAAGCGACACGGACGACGATTGCGGCCTGACGCTCGGTGCGAGCCCTGTGCGCGTCGGCCATGGAGATGTCAGAGTGGAGACGGATCGAACGACGGAAGAGAGGATTCGACGCACCCCTACCTGGCGCGCCAAATGTCGGATTTCGGGATCCGGCAACCCTTGAGAGGTTTGAACTCTGGGGTGCATGCGGAGATCTCAACCTACCCAGCCTGCCTACTCGCGATCCTCCCTAGCCTAGCGCGTTGAGCTCACAGAGACACAGAGACACAGAGATTTATACTGGTTCGGTCCACCATTGTGGTGTAACACCCTAATCCAGTGTGGTATGGTGGATTGCCTCGAGGGGCTATGGATGAACTAGTATAAAGGATGAACAAGCCTCAGGAGGTGAGGTGTTCTTGAGCTGGTGCGGTGCTCTACTTGTTCTGGTTTCGGTTTTCTTCTATGGTGGTGGCTAAGTCCTATATATAGTGGCCTCGGTCCTCTTCCCAAATATGAGCGGGAAGGGATTCCACAACGGCGGGATTTGAAAGGGGACAAGTAGTACAGTCTATCCTGACAAAAGTAGTCTTCGGTTGCAAAAAGCCTCTGGTCGTGACGCTGCGGTGGGCTAGGTGATAACCTCCACCCCGCCGTCCTGGCGGTCTTGGTCTTGTTGCACCAGAATGGAGACCTTTGGTTGATTCCTTGGGACTCCGTGCATGTGGCTTGCCTCCCTTGCACCAAAGAGGAAACCTACGCTATGCACCCGCCTGGCGTCTGCCTGGCCTTGGTCGTCATGGCTCACATCAGCTGAGCCTCATGAGGTAACTGCATATAACTCTCGACCCCTCAAGAGCCCTCCTGAGGAGGCCACTCCTTCAGGGGTCTTGGCGTCGTCCGCCTCGCGAGGCTTGGCCCCTCGCGAGGGTCTTGTAGTGTTGGTGTTGAAGTTGGGCCGTACCAGGCCATCGATGAAGCCACGTGGTGGGCTGCAGGCAGGCAGGACTGGATACCCCCAAGTCTAGGACACCGACAATATGCAAGTACAGTTATACATGACACCATGTACTAAGAAGAGCAAAGCAGCGGGCAACATATTTGCGGATATCCTGTCATCCTTTTCAAACCGAAATTCTTCTTCGAGCAGATTTCCTACAAAAAAGATCCGTAAGGCACATGAGAAAAAGTAGAAGTTCAAATTGTCATGTGATATCATAGATAGTACCTCATCCTGAGAACGAGACCAGTGCATAACAAGGTTTTTCCATTCAATGTCTTCTAAATTTAGCATAGGATACTTCACTGGAAATTCGTTTATAGACTTGCCATCAAAGTGTGATCTCCTCAGGTAAGATCGATACTGCTGCAATGCTTCCTTGAAAAGCGCTAGCAAGCTTTGCTCGTCATGACTATCTAGATTGACCCTCACCTACTTACAGTCATGTAATGTAAATCATTGATGTGTTTAATCAGCAGAAAACATGAAAATAATCACCATGAATAATAGCACTTACACGTAAGTGGGACAGGAAGATGTGAAAATGGTGTTTGTCTTCACTATAACCATGATGGTAATATATGAAAGTAATCCCTAACAACATTGAAAGCATTGTCTTTTAAACTGGGAATAACTGGAATGGGGTTCCAATTTGCAGGAATTGGCCGTCTCTGCAGTTGGGATAGGTCTTCAGCCGGTGGACTTGCTGTACTTTTTGTTGGAGTGGGATTTTTCTGTGGTACGCTCGTGCTATGGCAATTGAAATCGACATACCTTTTGCTGGAGTTCAGGTCCTGTGTGGTGGGGCTAGTGGTGTGTCCAGTGAAGTATGGGTACAGTCTGCTGGAGTCGGTCATACGTTTTGTGTCACTGGTTGTAGAGCCAATATAAGTGGGGTGCTGTCTAATTTCTCCGGCACCACCATGTTTTTCAAGGACTTTGCTGGTGCTCCTTCTGGTTCGGCAATCATCCTCTTCCTTTCTGATGTCTGATGCACAAGAACATCATTTGAGTGAAAAACATGGTATGATGAAAGATGAAATATGTATTGATAATGGATGGACATGGCATCTTGACATATATGATGAGTAAACTAAGAAAATGGCGGTGCTAAAAAGTAGAAAAAATGCAAGACAACTTATGCCAGATACGCGCAATCAATAAAACCTTGACAAATTAGAATAGGAACCTTGATGGGTGAACAGGATAGGCCATCTTCCTTTGACTCCTCGAGGTCAGAATAGTCATTAGGATCATATTCTGAAGAAGAATCTATAGGTGGGGAGCGTATGAGTTCCATTGCATCCAGAATGGCACTCAATGCCTTGGTGCCAATTTTGTAAATCGTTGCAGTGTTCCACAATATTCTTCTGATGTGCGGATTCTGATATTCACTGTGATTACGTATAATATCTGAGAAGCATGAAAACATAAATAGTAGTGAGATTATCTTTGTAATGCAGAGGATATTCTAATATAGGGGCTCCCCTGTAAACCCTTGTGTGCTATCAATGGATTCTGATGAGAGAGCCCATGTGTGCTGTAATATGGTGCGTGCATTAATATAATCTGGCACAAGTACACACAAAAATAGGCTCCAGAAGTAAGGATAGTTGGCAGATGATAGGTTCATAATATACTGTATAGAGAGTTTATTGCCAAACCATGATAACAAGAGCACACAACAACTAGGCAGATCGTAGTGTACATAAAAGGGGTACACCATAACCGGGATATATAAATCGAGAAAGTGGAACTGGCTGGAATTTACGGTGTTGTATTGCCGCTACTAATTGAAAGCCTATCAATCATGCACATGCCAGCTCTATCAGCTGTTGACTGCAGATGTCCCTGCTACCCTTCCTGACAAGGAACATACTGTATGTACTAAATACAGAATAACAGAAGAGTAACATGTTAAAGAATAGAAGAGGAAACATATTCTTGAGGTTTCGCTTCATTGCATACAGTGTTGGTTTCCCACTCATGATGAATCACAACGCCCAAAGAAATGCAATTCCATGTTGTCTCTCTATATGTGGCCACATGCATTTGGAAAATCAAGTGGGAGCATTACCTGACCAATTAAATGTGTGTCTGTTAACTAATATCAGTATCATATCACAATTCGTATTTGAAGAAGTAAGCTTTGGACTTATGATTGGTGTGTGATACGTCTCTAACGTATCTATAATTTTTGATTGTTCCATGCTATTATATTATCTGTTTTGGATGTTTAATGGGCTTTACTATACACTTTTATATTATTTTTTGGGACTAACATATTAACCGGAGGCCCAGTCCAAATTGCTGTTTTTTGCCTATTTCAGTGTTTCACAGAAAAGGAATACCAAACGGAGTCCAAACGGAATGAAACCTTCGGGAGAGTTATTTTGGGAACAAACGCAATCTAGGAGACTTGGAGTAGATGTCAGGGAAGCAATGAGGTGGCCACGACGGTCCAGGGCACGCCCTACCCCCTAGGAGCGCCCCCGCCCTCGTGGGCCCCTCGTGGCTCCCCTAACCGACTTCTTTCGCCTATATATATCCATATACCCCCAAAACATCTAGGGGCACCATAGATCAGGAGTTCCGCAGCCGCAAGCCTCTGTAGACACCAAAAACCAATTGGGACCCTGTTCCGGCACCCTGCCGGAGGCGGGATCCCTCACCGGTAGCCATCTTCATCATCCCGGCGCTCTCCATGATGAGGAGGGAGTAATTCACCCTCGGGGCTGAGGGTATGTACCAGTAGCTATGTGCTTGATCTCTCTCTCTCTCTCTCTCTCTCTCTCTCTCTCGTGTTCTTGATTTGGCACGATCTTGATGTATCGCGAGCTTTGCTATTATAGTTGGATCTTATGATGTTTCTCCCCCTCTACTCTTGTAATGGATTGAGTTTTCCCTTTAAAGTTATCTTATCGGATTGAGTCTTTAAGGATTTGAGAACACTTGATGTATGTCTTGCATGTGCTTATCTGTGGTGACAATGGGATATTCACGCGATCTACTTGATGTATGTTTTGGTGATCAACTTGCGGGTTCAGTGACCTTGTAAACTTATGCATAGGGGTTGGCACACGTTTTTTTCATCTTGACTCTTCGGTAGAAACTTTGGGGCACTCTTTGAAGTACTTTGTGTTGGTTGAATAGATGAATCTGAGATCGTGTGATGCATATCGTATAATCAAGCCCACGGATACTTGAGGTGACATTGGAGTATCTAGGTGACATTAGGGTTTTGGTTGATTTGTGTCTTAAGGTGTTATTCCAGTATGAACTCTATGATAGATCGAACGGAAAGAATAGCTTTGTGTTATTTTACTACGGGCTCTTGAATAGATCGATCAGAAAGGATAACTTTGAGGTGGTTTCGTACCCTACAATAATCTCTTTGTTTGTTCTTCGCTATTACTGACTTTGGAGTGACTCTTTCTTGCATGTTGAGGGATAGTTATATGATCCAATTATGTTATTATTGTTGAGAGATCTTGCACTAGTGAAACTATGAACCCTAGGCCTTGTTTCAACGCATTGCAATACCGTTTGTGCTCACTTTTATCATTAGTTACCTTTCTGTTTTTATATTTTCAGATTACAGAAACCTATATCTACCATCCATACTGCACTTGTATCACCATCTCTTCGTCGAACTAGTGCACCTATACAATTTACCATTGTATTGGGTGTGTTGGGGACACAAGAGACTCTTTGTTATTTGGTTGCAGGGTTGTTTGAGAAAGACCATCTTCATCCTACGCCTCCCATGGACTGATAAACCTTAGGTCATCCACTTGAGGGAAATTTGCTACTGTCCTACAAGCCTCTGCACTTGGAGACCCAACAACGTCTACAAGCAGAAGGTTGTGTAGTAGACATCAAGCTCTTTTCTGGCGCCGTTGCCGGGGAGGTGAGTGCTTGAAGGTATATCTTTAGATCTTGCAATCGAATCTTTTTGTTTCTTGTTTTATCACTAGTTTAGTATATAAAAGAAAACTACAAAAAAAATGGAATTGAGGGTGCCTCATATGCTTCATCTTTTTAATATCTTTCATGAAAATAAGGATTCCGATAATTGTGCTCAATTGCTAGAGGAAGAATGCATTAGAATGTTTGGCACTAAATCTTTGAATGATGAGCATGATCGCAATGTTGTTAGTATGGACTCTTTGAATATCCATAGTACTAATGATGATTGCACTAGTCATGATGAAAATGTCTCTTATAAGCATGTCAATTTTTGTGGAGTGCATAGAGTTTGCTAGTACACACCAAATAGGGAAGATAGATTTTGCAAGAGGAATAAGTATTCCGAAACTAAATGGTTGCAAGAGAGGCTAGATGTTTGTGCTAAAAATTTAAAATTTCTTTGCCATCCTTGTGAACTTTGCAAGGAACGTGATCATTTAAATACCCAATGCAAATTGTTTCATTATCGTATCATGTCCAAAAATTGTGATGACTTGATTTCCCTTGCACATCATAATGAACTTAGTTTGCTTTTGGGTTATGAAGAAATGAAACGTTTAACTAAGGATATTCCAGAATATAACCTTGAGAAATTTCTTGATATTGATCTCCAGGAAATTTATATGTATTGTGCGGTGAATTGCACTGAAAATCCTTATACTGCCAATTACATAAAGAAAATAAAGCAAATAGAAGATGAAGAGAATACTAGTGAAAGGGAAGAGACTTCCCAATACCCTCCTATTATTTCTTATGATGAATCAGGTAACGAGGATGAGCTTTATATTCAACCAATCTCATTAATAAGGAGCTCAAAAAAGAGGGTTAAACCCACACATGATGTGAAGAAGAAAAAGAAAAGACGGAAAAGAAAGGGTAGAAAGGTATCCCTCCCAAATGATGTTGCTCCTATTACTCATTGTGATGATGATAATTCCTACACTATTGGTGCTATCCATACTATTAATGATGAGAGTGATTATGCTTATGATATGAAAAGGCCCAAGCTTGGGGATGTTATGTTTGTTGAGAATGACATGTTTGAGAATATATTTGATGCAATTAATGTTTGTCCCAAGCTTGGGGATGCTATGTTTAATGAAGATGATATTTTTAGCCTCCCAAGTTTTGATGAGCAAATTTATTATGATGATAGCATGCCTCCTATTTATGATGATTATTGTGATGAAACTTATGCTATAAAAAGTAGTAATGATTATATTTGTAAAACTTTTCATGATTATGATTACCCTTTTTCTGAACATTACTCTTTTAATGTGGAAACAATTTACAGTATCCGAGTCTCTTATGATACTCCCACTATTCCGAATGAGAAGAATTTTGCTTATGTGGAGAGTAATAAATTTTCTATGCTTGTAGATCATGAAAAGAATGCTTTATGTGATGGTTACATTGTTGAGTTCATTCATGATGCCACTGAAAATTATTATGAGGGAGGAATATATGCTTGTAGGAATTGCAATAATATCAAGTTTCCTCTCTATATGTTGAAAATCTTGAAGTTATGCTTGTTTTGCCTTCCTATGCTAGTTGATTATTGTTCCCATAAGCTGTTTGCTAACAAAATCCCTATGCATAGGAAGTGGGTTAGACTTAAATATGCTAGTCATATTCTTCATGATGCTCTCTTTATGTTTCAATTCTTATCTTTTATGTGAGCATCATTGAAATTATCATGCCCAGCTAGGGCGTTAAACGTTAGCGCTTGTTGGGAGGCAACCCAATTTTATTTTTGTCCTTTGCTTTTGCTCCTGTTTAGTAATAAATAATTCATATAGACTCTTATTAGATGTGGTTTTATGTTTTAATTAGTGTTTGTGCCAATTAGAACCTTTGGGAATACTTGGGTGAAGTCTTTGCGATCTTGCTGTAAAAAACAGAAACTTTTGCGCTCACGAGATTAGCTGCCATGTTTTACTGGAGAGTGATTTTAGGTTGATTCTTTTTGCAGATTATTAATAAACAAATTACTCACTTCCATCAAATTATTTCAGAATTTTTGGAGTTACAGAAGTATTCGAAAGTTACAGATTACTACAGACTGTTCTATTTTTGACAGATTCTGTTTTCTATGTGTTGTTTGCTTATTTTGATGAATCCACGAGTAGTATCAGAGGGTATGAACCATAGATAAGTTGGAATATATTAGATATTACACCCATATGAATTTAGAATTAGTTCACAACAGTACCTAAGTGGTGATTTATTTTCTTATACTAACGGAGCTTACGAGTTTTCTGTTGAGTTTTGTGTTGTGAAGTTTTCAAGTTTTGGGTAAAGATTCGATGGACTATGGAATAAGGACTAGCAAGAGCCTAAGCTTGGGGATGCCCAAGGCACCCCAAGGTAATATTCAAGGACAATCAAGAGCCTAAGCTTGGGGATTCCCCGGATGGCATCCCCTCTTTCGTCTTTGTTTATCAGTAACTTTACTTGGAGCTATATTTTTATTCACCACTTGATATGTGTTTTGCTTGGAGCGTCATTTTATTTTATTTTATTTTGCTTGCTGTTTGATAAAATAACAAGATCTGAAATTCTTAAATGTTATAGAGTCTTCACATAGTTGCATAATTATTCGACTACTCATTGATTTTCACTTATATCTTTTGGAGTAGTTTGTCATTTGCTCTAGTGCTTCACTTATATATTTATAGAGCACGGTGGTGGTTTTATTTTATAGAAATTATTGATCTCTCATGCTTCACTTATATTATTTTGAGAGTCTTTTAGAATAACATGGTAATTTTCTTTGGTTATGAATCTAGTCCTAATATGATGGGCATCCAAGTTGGGTATAATAAAAACTATCATATAAAGTGCATTGGATACTATGAGAAATTTGATACTTGATAATTGTTTTGAGATATAAAGGTGGTAATATTAGAGTCATGCTAGTTGGGTAATTATTAAATTGAGAAATACTTGTGTTAAAGTTGGCCAGTCCCGTAGCATGCACGTATGGTGAACGTTGTGTGACAAATTTGAAGCATGGGGTGTTCTTGATTTCCTTACTTATGAGTGGAGGTCGCGATCTCGCGATGGTTAACTCCTACCAACCCTTCCCCTAGGAGCATGCGTAGTAGTACTTTGCTTCGAGGGATAATAAACTTTTGCAATAAGTATATGAGTTCTTTATGACTAATGTGACTCCATGGATTATATGCACTCTTACCCTTCCATCATTGCTAGCCTCTACGGTACCGTGCATTTCCCTTTCTCACCTTCAGAGTTGGTGCAAACTTCGCCAGTGCATCCAAACCCCGTGATACGATACGCTCTATCACACATAAACCTCCTTATATCTTCCTCAAAACAGCCACCATACCTACCTATTATGGCATTTTCATAGCCATTCCGAGATATATTGCCATGCAACTGTCCATCGATCCGTTTATTATGACACACTCCATCATTGTCATATTGCTTTTGCATGATCATGTAGTTGACATCGTATTTGTGGCAAAGCCACCTTTATAATTCTTTCATACATGTCTCTCTTGATTCATTGCATATCCCGATACACCGCCGGAGGCATTCACATAGAGTCATATTTTGTTCTAAGTATCGAGTTGAAATTCTTGAGTTGTAAATAAATAAAAGTGTGATGATCTTCATAGCATTGTCCCATGTGAGGAAAGGATGATGGAGACTATGATTCCCCCACAAGTTGGGATGAGACTCTAGACTTTATGAAAAACAAAAGAGGTCAAAGAGGCCCAAATAAAAAAAAGAGGCCAAAGAAGATCACCAAAAAAGAAGAGAAAAGAATGAGAGAAAAAGAGAGAAGGGACAATGTTACTATACTTTTTCCACACTTGTGCTTCAAAGTAGCACCATGATCTTCATGATAGAGAGTCTCCTATGTTGTCACTTTCATATACTAGTGGGCATTTTTCATTATAGAACTTGGCTTGTATATTCCAATGATGGGCTTTCTCAAAATGCCCTAGGTCTTCGTGAGCAAGCAAGTTGGATGCACACCCACTTACTTTCTTTTGATGAGCTTTTATACATTTATAGCTCTAGTGCATCCGTTGCATGGCAATCCCTACTCCTCGCATTGACATCAATTGATGCGCATCTCCACAGCTCGTTGATTAGCCGCGTCAATGTGAGACTTTCTCCTTTTTTATTCTCTCACCTAATCCCTATCATCATACTCTACTCCACCCATGGTGCTATATCCATGGCTTACGCTCATGTATTGCATGAGGGTTGAAAAAGTCCAAGCGCGTTAAAAAGTATGAACCAATTGCTCGGCTGAAACCGGGGTTGTGCATGATGGGAGCATTTTGTGTGACGAAAATGAAGCATGGTCAAACTATATGATTTTGTAGGTATAAGCTTTCTTTGGCTATGTTATTTTGATAAGGCATAAACTGCTTGGTTAACATGCTTGAAGTATTACTATTTTTATGTCAATATTAAACTTTTATCTTGAATCTTTAGGATCTGAATATTCTTGCCACAATAAAGAGAATTACATGGATAAATATGTTAGGTAGCATTCCACATCAAAAATTCTGTTTTTATCATTTACCTACTCGAGGACGAGCAGGAATTAAGCTTGGGGATGCTTGGTACGTCTCCAACGTATCTATAATTTTTTATTGTTCCATGCTATTATATTATCCGTTTTGGATGTTTAATGGGCTTTACTATACACTATTATATTATTTTTTGGGACTAACGTCCAAATTGCTGTTTTTTTGCCTATTTCAGTGTTTCACAGAAAAGGAATATCAAACGGAGTCCAAACGGAATGAAACCTTCGGGAGAGTTATTTTTGGAACAAACGCAATCCAGGAGACTTGGAGTAGACGTCACGGAAGCAACAAGGTGGCCACGAGGGTCCAGGGTGCGCCCTACCCCCTGGGCGCACCCCCCACCCTCGTGGGCCCCTTGTGGCTCCCCTGCCAACTTCTTTCGCCTATATATATCCATATACCCCAAAAACATCCAGGAGCACCATAGATCGGGAGTTCCGCCGCCGCAAGCCTCTGTAGCCACCAAAAACCAATCGGGACCCTATTCCGGCACCCTGCCGGAGGGGGGATCCGTCACCGGTGGCCATCTTCATAATCTCGGCGCTCCCCATGATGAGGTGGGAGAAATTCACCCTCGGGGCTGAGGGTATGTACCAGTAGCTATGTGTTTGATCTTTCTCTCTCTCATGTTCTTGATTTGGCACGATCTTGATGTATCGCGAGCTTTACTATTATAGTTGGATCTTATGATGCTTCTCCCCCTCTACTCTCTTGTAATGGATTGAGTTTTCCCTTTGAAGTTATCTTATTAGATTGAGTCTTTAAGGATTTGAGAACACTTGATGTATGTCTTGCATGTGCTTATCTGTGGTGACAATGGGATATTCACGTGATCTACTTGATGTATGTTTTGGTGATCAACTTGCGGGTTCAGTGACCTTGTGAACTTATGCATAGGAGTTGGCACACGTTTATTTCATCTTGACTCTTCGGTAGAAACTTTGGGGCACTCTTTGAAGTACTTTGTGTTGGTTGAATAGATGAATCTGAGCCCGTGTGATGCATAACGTATAATCAAGCCCACGGATACTTGAGGTGACATTGGAGTATCTAGGTGACATTAGGGTTTTGGTTGATTTGTGTCTTAAGGTGTTATTCCAGTACAAACTCTATGATAGATCGGACGGAAAGAATAGCTTCGTGTTATTTTACTACGGGCTCTTGAACAGATCGATCAGAAAGATAACTTTGAGGTGGTTCATACCCTACAATAATCTCTTCGTTTGTCTCCGCTATTAGTTACTTTGGAGTGACTCTTTGTTGCATGTTGAGGGATAGTTGTATGATCCAATTATGTTATTATTGTTGAGAGAACTTGCACTAGTGGAACCATGAACCCTAGGCCTTGTTTCAACACATTGCAATACCATTTGTGCTCACTTTTATCATTAGTTACCTTGCTGTTTTTATATTTTCAGATTACAAAAAACCTATATCTACCATCCATATTGCACTTGATCAGCATCTCTTCGCCGAACTAGTGCACCTATACAATTTACCATTGTATTGGGTGTGTTGGGGACACAAGCAGACTCTTTGTTATTTGGTTTGCAGGGTTGTTTGAAGAGGACCATCTTCATCCTACGCCTTCCACGGATTGATAAACCTTAGTTCATCCACTTTGAGGGAAATTTTGCTACTATCCTACAAAACCTCTGCACTTGGAGGCCCAACAATGTCTACAAGAAGAAGGTTATGTAGTAGACATCAGTGTGTTGTTTAGCTTCAAGAGTGGACTGCTGCTAGTGCGACACAAAGCAGCTATGCAGATCATAGTGTAGATATAACGGGAAAACCGTAAGCATGACAAGTAAAATCAGCAAAGTGGAACTTGCTGGAATATATGTGCTAGTATTGCTTGTACGGCTAGAAAGGATTCGGATACCAGCTCTCTTCAACTGAAGGTGCAGTACTGTTAATATCCATGTAACTCTCAAAGGCGACAAAACTCCCCACATTTCCTTACTAATCTTATAGGATTCAAGTGGGCAGGCCACTACAATACCTATTCCTATGTTTACAAAATCCTGCGAATCAAAGAGGCCCGAAGCGTTCAAAGTGTCCATCACAACCGACCCGTATAGACCTCTACATGCAAATGTCCCTGCTCATCTTCACTACAAGGAACATACTATACTACTATCATACTCCCTCCTTTCCAAAATACAAGTCTTTGTAGAGATTTCCACTATGGATCACATACAGATGTATACAGATACATTTTGGAGTGTAGATTCACTCATTTTGCTCCATATGTAGTCCATGGTGGAATCTATACAAAGACTTGTATTTAGGAACGGAGAGAGTACCTTATTAAGAAGAACAGAAGAGGAACATGCTAAAGAAGAGGCAAGCAGATTTTGGGATAATAAAATGTCATTGCGCAGTGCCGACACATGATGAACTAGAGCGCATTAAGAATGCAACTCCCTGCTGTCTCTCTATATGTGGTGCACGCGCCTTTCGAAAGTAAAGTAGGAACATTAGCTGACCAATTAAACATTATCTGTTTTAGTAATATCAGCATCATATCAGATTCGTATTTGAGCAAACAAGTTTTGAATTATGAGTGGCACGTTGTTTAGCTTGATGGATTCAGGAGCAGTGCTAAGTAGGTACGATGATGGTACTGAATATAAAGGCATGTCTGCATGCAAGTCGTGTGACTTTTGTCATTTGGGTCAGTAGACCATTTGAGGCGGTTGGATGAAGATCCACGTCTCCTAACCCTTCTTCTTCCTCATCTCTAATTCTTCCTATATAGAACACCGCAGGGGCCACCGGCCGAACCACCGCCCCCACCGCCTATGTTCCTCTACCACCACCACACCCCACCCCCGCTCCCACCGGCGTCGAGTTTTCTTCAATCGGCGAGGCCCCACCACCGCCCCCCACAACCACCATCCCCACCCGAGCCCCTTCCTTCGAACCGGCGAACTCCGGCTAGCTCTCAAAAATCGACTGACCCAAGTTTGAAATGTAGTCTACTGTCATTTAACTAGTGTGGAATATAAAAGGGGAATACCATAAGCACTGCGAGTATAGTGTTGAGCGTGCCATGGCGGATCTGAGGGTGCAAACCGGACAAAGGCAACTTCACAACCAATGTTTGCTTTCAACTAACAAGTAAGCGATGGACAAGAAATCAGAGTAAAGCAGTGGCGATCTATTTTCTTGTTGCAATAAATAAGTTGAGCAGATATGAAAGAGCATCGCCTCTGGTGCAGCGCCGTGTATGCATCTGTTGAGAATTTGACGGTGCTGCGGTAGCGATGGCTCTTGGCAACGTGGAAGCAGATCTAGGTGGGTAGACGGTGATGGCGGGGTGCAGTGGACAAGATGGTCGTAGGAGCGGCGCCGACAAGGTGGACGATGGCGGGGATGAAGCGAGAGGACGGGATGCAAGGATCCCGGTCCGAAGCCGTGGATGAGAGTACTCGATCTCTTGTAATGGCCGACGGCGTCGGGGTATCAGCTTTGGCATGGTGGAGGAGGACGGCGGTGGATGGGGTGGCGGACGGAGGAGGCTGGGGAGGAGAGGGTGTTTTGGCGCCCACGGAGTACGAATGGGGAAATGGAGGGAGAGAGGAAGGGGGGAACCATGTCTTCAGGGCGCGCTTGTCTCAAATGCAAGGAAATTTACAAACTTATCCCCCATTTAAAATTTCCTACATCACAGCAATATTAGTCGGTTGGGGATAGGGCGGTAATCTCGCATACATCGAATATTTGCCAATGAGAGTTTGTTTTTGGCGCCCACCGTGTATGAATCGGGGGGGGGGAGTCAATTTCGGCCGAGGAGACACTGTGTTTTGGCACCCACCGTGTATGAATCTGGGTGAGAGGCGGCTATGTCACGTTTGAGTGAAATTACAAACCTACCCCTATCGAAACCTATACAAATCGAGCCGATAGGTTTTGCGTGGCAGGGATAGGCAGTAATTTCCATCTCACAGATTTTGGTTTCGGGCGGTTACTGTGACTTTCCCCGCTTCATTCAAATTTTTGCAGAGCAAGAGTGCACGTTTACCGTGCCAACTCAATTCTAATCTAGCTTGTATTCTATTTTTGTTCAGGCAGAATCCATTTTCGATTGGAATAAAATTCTATATACATCATTTCTATATATACTTTCAAGAGCACAACAAAGAATTCTGCTCCTTTATATGTATAATATGATTTACAAATACAATGATCTCAAAATCATAAGGTTGAATTCAAAAAATTTAAACCAAATTATGTTCTACTAAAATGTATGGATCAGTAATATCTACATATTAAATAACATAGATGCACGTGAACTCATATGAGTATGCATGTTTGATAGATCAATTTTGGTTCGAGTATGAATTACATGTATCATCATCTCGAATTCAAATATTTGAATCCCTTTTATGTTGACTCCTTTCACGCCCATCTCTCTCGCATGCATGCTCCTTCATGTAGCTATCACTCTCTTTTGTCCAGCTCACTCGCACACTCACTTCATGTTTCTCCTATCTTCGCAAACATGGTCTCTCGACGTCTGCCTTGAGAAGTGTCACACTCTCCCTATCGTTATACATTACACGATTTTCATTATCTCTCACATCTCTACCGTTCTCTGGTATCACTAGGTACCTAAGCTTTCTTTTTCACCGCCACACACAGTCTCACTCGTCTTTCACTTTGTCTTTCTCTCTATGGGGTTCTCTCACACACCCTATATGTCTCTAGATATGACTCATACCACTAAAATTACTCTCTCCTGCAGACACAACATTTGTTGTGGTTTCCTTTCCGTCTCCATCCCAGTTATAAAACTAACATTATTCATTTGCTTACTGATTAGACAAACTCCCCCCTATCTCTCTCACACACACAACTCCTGCTTCCACTCCCCTTCCTGACTACCGTCTCTCTCTCACACACACAAAACTCTCGCTTTCGCACCCCGACTCGTATTTCTCTCACAAACATTTATCGACTAGCCTCTAGATAGGTTTATACACCCACACACTCATGCTTCCACTATCGCATACATGTCTCTCTCGCGCTCCTTGTATCTATGTAGATTTCTCTTCCCTTCTTGATACACGCCCTCTCGATCGTGCACACACACACTATCGCCTCATTTTAAGATGATACCTCACACACACACTCTTTGTGTCTTTGTCACACATGCACTCCGTCCTCCTCCTCTCTCCCTCTCTCTCACACACATGTGGGCTTTTTGCAACAACTAGCAAGATGCCCATGCATTTCACGAAACACCAAGATGCATTTGTGTGGGTAGTTTATCTTGTGGGAGAAAAGGATGAATGAGGGAAGGCCTTATTTGCAAATGTGGAGAGGGATGTGGGTATCTTTTTGCAAAATTGCCATAGTTTCCTTCCTATTCGCCAGGTATAAATCGGACAGCCTATATTGCCGGATGGTAGGCATACCATCATCACCAACTCTGTTTTTTGTCTCTACTCTTATAAAAAGCATAGTCGGTGATGATGGTGTGCCTGCCATCCTGCAATATAGGTCGTCCGATCTATATCTATTGGATAGGAAGGAAACTATGGCAATTTACCTACACTCCTCTCCACATTTGCAGATAAGGCCTTCCCTCGTTCATCCTTTTCTCCCACAAGATCTTGATGTTCCGTGCAATGCACGGGCATCTTGCTAGTAAGAGTAGAAATTAGACATATACCACTTCTCGAATCTTGAAACCAACAACATTCCTCCCTTATCTCATCAAAACCGCCAAAGGAATATATTTTGAGTGAAACATAACATATTTTTAGTGATATACGTATTTCAAAACTAGACTCTTTTTTCTATCAAATCGGTGAATATGTATTAATCAATTTTGATCGTGTGGCAACACATCGTTCCACAATGTAGTGCCTATAGATTTTTTAAGAAGTCAAACTTTGACCAAGTTTGTAGAGAAAAATATTTATATCTACAATAGCAAAAATCATATGATGAATCTAGCGATATATGTTTCGCACTCTAGATATAAATATTTTTCTCCACAAACTTGGTCAAAGTTTGTGAGGTTTGACTTTTCAAAAAATCTATAGGCACTACATTATGGAACGGAGGGACTGGTTATTACCACTATATATTTTTTTGGACACCAGACAAACGGTGGAGTACATTATGAAGAGAAGAGGCGCACGCACGCAGTCGGTCTCTCGCTGTCTCGCACACATGAGAGTTAGGTAAAGGCACCGTTAACAAATAAACCCTAAAACCCTAGGTGCACGACTGCTGCATGCGGGTACCGGCTACGTGGTGGAGCGCACCTTTGTAGGAATAGTTAGCTCGCGTGATAATTTGATCCGTAGGAGTTGATGGTCGGGACCACAGGTGAACGACCTGGAGGCGGTGGCTCGCCAGTTGCCACAGATCGAGTATCCATGTTTAAAATATCATTTTTCAGCGGGGTAAGAGTTCTGATATTCAATGGCGCGTTATAAGTACTAAGTAGTTTTTAGAATGATTGGTATGGAGCAAAAATGGAATTCATAACTACTACCTCCTTGGTGTATGGCTGTATGGGTTTATGTTGCGAGATGTTGAACCTGGTAGTTCTAGGGCAAATACTATGGTTTAGATGTTGGTTTTCAGTAAGGAAAATCAGAAGGGGGAAACCCTTCTTTGATAAAAAAAACTACTACCACCGTTCCAGTTTACTAGTCCCCATCGTAGTTTGGGTCAAAGTTTGTCCATGAATTTTACTTGTAAAATGTGAATAGAAAAGGAAATTTTGTTATACCCAAACAAAAAAGGACTGGAGGGAGTGATTGCTCTGAATAGACGCGACCTCTCATAGCACAGGCATTGAACCGGCCCACCGTCCAAGAGGGCCCCACTCGCTGCAGGCCCGGCTGAACACGCCTCCTCGCCGCATGCAACCGGCTTCAGACTGCCCCGCCTGCCTCCATTGAATCCGCGCGTGTGCCAGCAACACGTCCTTCGCGAGCCGGCCGGCATTTTAGAACACAAAAAATGACCAAAATATAATTAATTACGCATGGTCTTGACTTGTTGTGCTCGCAGTGGTAGCAGGAACTAGAGGTTTTTATTTATTTATAACTCTCCTCACATTTTTTTGGCTTTGAAGTGAATCATGGTTGTGGACATTATCTATGAATGTGCAGATATCTGTGAACATGAGTTTGATGTGGAAGTTGAACTTGGAATGTCGGGCTTGCGCGTGAACTATACCATGTCCAATGCTTCATCTATTATTGTTTGGAAAGTAATTGCTGTTATTACATGACCCCAAAAAAATATTATTTTGTGCCACATCAGTAGATGCACGGACATCACAACAGGCATGTTGACTGAATAAACATTTGAACCTAGCTATTATGAAGGAAATTTTGTATTGACAACAGTTTTAGATAGCAGGAGACACCTAGCCTGCTCTGCCTCTACTAGCTTATTTCTGGCTTCTTCCATCTCTTCTCTGGCTTGGGTCAAGAGAGCATTTGATTGCTCTTTTCGCTTGTTCAGGAACTCAACTACATTCTCAAGGGCTGATGCATGCTTTCTTTCAGCCTTTACTAGAGCCACGAGGACATGAACAACTGACGACTCCACCTCGCTTGTGTGTAATCCAGCATCATTTGGGAATTTGCACCTTGTGTCTAATCCAGCATCATTAGGGAACTGGCACCTTGTGTGTAATCCAGCCTCATTTTGGCAACATGATCTCGAGGTTGACCATACTTCCCTCCTCGCAGGAACTGCATCCTCACATGAAGTTACTTCTTTTTCAGATCAATACTCAAAGCAACCCAGATCCATTTAGTAGAAGCCAGATAAACAGGACTCACAGAAGTGAATTCAAAAGGAAAAATATAAAAACAGACTACAAGGTGAGAACACCCACTTCCTACATCAAGCTAAATATGAAAGCATTAGGACGATTAAGACTCTTCTTATTACACATTGAAGAACACGAGGCTAAGAGAAACAGAAACTACAACATATACATATCGAAGAACATGAGGCTAAACGAAAGTAACTGAAAGGGTGTTACTTACCAAAGCTTGTTTTACAGGTTCGGTGCAGCTCCTCTTTAACTTGCCACGCTCCTTGAAGATGTCCCCAATATCTCGTGTTTAGTCTTCATTTCTCCTCTCCATGTCGCACTCATGGTTTTAAAATCTCAACATGGCAAGAAAAATACACTACTAGTAATACTCGCGCATCTTGTGGGCAACATTAAAGCACTCGCCTTCCATGTTAGAGCATCACCAACAGAAGCGCAATGCGCGACGCTTTAAAAAAAGAATTTACAGTGCTGAGATCGAGAAGTAGAGATAGAGAGTAGAGACTAGAGAGTAGAGGATAGTTCTTAGCATAGATATAACATAGATAGATAAAAAATAGATAGTTCAACTACTCCTCGCCGTCTGACTCCTCCTCGGTGATGTCCTCCTCCGACGTCTCAATGTAGGCATGAAGATATCGATCATTGTCGGATTCCCAAGGCGACGCTGCTCCTAGCCTCATGTTGAATTGAGCGTTCGCTTTTCGCGTACGCTTGTCCTCGCGATAGGTGGCTCGCTCCGCCCTCCTCTTCTCCCTCTCCCCCTCCTTTGTGCGTAGAACTCGCGCTCATTGATGATGTCCTGCGGGAAGCGCCGGCCCCACAGCGCCATGGCTTCCTCGTCCATCTTGGTGATGCCGAGACGGTGCTCCCGCCTCCGGTTGTCGCGACGATCCTCGTCGGTGATAAGCCGTGACAGAGGCGTGAGCTCCTGCGCCTGCTCCCGTGACGGCACGTTGGGGAAGTTCAATGTTTATGAGGCCACCAGAGGCGCCACGCCGCCACGTCGTACGCGCGGGTGGCCTTGTTGGCGGTGTCGAAATTGCCATCGCCGAGGCGCATCCTGCGGAACCGGATCTTGGCGGAGAAGCCGCCGGAGGTGCGCGCGCAGACGCCGCGGTATCCCCAATTTTCCCGGCTACGCGGCGGCATGGTGGCGCGGCGGAGGCGAGGCGATAAAGAGCGGGGAGAGAGCGATGCAAGGCATAGAGCAGGGAGAGAGCAGTGGCAAGGCACAGAGCAGTGAGAGGGCGTTGGATTTTATAAAGCGCGCCGGACGCCGCGCGCCAAAACTATCTCGCGCCCAACCGATTTTTCCTGCGCGCGTGCGATCCTTTCCCGACGTCCCTTCTATCTCTACTCTCTTCTCTACTGTTATATTTATTTTATATTTAATATTTATCTCTACTTCTCTACTCTCTACTCTTTTTTCTCTACTCTTATAAAAAACCGAGTTGGTGATGAGGGTGTGCCTGCCATCTTGCAATATATACCGTCCGATCTTTATCTGACACATAGAAAGCAAACTATGGCAATTTTGCAAAAAGATACCCGCACCTCTCTCCACATTTGCAAGTAAGGCCTTCCCTCGTTCATCCTTATCTCCCACAACCTCATTGTTGAGCAATTAAAAAAGGAAGTCTCTGGAACAATCTAGCATGGTGGCCACTATCGCCGTCGTCCATCCCCATGCCTCCGCTCAGTCCGGCCATCAATCACCACCACCCCCACCCCCCCCTCACCTTATCTCTCCTCTTTCTCGAGATATCATTAGTTTTTACACATGGGATTACTACCGCATGGGTTACTCACAACAGGTGTTTGTAAAAAAATGCATCTTGATGTTCTGTGCAATGCACAGGCATCTTGCTAGTTCTTTTAAAAAACAGAGTTGGTGATGATGGTGTGCCTGCCATCCTGCAATATACGCCGTCCAATTTATATCCAATGGATAGGAAGGAGACTATGCCAATTTTGCAAAAAGATACCCACACCCCTCTCCAGATTTGCAAATAAGGCCTTCCCTCCTTCATCCATTTCTCCCACAAGATAAAATACTCATACAAATGCATCTTGATGCATGGAACGCATGGGCATCTTGCTAGTTCTAAAAAACTTTTCATCATTTGCCACACTACTGGTTGCAAATGAAGAACCTACCCAAGCACAACGCGGTACAGGAGCGACGCACAATTACAAGTTGATATTCTGTTGGAGAATGGAGGCTATAACCAATTAATTTTACGGGAACAATAGCAACCAGGATATTTGAAGGGTAGGTATGAACAAAATTGGAGATGCACATGTACTGCTAAGTGATACAATACACACATTACCAATCGAGGAGGAGAACGATGGTTGTGGCGGCCTCTGTGCATCATGGTCGGCAACGGGAGTCAGTTCATTGTCCTCGACGGTGGTGCTTCTGCACACGGTGTCGGCTTTCGGGAAGAAGATCCGAGACCGTGGAAGACGGTATCGGGGAAGAGGCTCCATGTACGACGACGATGGTGGACCGGCTCTAGTGCGGCGTACGAGGTTGTTGATGAGGCAGATGCGCTGCGGTGGATGAGTGCACCGATGTAGAAGGGGAGGAGCACGAAGGCTATGGTGCCGTGGAGAGGTCTATTTTGCGGTGGGTATAGAAAATGGGGAGTATTCAGGTGTACTACTCTGGGTGCCGGGGTGGGGTTGGCTGGGTAGGGTGAACCTGAAGTTACGAAAACAGCCCCCTACCAAGCGTCATCCGTACGCCTATTCTGAAGGCTATGATGGTAACTTTGCACTGCTCGAATCAGGGTCGCGGGAGATTTTCCCGCCGACCTCGAAATTTTGTGACACTGAACTCCCTGTGTGGCATGCTGGGTAATCACTACAAAAAAATACACTTCCGTGATGATACGTGTTTGTCACAGTAGGTCGCGTTTTTTGTCATGCATGTACATCCATGACAAATTTATGACAAAATCAAGATAGTCATACCTGTGCTGTCGTAGAAGTGTTCCATGACATTACCAAAATTATCATCACGGAAGTGTCCACTTCCATGACGATAAATCGCGTGTCACAGAAGTGCTTTCGTCAAGGGTGACCGACACGTGGCATCCACCGTAACGGAACGCCGTTAAGCTATCGGGTCGGGTTTTGGATCCGATAACCCGTTAACAGCCCCGACCAATGGGGATTTTCCACGTGTAAAATCATCATTGGCTGGAGGAAACACGTGTCGGCTCACCGTTGGGACAGATGTCATCCACTCATTGGACAGAAGGCGCCTATGATACGTCGACACGTGGCACGGCCCAACAGAGGCCCATTCCTGTGAAAAGGCCGGCCCGTTTGACTTGGTCAAAAGGTGGCGGGCCGGCCCATGGAAAGCTTGTTAACGGCCTGTTCGCATATAGCCCATTTACAGCCCGCTAACCCAAGGCCCGTTACGCCCTATCCAAATTAGGCCCAGTAGCGTCATCTAGGCCATCCAATATGATTCCAGCCCGTTTTCACTTCTGGCCCATGTGTGGCCCATGACGTCTTTTGGCCCATATGAGGCCCTATGTAACTCTTGGCCTATTAACGGCCCGTGGTGAAACTGGCCCGCAATGAATAGTGTATCACTTTACACCCACTAACGGCCCGTGGTGAAACTGGCCCGTAATGAACAGTATATCTCTTTATAGCCATTAAGGGCCCGTTATTCAGTTGGGCCGTTTCCAGCAAATGTCATCTTTCGGCCTTCTCAGAGCCCATTTATTCTTGGGCTCATTTCCAGTATTCGTTTACTTACGGCCCATTACTGTCATTTTCTGCTTGTGGGCCAAATTCAGCATGTGGTTACATCGGCCCATTTGTGGTCCGTTAATATGTTGGGCTGTTTTCATAGCGTCATCAAATACGGCCTATTAATGATGGCCCATTATGGTCATACGGCCCGTATAAGGCCCATTGATGATACGACCCGTAGAAGGTCCATTGTTTCTACGGCCCGTAGAAGGCCCATTGTTTCTACGGCCCATAGAAGGCCTACTGTTTCTATGGCCCGTAGAAGGCCCAATGTTTCTACGGCCCGTAGGAGGCCCGGTGTCACTACAGTAAATATTAGCCCATGGTTATTGTGGCCTAGTTTTAAAAAGAACTACACTGACTACAAGCAAACAAATAAACAAGACAACAAGGAAATAAATAAGCAAGCAACTTATGCTAGGCTATCACGGCTGTTACACATATTACATCCACTGGGCATCAAAGTTCGCCACCAGTGCAAATATAGGGAACAAAGCAGCATATCATATACACTGGTTGTCAAAGTTGGCGACCAGCGCAAATAAACGCCGCAGCAAAACAAATCCAGAACTGAAACCACTTTAGAAGATCTCAAGAAACAATATCCTGGGTACCCATAATGCTGGCAAGATGCTTAGCAAGCTTATTAACTTTCTCTTGTTTGGCGCTTAAATCCTCCAGCGCTTGCTGTTGCACCAGAAAATATGCATCTGAATTCTGCAGGGACTTCCTCAGTCCTTCAGCTTCCTGTCGCAGCACATCTGATCGATGTCTTTCAACTTGAAGTTGAGACTCAAGAAGACGAACTGATTCAGGCAGCGAGTTCGAAGAGCTTGTGCCAGCAGTAGTGGCCAGTAACTCGAACACTACATCAAGACAGGACTTTTGGGTTCCCTCACTGTCGTCAAGATAGTTTTTATCAGCTTTCTTGGAGACCAACAGGGATGTCTCACTATCTTGAACCTTATCTGCATTACTTCCTTTACCATTGGATAACGCGGTACTGTTCTCCAATATTTTGTCCGCATTCTAAAAGAGAAACAAGCAGACACATCACATGTTTACCATGTTGTATATGAAACTCATTTTGGTAAATGAGTTCAGTAGTAAAGTGGACAGGATAACAGCATGAAACAAACATATATCTATGTACCATGGTCACTTTATGGTCTATATCATTCTAGTTTTTGTTGCCAAATCAAGATAGAGACACAGTTCAAATAATATTTGTTCAAGACAAAGCAGAATAGACAGAATATAAGTGTGGGTAACTATAGAGCAATAACAACACTTGTAATGTGCATGACATGAGAACATAACTGTTTATTCAATTGAAACTGAAATCAACATAGAGCAGGTTACAACAGCAAACCAGTTAAAGAAACAGGTTTAAAACATACCTGTTGCGCCATTGGAGTTTCAATTCCATCCTTCAAATTTGAAAATAGTTGGTATGAGTAAATACAGTAATGCAAGAGCAAAGGAGTATGAACCATAGCTACAGAACCTGACCTGAGAACAAATCTTCTTCTCCTTTAAGCGTTGAGTTGGGATTCGGAGTGGTGGTCCTCGTGCTTTGGGCACTGCAGTTCCCTTACTAACCGCTCGTGTTTGGGTGCTCTGTGGTGGAGACGGTGCTGTGTCAACTGGAACTGGGTTACTATCTGCCGGGGTTGGGGTTAGAAGGGGTGTAGCTGGTTCTCTGTCCAACTGGGTAGGGGTACAATCTGCGAGAGTCTGGGTTATGTGTGGTGGATCTGGTCCTTGGGCAAGTACAACCGTGGTTCTATCTGCATCAACTGGTAGCACTATCTTTTCTGAAGACCGTGTTGTTACTCCCTTAGATACTGCCATCACGCTCTCCAATTCAAATGGCTGATAAACAAGAAAAGTAATTGAAAGTATAGACATTGTATGATAGACAGGTGCAATGGATAGTGGGGAATAAAAGAGGGCATGAAATAATTCATATTTATGTTGTCTAACCAAACAGGATAGCATGACACAATTTCACATATATGATGGCTAACTAAACAGGATAGCATGACACAATTTCACATTATGATGGCTAACTAAAAAAGATGGAAAGACATAGTTCAAAATATGAGACTATGTAAACAGGATGACATGACATAACTATATAATGTGTTTATTAAATAGGTTGGCATGCCATAATTCACATACATTCATGGATAGAATGCCATAATTCTAAATATGATGACTGTAAACACTAAACAGGATGAGATGATATAACTATATGATGTCTTTATTAAATGGGTTGCCATGCCATAATTCAGATAGATGATGTGTATGTACTATGTAAACATGATGGCATGATATAATTCAAATATATGATTTATATAGTAAGCAAGTAAGCAGATGGCAATCTATATATGATGTAAAAACTAAGCAATGCAAGACAACATGCATGACATGGGTAATATAACCCTGCCAAGTTTGAGCATAGACCTCAGGGGGGAAATAGGACTGGTCATCAGTCTCTGAATCCTCCTCTGAGGAGCTCTCTGTAGCCAGCAAGATGTCTGCTTCAGCAGGTAGCATTGTCTGCTCTGAATACCTTGTTTTCACTCCAGATACTTCCATCACCGCTTCAAATGGCTGATGCACAGGAAGAGTAGTTGAATATACAAACGTTGTCGACAAATGGAACACGTAATACAAAAAAATGATAGCATGATATAATTCACATACATGATGATTGGCTAAACAGCATGGCATTGCATAATTCACATATATAATGCCTTTGCAACAAGATAGCATTGTATAATTCACATATATAATGTCTTGCAACAAGATGGCAATGCATAATTCACATATATGGTAATTAGACACTGAACAGGTGGCATTCACACAAAGCATGTCTAAACTAATCAAATGGCATAGCAATGCGAGACACCATACGCACGATATGAGCAACATAACCCTGCCAAGTTAGAGCATACACCTCGGGGGGGGGGGAATAGGACTGGTCATCTGTCTCTGAATCCTCCTCTGAGGAGCTATCCGTAACCAGCGAGATATGCGCTTCGTCAGATAGCATAGTCTGCTCAGAAGACCTTGTTTTCACTCCAGAATTTGCCATCACCGTGTCAAATGGCTGATGCACACGAAGAGCAGTTGAATGTACTAACATTGTTGACAAATGTAATATGTAACGAAAAAAAGGATGGCCTGATATAATTTACATATAAGATGACTGGCTAAGCAGGATGGCATTGCAAAATTCACATATATGATGCCTGGCTAAACAAGGTGGCGTTGCATAATTCACATAAACGATGAATAAACTAAACAGATGGCATTCGCACAAAGGATGTCTAAACTAAGCAGATGACATATTTGATGTATAAAGTAAGCAATGCAAGACACCATATGCATGATATAACCAACATCAGCATGCCAAGTTAGAGCGAAGACCTCAGGGGGTAAATAGGAGTTATCTTCTCCTTCTGAATCCCCCTCAGAACAGATATCTTCCTCTCGATTACAATCCGAAATGCGTGGAGGGGGGCTGCCTTTGCGCCTACCATGGAGCGACGTCTGCATGAAATTATATTGCCACGCAAGGCTCGTCTCTTTTGCTCTACATGTTCAGTTCCATTGTTTACAATAACTGTCATGCATAGGAATAAAACATAGTGAGATTATGTAAGGAGTGCATGCAGAAATCCAGAGTGATGGTAGCAACCTGTGGATAGACCCAAAACCAATAATAGCAGGCAGATAATGGCTTCAGTTAATAAATACAGATAATGGCTTCTTTACTGTTTGTTTCCCACCCAACATGAAACTCATAGTAGACACCGGAGATTAACCAGATAGTAGATAGATACTATTGATAGCGGCCCCGATATGTACCCCACAACCATTTAAAAACTCAAGTTTGACCATTAGTTTGGAGCTGACTCAGAGTCTAATCGGTGAACAGGACGATAAAGTAGCATGTAATATTAAGCGATGCATAACGTAAGCAGACACGAAAGAGTGCGACCTCTCTTGCGGACCCGTGTAGTCCTCGAGGTCATCTGCTCGGTTGATGATGGTAATGCAGTTTTCATGGCTGCCAGCGGCGGGGAAGAAGATCTGAGGCGGCGAAAGACAGTCTGGAGGCCGGATCCCTGCTGTGCTGGACCCTTCTGTCGTTGGAGCAGCTGAGCTGGGGTGGACGACGGCGCAGCAGGAGCGGGACAAACCACGCAAGGTTTTCTTTGACAACTATCTGTAAGAGAAGTAATTCTGTAAGGGCTCGTTTGAATTGGAGGATTCCAACAATGCAGGGATAGGAAATAGACAGGAATAGGATAGGAATGCACGTGCAAAACAGAGAATTTAAAAACACAGGATTTCTGCCAATCTGGGTGTTTGATTCACAACAATTGGAAGATCACAGGATGCAAAGAAGCATGGTGAGATTAAGTCAAACCACAAGAAAATGTACGGTTATAATGCTATTATGCTACTATCTCTTAGTCTTGTGCTTCATGAATAGGAATTTGAAAAGGAGGACAAGTGAAAATTAAAATTCCTACGTTTTTTCTTTCAAGGAGACACTAAAGGAACAAATCCGTGTGCTCAGTGGACAATATATATAACATGTAGAGTAAAAAAGAGATGCAACAAGTGTACAACCTCTTTGGCGAAGCCATGTCGATCTCAGCGTGATTGGGTTGGCCGGTGAGGATGCTCCGGCTGACTTTGCTGTCGGAGGAGGGGAAGAAGATCTTAGGCGTCTGGAGATGGAGCCCGAGGTACTGCTCCGCTGTGATGGAGGGTTTCGTCGTTGGAGCAGCTCCGGTGAGTTGTACGACGCCGAGGCTGAAGCAGGACAAGAGAGACAACGAACAACGTTAACCTGAGTGGAATTCTAATAGCATCTCCAATACATGACGTAAAATACATAACCACAAAGTGCTAGATGTAAAATACATCAGCCGCTCATCTCTGAACTTAACTGTCGAAACTGAACTTAACTGTCGAAACTGAACTTAACTGTCGAAACTGAACCTAACTGTCGAAACTGAATTTTGTTGTCGAAACTGAATTTTGCTGTCGAAACTGAACGCACTAGCAAGGTGAGGCTACACGTCGGTCGACTGACTTTTTCATCTCTGGTCAGTCGATTTTGCAGCCGTTGGATACGAAATCAAGGGCCTACGGTTCATCTTCAACCTCCACCCCCCTGAGCCACCAGCCACCATCGGCAAACAGCAGCCCCCCGCCGCCCGCGGCCGGCGGTGCGCCACCCCGCCCGCCCCGAAAACACTCCCCACCGCCGGTCCGCCGCCGCCCCGGCCATCCCTCTAGGCCCCCCGTGCCGAGTTTTTTCTCTGGCGATCCCCACGCCACCGCCCCGCCAACGCCCTGCCACCGCCGGCGACCACCGCCCCCATCCTGAACCCTAAGATAGATAGTGGGGTACCTCTCCGGTGAGCCCCCCTCCCCGCTGCGGCTGGTTCTTCCTTCACCCCGGCGAACCCACCCCTTGGAAATCGACTGACCCAAAAGTCGATTTAGTCAGCTGAAGTGTAGCCAAATCGGAGCAGCATCGCAAGCAAGAGCAAGAGCGAGAGCAGCAGCGTGAGCAAGAGCAATAGCAAGAGCAGACCAGGCAGGGGACCGAGAGCAAGAGCAGAGCAGCAGCATGAGCGAGAGCTAAAGTAGCAGCAGCTCCGACTGATGTGGACGTCACCGCCGAGGGAGCGACGACGGGGAGGAAGTGGCTGGCGACACCGCCGTGGATGGAGCCGCGCCGTGTCGGCTCGGGACCGAGCGCCGGCAGCACCGTGAGATCAAATCAAGAAGAAAATGTGGTGATTAGTGTACAACCTCTTTGGTGGCACCGATTAGGCCGCAGCTTCATCCGAGGAAACGGTGATGATGATGCTCTTCCGATGGTGCAGGTAAAGACGACGGTGTGGGAATGGAGGTGGCGCGAAAGACGAGGGGAACGTCGGGGCAGCTCCTTGGAGGTGGAGGACGGGGTGGTTGAACCGGCGGGACGATGAGATCGACGACAGATCCTCATCCGGTACGATGGATGAGGGACGTCAAGGTGTTGCTGTGGACAACGTCGTCGGGGAAGAGGCTCCGGCTGGGTGGCGGACAGAGCAGGGTGTGGGGTTTTGTCGCGGGTTCTCGCGGCCTCGGTGTACGAATGGGTGGCCGGATGGGATGGCAGTGGGGAACCATGGCTTAGAGACGCGCTTGTCCGAAATGTGGGGTAAGTTATGAAAGTACCCCCCCACCGATTTGAGGCGGTTCTTTCGGTTCAGGGGTACCACGGGCATTTCACGTGTCGGGATTTCACAGGAGGTGGGAGTTTTCGCGCGCGTTGTAATTTCGGAATAGCAAGGCGCGGGTTGAGATGGAGGGAGTTGTCGGAGCACAACGAGACAAAGATATATCTTAAATATTTCGGGCTAACAAGGCGCGGGTTGAAATTTCCGGACAAGCCTAACGTGTACTGTACCAAATCAATGTGCACTACAAATGTCATTCAAAACTTTGAATTCATGTTATGTTCAATTAAATATTTCGCTACGTGTATAATGCATGCAACCTACTACTCAAATGAACGTTTTAGTGCATTCCAAACGTATATACTACCGCTTCAATATGAACTAAATTTGAATAAGATCTACAGTAATGATTGTTGTGAAGTCAAAGCATTTGAATTCGTTTCTCTGTTTTAATAAGATCTACAATCATCATTATTGTCAAGTTAAACCATCGTTTGTGTATTATCTTCACAGCACACCACATGATTAGTCTCGAGTTACATATGAACTATGTGTACTATATGAACTCGAACTAGATTTTTTGAATCCACTTTATTTTGATTTCAAATCACATTACATTTCTAGCTCTAGCTAGATCTTCATAATCTAAACCATGTCTCATATGTATAATGTGTTTATCACATTATGTATGGTGCCCCGCCCCCTACGCCTACAAGTATTTAGATGTGAGTTGCAAACACCACACATTACCACAAATTCAAATAAAATGTGAGAATGTTCGATATATAGTATTGTTTAGATTGCTCGATATTTAGTTGTAAGCTGCAAACGCCGCACATTATCACAAATTCAAATAAAATGTGAGATTGTTTGATGTATAGTATGGTTTAGATTGTTCGGCATTTAGCTGTGAGTTGCAAACGCCATGCATTATCACATTATGGTATAACATGTGCACAACACGTGTATCACCGCTATATTCATGCATGCAATGTTTAAAACACTATGATCTCCTATTCAAATATATGAATCCGCTTTCATATCAAATTATGATCTTTGTTAGTCTCTTACACCCACACAATCCTCTAACCTTTGTAGCTACCACTAACTTTCTCTCGTGCATGCACACGCCCTCCTCGCCCTCCCCTCCCTCGGCATTCTATCCACCGGGCACATTCATTTTTTCTTTAGGTCGTTCTCCCAGAGTCTCCACAACTCCTTTCCGACACACACCGATCGATAAACCTCTCCAGCGATGCCTGCCTACAGCATACACACACAGCTTCAATCTCCTCCTTTATGTGTCCTTGCCTCGTGTCTCTCATATGGTCAGACACACGTGTAAACTCTCGCCCCTCTTTTCATCGATCTCACAACCGCACACTCCTCCCCCTATCTAGCTAGTAGTTGGGCCTCTCGCACCACCTCCTAGCTCCATTCTCTCTGTCTATCCGTCTCGCTGGGCCTTATTTGCCTCTAACAAATGGACGTACACCGATCGATCTCTCGCTATACATATAGCCAGCTAGGTCCTTATAACTCGTTTTTACCCACACATCGATCGATCTACCTCATTAGTTGTGTCTCTCCCTTCCTACGACAAACAACAATTGATCTACCGATCTAGTTAGGTTTGCTTACCAAACACATGGTTCCCCTTCATCATCCATGGATGCATCCCGACAGATCTATCACGCATAGGCACACATAGAAACACATCCCCACTCTTATTGATAACATTGCAGTTCCACCCTCAGTTTGTCTAGTAGGCCTCTCCCAACATCTCTGAGAAGCAACTCCATCACCCATCCAGCACTCTACCCCTCTCCCTCCCTCTCCCTCCCTCTCTCTCCCCTCTCTCTCTCTCTCTGTGTCCCATCATATTTCCCTTCCTTCAGTTATGTATGGATGTCGACCAATCTCCCTCAAGACATAGCTGGGTCTCTCCTTCTCAACACATATACGAGTTGTTCTACCTCTATAGCTAGGCCTCTGCCTACACCTCCCCCCACCCCCTCCCCCACACACACACCGATACATCAAGCGCTCTAGTCATGTCTCCCTGCCACACACAAACTTGAAATGTGCCCTCTAACATTCCGGTAGGCAGTCGCCCTATATCTTTGACTTGCACACACACAGACACAATTTCGATGGCTCTCTTCATCGATCTCGCACCCACCCGTACTTGATCCTCTCTTTGACTCTATTGATAGCTATGACCCCTCCCTCTCTTCTCGTGGATTGCCCGACCCTCTATGTATGATATGGATAGGCCTCCATTTCACACACATTGCATGCAAAATTTTGTTTGAGATGTCATCGACACATATTCCCACAAATAATTCACGAAATCAATCCCCCACCCCACCCCCACCCCCCACCACAAAACAAAAAACACTCACAAACACGGTTTGTATCTCTCTCTCACACCCACGTAGGTGGGGGACGTGCATGAAGAGAAGAGGTGCATGCACGGCACACGTACTCCCGTCTCTTTCCCAACCACACCTCGCAGGTACATGGTGGAGCTCATTTCTGTACGAAAAATGCAGCCCACGTGGTAATTTGGCACGTGTACTGGTTGTCCACTTGGTGGAGGGAGGATTGTCTAACACGGGTGAACAAACAAATTGCGACTTGACGCGTTATGTTAAATTAAAAAAAGAGGCAAACCATGTGGGGCCTACCTTAGAGGCAAGGCTCTATACACTGGAGTACTTTTGATGTGTCTCGTCAACTCGCAGAATGAGGAGAAGCTTGCTTAGTACGCCGTCTCCCCCGCCAACGGGCGCGGTGGCTCGCAGGATGAGGTGAAGCTTGCTCCTCCCTCGCCCATGCGTGCGGTGGCTCGCAGGATGAGGAGAAAAATTTACTACTCCCTCCATTTACTCCTCGTCCCTACTACCTTGGTTATAGAGATTATATCATATTGTTTGGAATATATATGTCCTTTAGTAGATTTCAATATGAACTACTAGTACATACTCCAAACACTGATGTATATAGACGTATTTTAGAGTGTACATTCACTCATTTTGCTCTGTATGTAGTAGCACTCTCCCTCGCCCCTCGACCCTCGCCCACGTGGTGGACGTGCAGCAATTCATTCGGTCTCATATAGCCAGAACGATATATACTACACTACCATTATTGCTCGACTTCCTGAAGAGGCGAAGAGCCAATCGCAAGGTTAATATTTTGGAGATGCCAAGCGCAAGGTTATAGGAGAACGAGTAGTAGGTGCAGCATCATTTATAAACAATTTTTTTCTTTAGTGGCACATACGCAATATGATAGGTTCATATGGAGAGAAAAGGAAACCGCTCCACTATATACATAGTCAGGACGGGAAAGCCTACACGGTTGCTTGCTGGGGTTGCTCTCTTCACACTCTCTTGCACAAAACGACTATGGCCACATCTCTAACGTCCGCTTGGGGAAGGGGTGGATGCTTAGTGTAGATGCGGTGGCCGTCGCCGACGGTGAAAACCCACTGTCGGCACGTCCCGATCAGGGGTCCCCGCTGTTATCTCTCACAAAGCCGGTGAGGTTGCCTTCATCCCTTGCTCACTACCGCGACGTGGCCAGTTGCCGCCTCCCCCCGCCCTCCTCAAGGTTGAGCTACGTCCCTCGGGTACAACTCCCTTTACAGCCAGCTTGCACCACTGCTCCAGCTGCCCACATCACTCCTTGTGGATATTTCTCTACTTCTTTGCCCCACACATACCTGATACCTCTACTGGCTTCTACATACTGTATTTGTGATGAGTTTATGTCTCATCAACTAGTCCTAGTAATCTTATTCTAATCACGCGTCTTCAATTTCTTTGCCACAGGGATGCTCATCTCGATTTTGGTGAAACTGCACAAAATGATCCGATGGTCAAAAGGTTGCAAACTTCATTTATTAGGAAGCTCGAACATTGCCAGCAAATTGAAGCCTGGTCAGGGTTCACGGTTCAAGGGCTAGGGCCTGCATGGATCGTTTTTTTCTTTAGCTGCCTCTGTTCCAAAATAAGTGTCAACTTTAGTAGTAGTACAATTTTGTACTTAAGTTTGCACAAAGTTGAGACACTTATTTTGGAACGGAGGGAGTACATATTTGCTATGATCTGTCAATCATTGAGATGCAATAGCATGCATGTTAGTCTCCTTTGTTTTTGATGAAATGTTGCAACGGGCAACCATGGACGCAAGATACATGTAACAGGAGCTGGAAGCTTCATAGCATTGTACAAATTTATCTCGCTGATAAATTACAGTACGTACTAGTACTATACTAGTACTTCCTCCGTTCCTAAATATAAGTCTTTGTAGAGATTTCACCATTAACCACATGCGGATGTATATAGATGCATTTTAAGTGTAGATTCATTCATTTTGTTCCGTATGTAGTTCACCTAGTGGAATCTCTACAAAGACTTATCTACTAGTAATAGCTAGCCCCCACTACTAGGGATTCTCTATCCTCTCCTTGAGCCACTTCATCAAAATTGACGTAGCCGTTAGATGAAGTAAATCAGTCATAATAGTCGTCTGATCTAGATGTTGAGAGGCTCCGCACTAAGCCACATGCAAGCATGCAGAAATACCGTGGCACATGCATGTGAGTGGGTTTTAAATCACATCAACATGTCTGCATGCAAACATGCACCAGTAGCATGCATGTACGTGAGCTTTTAAGTCCCATTAACATGTCAAAAAGACAAATATAATCCCATTATGCAGTAGAAGTTGGTTGATCTTTTTTCCTTACGTGGGATGATCTAAATGATGATGGGAGTTTATTTAGTTTGGCTACCACATTTGTCATGCAGTTATAGATTTTTTTTAGTTCTATGAAATCGATAATTTTGCGCAGAGATATATACCACTGTTCCGCAGCAACGAGCGGGGACTCATCTAGTAATATTTAGGAATGGAGGGAGTACTATGTAAAGAGTTAGGTGTCGCACGGTGATAGTGTGAGGTGGGCCATGTAATCACTGAGCCTACGTGTTTTCACTGCTCTTGCACTCCTCCGCTGTAAGAATGGAGAAAATTGTAATCTACCACCTCCTTTCGCCGAAAGCGTGGGACATCCAGCAGTCCTACCACCTTAGTAATAAAGATCAATGAGCCGTCCAATCACATAGACCCAGCAGTAATTTGGACAGACAAAGCAACCATCACTCTTGCGCCAGTGAGAGGTCGTGTCCGCTCTGCCCGGGCATGAAAGCGGCACCGATTCTTTGGAGCGGCACTGACCGTTTCAGGCAGGAAGCGCGCGCGGGCGGTGGAGGGGCTTTGGGTGGGCCAGGCTGGTCAGGAGTGGGCGTGGCAGCTGTCCGCATGTCCCTACCGGACACGCCCGGAAACGAGAGGATGCACCGACTCTCGCGGCTAAAATCGTACACTACACACCATATCTCTGTAGGAGTAGGTCGATCTGTCGCACTCTCTAACACACACATGCTGGTAAACACACACACGCACACGCACGCACCTTGGTCCTGTTGCACCTTCTAACGTGAATTATTACACCTAGACGGAGGGAGTAGTAAGTATACGAGATACGGTGGCACACTGACTTAAGTCGAATACAAGTGGCCAAAATTTGTGTGCATGTTATAATAAGGATTCACTTAAAATAGTACGTGAGCGAACAGAGGGATCAATTGAACAGTGTTCCCGAGCAGTAGCGAGATGTGTGAGGTAGTAAGATACACCGCTGGCGCTTTTAATTTTTCTTATTAATTTGTTTGTTTCACCCTCTGACTGGTGGGACCCAACGTACTACGTGGAGAGAGGTAAGGTGACTAAGGCTGCATTATTTCTGCACCACTGTGGATAGTCTTACCACCAAAGTCACATGACACGATTATGATTGAAATCCTAATGACTCCCACACACACACACACAAAAAACATGGCATGCCTGTCACACGAATGCAGGAATGTATAAAAGGTTATTTTCCTCTCGTTGAACATAACGGGAGGGTTGTGTAGCTGGTTAGCCTGTTCGCTCATCAAACTTGAGGTCTCGGGTTCGATAACTACACTTGAGCATAATTTTTGCCAGGAGAATTCTTTGACTGGTCAGAATGTTTTCTAGGGTTTGCACGCTTCACACTCTCTCTCCAGTATATATATACACGCTGGAGCCTCAGCGCTTGTAGTTGCTCTCTTCACACTCTCTCGCCCTCTCCCGCTGGAGCCTCAGCGCTTGTAGTTGCTCTCTTCACACTCTCTCGCCCTCTCCAGATCTAAACAAGACTTTGTTGGCCTCTCTCTCCCCTCACTACTGCTCAAAGAGCCGGCAGGATCCGTCCGCCAGGAAGGGAAGGAGGCTTAACGCTGTCGCCGTCGGCGAGGGAGGGAATCCACTACCGACGCTGTTGTTCACTTTCCACCCAGCGGCGGTGCGGGAGGGCCTCCGACCCCTTCTTCTTCGTCGCCGTCCCATCGCCCACCGAACCATGCCCCAAGAACCTTAAGGTATATTTTACTTACTCCACATGCATTGCTCTAGCTGCATGTATACCATGAATCTAGGACGTGGTTCAAAGAGGAAAGGAGTGGGGGAAAGTAGTGGGAAAAGTTGTATATAGCATGAATCTAGGATGTGGTTCAAAGAGGAAATGAAGGGGGAAAGTTGTATAGCATGAATCTAGGACGTGGTTCAAAGAGGAAAGGAATGGGGGAAAGTAGTGGGGAAAGTTGTATCACATAAATCTAGGACGTGGTTCAAAGAGGAAAGGAAGGGGCGAAAGTACTAGTTCAAAAAGGAAAGGAAGGGACAAGGCTGTAGAGTTTGAGCAGGACTAGATTTGCTGCCCTCACATAGGGAAAGGTGTCTAAAGATAACAAAACTGGGACCAACACAAATATGCTCCTTGGTTGTTTGTTCTTTGTTGCAACAGACTGTGCATGACCACAGTACATCGGTAGATGCACATGGCGCTGGTGCGTCCATTGTCCCGTGCAACTCATTAGCTGTTAATCTATTGTCCTGTTTGGTTAAAAACTCCCTAGTCCCTACCTGCTTGGTTCCAGGGACTAAACATGGACTAGAGGTTATTAAATGACATGATAAAATACCATGTTACCCCTAGTAATGAACTAATAGAAACAAGGTGCGATGCGTGGGAGGGGCAACTGTTGGAAAAAGTCCCAAAAAGACTCCCTCGGGGTCTTCTTTCTTTAGTCCAAAATGCCCACTTTTAGTCCCGAAAAGTCCTTCCTGTTTGGTTTAGATGTGACTGACACGGAGTTTTTTTAGTCCCTACGCCAAGATGTGCCTGTAAACAAACACCCTCAAATAATGCCGCTGGAAAATTGATGCAATGCCATAGTTAAAAGCAAATTACATATTTAACGAATTTTATTGTTAATATAATCTCTATGTTAATATTAATCAATGCCACCGTTTGAGAAATGCTACTGTCTTTCTTTCTTTCCCATTTAGATAAGGTAGATGCTTCTTTTTGTTGGCTTCTGTGTCATCCACCGTTATTGACCACTAATTGTTTCCTTTGCACCTCTGTGTAAACAGGGTTATCTACTTCACCTCGTTGCCATTGTGACCTTTTGTTGCACTGCACAAAACACTTTTGTTTTAAGAGTGTTTTGTGCAGTTCAACCAAAATGTCACACCGACAACATTGCTTGATTGCTTGATCTTAGTGGAACTGCACAAGAGGAGATCTTACTTCCTATTCGTTAAGGCGAATTTGGTTCAGATCTTCGTCTTATGAGTTGTTTGAATTCCGCATCATGAGAGGTCAGTACTAGCCTTCTTTCACATGATTCTACAGTGTGCTTTCATATGTTGTGCTACTTGTACGATAATGTTGCTTGATTTTAGTAAACTGCACAAATGGAGACAAGACTTCCAATCTGTATGTGCACCGTAATATCCCATTGAGGTAAGATAAGGATATTTCACAACTGCTGGCCTGTATTTTGCCACTTTCATCAGAAAATTAAGTTTAGTATGTTGGAAATATGCCCTAGAGGCAATAATAAAAGGATTATTATTATATTTCTTTGTTCATGATAATTGTCTTTATTCATGCTATAATTGTATTATCCGGAAATCGTAATACACGTGTGAATACATAGACCATAATATGTCCCTAGTAAGCCTCTAGTTGACTAGCTCGTTGATCAACAGATAGTCATGGTTTCCTGACTATGGACATTAGATGTCGTTGACAACGGGATCACATCATTAGGAGAATGATGTGATGGACAAGACCCAATCCTAAGCATAGCACAAGATCGTATAGTTCGTTTTGCTAGAGCTTTTCCAATGTCAAGTATCTTTTCCTTAGACCATGAGATCGTGTAACTCCCGGATACCGTAGGAGTGCTTTGGGTGTACCAAACGTCACAATGTAACTGGGTGACTATAAAGGTGCACTACAGGTATCTCCAAAAGTGTCTGTTGGGTTGACACGGATCGAGACTGGGATTTGTCACTCCGTATTACAGAGAGGTATCACTGGGCCCACTCGGTAGTGCATCATCATAATGAGCTCAAAATGACCAAGTGTATGGTCACGGGATCATGCATTACGGTACGAGTAAAGTGACTTGCCGGTAACGATACTGAACGAGGTATTGGGATACCGACGATCGAGTCTTGGGCAAGTAACATACCGTCTGACAAAGGGAAACGACGAGATGGTTGAGCATGGGATTTTCCCTTCGACCACGGCGGCGTATGATGACTTGAGTGACTTGTGCCACCATATTGAGAGTGAGAGTGACTTCACCACTAGCCCCATATATGACGAGTTGCCCCAATTCCCATGTGAGGAGAGCCACCACCACCACCACTTGAGTGATTTGAGTGACTCCACCATATGTGACATTGAGTGCACCTACCTTGAGGGAGTGAGTGAGCCACCACCACATAGAGAGAGTGAGGTAGTTTATAGGGCATGCGAGGCCATTTCGAGTTCTAACAACTTAACCTCTACCTCTATTGTGCCTTCTCATTTGGTCATAGGTCCCATATATTGTGACACGCCGATCCTCGACGACTTCGTCCTTCCTATGGACAAGACGATGGCCATGGTGGAATATGATGCACCCCCCACATGTTTCCATCTAGATGAAGATGATGACCACAATTTGGTCTTTGCCACCTCACCTACACCACTTGAGTGGAATGAACAAGGTAATATAGGTGAGGTGATGCTCTAGTCCCACTAGTGGACATTCTTGACATTGATTGCTTGCATGGTGTTGATCCACCTATTTCCATGCTTCATGCTAGTGCGATTTCCCCATGCGATGACTTGCCCATTTATGATGAGTATGATGATTCTGATGTGGAGTCTATTAGTTGTGATGCCATGTTACATAGGATTTCTTGTGATAATTCTCTTGGACACATCATGTTTGACAATCCGCTTGACTTGTCAAATGCTATGCATGAGATCAACAATATGTCATATTTGCAATCTCATCGTAGTGACTATGCATATGCCATTAAAATTAACCCAATTTGCACATATGGCATAGATGACAAGCCCATGGTTATTGGCATTTATTTTTCTTGTGATGATAATGATATGCTCCCTTTGCATCATTTATCTCATATGCCATGCCACGACCACCTAGCTTCGGATATGCATTGTTTTGGATGTTCTCCATTTTCTCCATATGATGTTTCCACTATTGCTCATGAGGAGACCCCCATAGTTTCCTCATAGATTTTAGGAGATTTTGATCCATCCTATCCATTGAATGATCCCAATACTTGTGTGCACCATATGCTCCCTATGAATGAAAATGCTATTGATGTGCCATATACTTGTATGCTAGATTTGCATCCCCATCATGTCATACATAACAACTATTCTTTCATGATGGATGACATGTTCTTATACCATGCATCAAATTTCTCTGAGCGATGTTTATCTCGTACTAACTCACACGTGCACATACACATCATGATGGATGATGTGTACATTTACCACGAACACAATTTCTTTGGTTTGTGTCTCTTTTGTGTAGGTACCTGATGTCTACCACACAACCTTCTTCTTGTAGACGTTGTTAGGCCTCCAAGTGCACAGGTTTGTAGGACAGTAGCAAATTTCCCTCAAGTGGATGACCTAAGGTTTATCAATCCGTAGGAGGCGTAGGATGAAGATGGTCTCTCTCAAGCAACCCTGCAACCAAATAACAAAAAGTCTCTTGTGTCCCCAACACACCCAATACAATGGTAAATTGTATAGGTGCACTAGTTCGGCGAAGAGATGAAGATACAAGTGCAAAATAGATAGTAGATATAGGTTTTTGTAATCTGAAATTATAAAAACAGCAAGGTAACAAGTGGTAAAAGTGAGCGTAAACGGTATTGCAATGATAGGAAACAAGGCCTAGGATTCATACTTTCACTAGTGCAAGTTCTCTCAACAATAATAACATAGATAGAACATATGACAAGCCCTCAACATGCAACAAAGAGTCACTCCAAAGCCACTAATAGCGGAGAACAAACGTAGAGATTATGGTAGGGTACAAAACCACCTCAAAGTTATCCTTTCTGTTCTATCTATTCAAGAGTTCATAGTAAAATAACATAAAGCTATTCTTTCCGCTCAATCCATCATAGAGTTCATACTAGAATAACACCTTAAGACACAAATCAACCAAAACCCTAATGTCACCTAGATACTCCATTGTCACCTCAAGTATCCGTGGGCATGATTATACGATATGCATCACACAATCTCAGATTCATCCAACCAACATAAAAGTACTTCAAAGAGTGCCCCAAAGCTACTACCGGAGAGTCAAGAACGTGTGCCAACCCCTATGCATAGGTTCCCAAGTGTCACGAAACCCGCAAGTTGATCACCAAAACATACATCAAGTGGATCAATAGAATAAACCATTGTCACCACGGTTATCCCACGCAAGACATACATCAAGTGTTCTCATAAAGACTCAATCCGATAAGATAACTTCAAAAGGGGAAACTCAATTCATCACAAGAGAGTAGAGGGGGAGAAACATCATAAGATCCAACTACAATAGCAAAGCTCGGGATACATCAAGATCGTGCCATCGAGGGACACGAGAGAGAACACGAGAGAGAGAGAGAGAGAGAGAGAGAGAGAGAGAGATCAAACACATAGCTACTGGTACATACCCTCAGCCCCGAGGGTGAACTACTCCCTCCTCATCATGGATAGCGCCGGGATGATGAAGATGGCCTCCGGTGATGGGATCCCCCTCCGGCTGGGTGCCGGAACAGGGTCCCGATTGGTTTTTGGTGGCTACAGAGGCTTGCTACGGCGGAACTCCCGATCTACCTTCTGTTCTGGAAGTTTTAGGGTACGTAGGTATATATGGGTGCAGGGGGTACGTCGGTGGACCTCCGGGGGGCTCACGAGGTAGGGGCGTGCCCAAGGGGGCGCCCCCCACCCTCGTGGGCAGCCCGGGACTCCCCTGACATGCACTCCAAGCCCATCTGGTTGGTTTCCTTCCAAAATTAACTTCTCCAGTTGATTTCGTTCCGTTTTGACTTCGTCTGATATTCCTTTTCCTCGAAACACTGAAATAGGCATAAAACAGCAGATCTGGGTTGGGCCTCCAGTTAATAGGTTAGTCCCAAAAATAATATATAAGTGGATAATAAAGCCCAATATTGCCTAAAACAGTAGATAAAGTAGCATGGAGCAATCAAAAATTATAGATACGTTGGAGACGTATCAAGCATCCCCAAGCTTAATTCCTGCTCGTCCTCGAGTAGGTAAATGATAAAAAAGAATTTTTGATGCGGAGTGATAATTTGGCATAATTTCAATGTAACTCTTCTTACTTGTGATATGAATATTCAGATCCGAAAGATTCAAGACAAAAGTTCATATTGACATAAGAAATAATAATACTTCAAGCATACTAATCAAAGAAATCATATCTTCTCAAAATAACATGGCCAAAGAAAGTTCATCCCTACAAAATCATATAGTTAGGCTATGCTTCATTTTCATCACACAAAGATGTTCCCAACTTCTATACCCCCGATGACAAGCCAAGCAATTGTTTCATACTCAAATAATCTCAAACTTTTCAACTTTCACGCAATACATGAGCGCGAGCCATGGATATAGCACTATGGGTGGAATAGAATATGATGATGGGGATTGTGTGGAGAAGACAAAACATGAGAAAGTATCATATTGACGAGGCTAATCAACGGGCTATGAAGATGCCCATCAATTGATGTCAACATGATGAGTAGGGATTGCCATGCAACGGATGCACTAGAGCTATGAATGCTCAACAAAAGAAAACTAGTGGGTGTGCATCCAACTTGCTTGCTCATGAAGACCTAGGGCATTTGAGGAAGCCCATCGTAGGAATATACAAGCCAAGTTCTATAATGAAAAATTCCCACTAGTATATGGAAGTGATAACACATGAGACTCTCTACATGAAGAACAAGGTGCTACTTTGAAGCACAAGTGTGGAAGAAGAGATAGTAGCATTGCCCTTTTTTTGGGCCTTTCTTTTTTTCTTTTTGGCCTTTCTCTTTTTTTTGGGCAATGCTCTAATAATGATGATCATCACACTTCTATTGATTACAACACAAGGATTACAACTCGAAACTTAGAACAAGATATGACTCTATATGAATGCCTCCGGCGGTGTACCGGGATGGTGCAATGAATCAAGAGTGACATGTATGGAAAATAATGCATGGTGGCTTTGCCACATATACGATGTCAACTACAAGATCATGCAATGGCAAAATGACAAAAGCAATGTATGTCATGATGATGATGATGGAAGTTGAATGGCAATATATCTCGGAATGGCTATGGAAATGCCATGATAGGTATGTATGGTGGCTGTTTTGAGGAAGATATAAGGGGGTTTATATGTGATAGAGTATATCGTATCACGGGGTTTGGATGCACCGGCGAAGTTTGCACCAACTCTCAAGGTGAGAAAGGGCAATGCACGGTACCGAAGAGCCTAACAAAGGCGGAAAGGTGAGAGTGCATATAATCCATGGACTCAACATTAGTCAAAAGAACTCATATACTTATGCAAAAATTTAGAAGCCATCAAAAATCAAGTACTACACGCATGCTCCTAGGGGGATAGATTGGTAGGAAAAGACCATCCTCATCCCCGACCGCCACTCATAAGGATGCACAAGCCAGGTACACTTCATGTTTCAAATTTGTTACACAACTTTAACCATACGTGCATGCTACGGGACTTGAAAACTTCAACACAAGCATTTCTCAAATTCACAATTACCCAACTAGCATGACTTTGATATTATCACCTCCATATCTCAAGACAATTATCAAGCATCAATCTTATCTTAGTATTCAACACACTCATAAGAATTCTTACAAATCTTTTATGCTTAGCATATTAGGATTTTAAGAAAATTACCATGCTATTTAAGACTCTCAAAATAATATAAGTGAAGCATGAGAGTTCATATATTTCTTTAAAACAAATCCACCACCGTGCTCTAAAAGATCTAAGTGAAGCACTAGAGCAATAACAAAAACTACTCCGAAAGATATAAGTGAAGATCAATGAGTAGTCGAATAATTATGCATCTATGTGAAGACTCTCCCAATTAATAATTTCAGATCTTGGTACTTTATTCAAACAGCAAGAAAAGCTAAAGAAAACTACATTGCAAGGATAGCACAACTCAAGTGAAGAAGCAAAAACTTAGGCTCAACCGATACTAACCAATAGTTGTTGAAGAAGAAAGGTGGGGTGCCTACCGGGGCATCCCCAAGCTTAGATGCTTGAGACTTCTTGAAATATTATCTTGGGGTGCCTTGGGCATCCCCAAGCTTGAACTTTTGTGTCTCCTTAATTCCTCTCATATCATGGTTTCTCTTCTTTTTATCAAAAGCTTCATTCACAACAAACTCAACAAGAACTCGTGAGATAGGTTAGTATAAACCAGTGCAAAACCTTATCATTTTCTACTGTAACAAATCACTAAAATTATTAGTCAACATTGCATACTAAATGCCTCTGCATATTTAATACTCCTATTCTCAAATAGAATCATTAAGCAAGCAAACATATGCAAACAATGCAAACATAACAGCAATCTGCCAGAACAGTACAGTCTGTAAAGAATGCAGGAGTATCAATACTTCCCTGACTCAAACAATTATGAACTAAAATTCCCACTATAATAAATTTATCAGATCTCAACATGAAAAAAGATTCAACATTATACCACTCTCTGATTTTTCTAGGGAATTTTTGCAACAGCGGTAAACTTTCTGTTTTCAAACAGCAACATGCAAACTAGCAAAATAAGCATGGCAAAGGCTATCCTTGACTTTTTTATTGAAACTAAAGATTCAAAACATTATTATAACTAACAGCAAGCAAAAACTAACAAAAGTAAATGACGCTCCAAGCAAAACACATATCATGTGGTGAATAAAAATATAGCTCCAAGTAAAGTTACCGATAGACGAAGATGAAAGAGGGGATGCCTTCCGGGGCATCCCCAAGCTTAGGCTCTTGGTTATCCTTGAATATATTGGGGTGCCATGGGCATCCCCAAGCTTAGGCTCTTTGCCACTCCTTATTCCATAGTCCATCGAATCTTTACCCAAAACTTGAAAACTTCAACCACACAAAACTCAACAGAAAACTCGTAAGCTCCTTTAGTATAAGAAAATAAAACAACCACTTAGGTACTGTAATGAACTAATTCTAAATTCATATTGGTGTAATATATACTGTATTCCAACTTATCTATGGCTCATACCCTCTGATACTACTCATAGATTCATCAAAATAAGCAAACAACACATAGAAAACAGAATCTGTCAAAAGCAGAACAGTCTGTAGTAATCTGTATCAAACGTATACTTATGGAACTCCAAAAATCCTACCAAATTAGGAAGTCCTAAGCAATTCGTGTAACAATCCAGAGCAAAAAGAATCAGATCATAATCACGTTTCTGTGAATTAACAAAACTAATTTACTGGGTGAAAAAGTTTCTGATTTTCAGCAGGATCAACACAACTATCACCGTAAGCTATCCTTTTTTTTGCGGGGGGGGGGGGGGGGGACCGTAAGCTATCCTAAAGGTCTTACTTGGCACTTTATTGAAACAAAAGCTATAAAACATGATTACTACAGTACCATAATCATGTGAACACACAAAAACAGTAAGGATAAATATTGGGTTGTCTCCCAACAAGTGTTTTTCTTTAATGCCTTTCTAGCTAGGCATGATGATGACAATAATGCTCACATAAAAGATAAGAATTGAAACATAACGGGAGCATCATGAAGCATATGACTAGCACATTTAAGTCTAACCCACTTCCTATGCATAGGGATTTTGTGAACAAACAACTTATGGGAACAATAATCAACAAGCATAGGAAGGTAAAACAAGCATAGCTTCAAGATTTTAAGCACATAGAGAGGAAACTTGATATTATTGCAATTCCTACAAGAATATGTTACTCCCTCATAATAATTTTCAGTAGAATCATGAATGAATTAAACAATATAACCAGCACCTAAAGCATTCTTTTCATGATCTACTAGCATAGAAAATTTACTATTCTCCACATAAGCAAAATTCTTCTCATGAATAATAGTGGGAGTATCATAAGAGACTTGAACACTAAAAAATGTTTCCACATTAAAAGAGTAATGTTCAGAAAAAGGGTAATCATAATCATGACAAGATTTGTAAATATAATCATCACTACTTTTTATAGCATAAGTTTCATCACAATAATCATCATAAGTAGCAACTTCGTTCTCATCATAATCGATTGAAACCTCTCCCAAGATAGTGGAATCACTAAATTAAGTTGACACTCTTCCAAATCCACTTTCGTATTCATCACAATAAAATTCAACATCCTCCAAAATAGTGGGATCACTACTTCCTAAAGTTGACTCTCTTCCAAACCCACTTTCATCAATATAATCATCATAGGTAGGAGGCATGCTATCATCATAACAACTTTGCATATCAAAACTTGGGATGCTAAAAATATCATCTTAATTAAACATAGCATCCCCAAGCTTGGGACAAACATTAATTCCAGCAAATATATTCTCAAATATTTCATCCCAATCAAACATAGCTTCCCCAAGCTTGGGCCCTTTCATATCATAAGCATAATCACTCTCATCATTAAAAATATGGATAGCACCAATAGTATAGCAATCATCATCATCACAAGTAGTAGTAGGAGCAACATCATTTGGGAGGGATACTTTTTTACCTTTGTTGCTCCTTCTTTCTTTTTCTTCTTCACATTATGTGTAGGTTCAACCTTCCTCTTTGAGCTCCTTATTGATGAGATTGGTTGAATAGAAAGCTCCTCCTCGTTACCTGATTCATCATAAGAAATAATAGGAGGAGATTGGGAAGCCTCTTCCCTTTCATTAGTATTCTCATCATCTTCCATTTGCTTTGTTTTCCTTATGTAATTGGCAATATAAGGATTTTCAATGCAATTCTCCGCACAATACATATAAATTTTCTCTAGATCAAAATCAAGAATTTTATCAAGACTAAATTTTGGAATACCCTCAGTTATATGTTTGATTTCTTCATAACCCAAAAGAAGGTTAAGCTCTTTATAATGCTCAAGGGTAATCAAATTATCACAATATTTGGACACGACTTGATCATGAAACAAATAGCATTGGAGCTTTAAATGACCATGTTCATTGCAAAGTTCACAAGGAGCGCGAAAAATATTGAATCTTTCAGCACATTCATCTAGTTCTTCTTGCAACATTTTGGTTTCTAAGTACTTATGCCTCTTGCAATAAATATCTTCTCTATTTGGTGTGTTCATGCAAACATGCACTCCACAAAAGTTGACACGCTCATAAGAGATATTTTCATCATAACTAGTGCAATCATCATTAGCATCATGGATATTCAAAGAATTTGTACTAACAACATTGCAATCATGCTCATCATTCAAAGATTTAGTGCCAAACAATTTAGAGATTTATTCTTCTAGCACTTGAGCACAATTATCCTTTCCATCATACTCACGAAAGATATTAAAAAGGTGAAGCGTATGAGACAAACTCAACTCCATTTTTTTGTAGTTTTCTTTTATAAACTAGACTAGTGCTAAAACAAGAAACAAAAAGATTCAATTGCAAGATCTAAAGATATACCTTCAAGCACTCACCTCCCCGGCAACGACGCCAGAAAAGAGCTTGATATCTACTACACAACCTTCTTCTTGTAGACGTTGTTGGGCCTGCAAGTGCACAGGTTTGTAGGACAGTAGCAAATTTCCCTCAAGTGGATGACCTAAGGTTTATCAATCCGTAGGAGGCGTAGGATGAAGATGGTCTCTCTCAAGCAACCCTGCAACCAAATAACAAAAAGTCTCTTGTGTCCCCAACACACCCAATACAATGGTAAATTGTATAGGTGCACTAGTTCGGCGAAGAGATGAAGATACAAGTGCAAAATAGATAGTAGATATAGGTTTTTGTAATCTGAAATTATAAAAACAGCAAGGTAACAAGTGGTAAAAGTGAGCGTAAACGGTATTGCAATGATAGGAAACAAGGCCTAGGGTTCATACTTTAACTAGTGCAAGTTCTCTCAACAATAATAACTTAGATAGAACATATGACAAGCCCTCAACATGCAACAAAGAGTCACTCCAAAGCCACTAATAGCGGAGAACAAACATAGAGATTATGGTAGGGTACGAAACCACCTCAAAGTTATCCTTTCTGTTCTATCTATTCAAGAGTTCGTAGTAAAATAACATAAAGCTATTCTTTCCGCTCAATCCATCATAGAGTTCATACTAGAATAACACCTTAAGACACAAATCAACCAAAACCCTAATGTCACCTAGATACTCCATTGTCACCTCAAGTATCCGTGGGCATGATTATACGATATGCATCACACAATCTCAGATTCATCCAACCAACATAAAAGTACTTCAAAGAGTGCCCCAAAGCTACTACCGGAGAGTCAAGAATGCGTGCCAAACCCTATGCATAGGTTCCCAAGTGTCACGAAACCCGCAAGTTGATCACCAAAACATACATCAAGTGGATCAATAGAATAACCCATTGTCACCACGGTTATCCCACGCAAGACATACATCAAGTGTTCTCATAAAGTCTCAATCCGATAAGATAACTTCAAAAAGGGAAACTCAATTCATCACAAGAGAGTAGAGGGGGAGAAACATCATAAGATCCAACTACAATAGCAAAGCTCGGGATACATCAAGATCGTGCCATCAAGGGACACGAGAGAGAACACGAGAAAGAGGGAGATCAAACACATAGCTACTGGTACATACCCTCATCCCCGAGGGTGAACTACTCCCTCCTCGTCATGGATAGCACCGAGATGATGAAGATGGCCTCCGGTGATGGGATCCCCCTCCGGCAAGGTGCCGGAACAGGGTCCCGATTGGTTTTTGGTGGCTATAGAGGCTTGCGGCGGCGGAACTCCTGATCTATCTTCTGTTCTGGAAGTTTTAGGGTACGTAGGTATATATGGGTGCAGGGGGTACGTCGGTGGACCTCCGGGGGGCTCATGAGGTAGGGGCGCGCCCCCACCCTTGTGGGCAGCCCGGGACTCCCCTGACATGCACTCCAAGCCCATCTGGTTGGTTTCCTTCCAAAATTAACTTCTCCAGTTGATTTCGTTCCGTTTTGACTCCGTCTGATATTCCTTTTCCTCGAAACACTAAAATAGGCATAAAAAAGCAAATCTGGGCTGGGCCTCCGGTTAATAGGTTAGTCCCAAAAATAATATATAAGTGGATAATAAAGCCCAATATTGCCTAAAACAGTAGATAAAGTGGCATGGAGCAATCAAAAATTATAGATACGTTGGAGACGTATCAGTACCCATGAATACTTGTCAACCTCGCAATCCCATGAGTTGACAAAACGAGCTCTCGAGAGCAACGATGACTTGGAATTCCATGGAGTGTCTTTCCCACCGCTCTCTTCGTGCAAGGACTTCACGCATTTCTTCTACATGGCTCTCACATGGTTATGGGTTATCGTCCATTACATCTTACATGCCCATCTTGCCATGTTCACTTTGCATGATATGCTCATTCCTATGCCTTTGCCATGCATTTGTGACCCATGCTTTGCATTACACATGATGATTGATTCTACTACTTGTATGTGTATTTGCAAGCTTGGTGGAGATATTGCTTGTTATTGCCACGTTTGCTATGTGCTGCATTCCTATGATGATACTATGATCTTGCTTTGTGTTCGTGCTTGCGATATGTCATGTGCATTGCCTATGCCTACTACTTGCTCACATGACATGATTGCCATGATTTCCTCTAGTGTGTTGCATCTTCGCTCCACTAGTTTGCATGACTTGATTTTTATGCTTTCTCATGTTGCATCCACTTCTTGGATTACTTGCTACTATCACATGTTTGGTTGCAACAATGTCATTCCTTCACATATGCCATGTCCCATTAATTGCTACATGCTTGCCTTGATTGCCTCACACATGATGAACAATTTCTCTTTCTATTGTGTTGAGTGCCACTCGTTTTTCACTACACCCTATGCACATTATGCTTGGATTGTCTTGCACTTGCATGTGTTTAGTCATATCATCTTCTTGTGTGTTGTGAATGACTCTTATGCCTACCATAGACCGTTCATTGAGAGTCTTATGCATGCTTGCTATGACATTGAGGTAGATGCTTGTTCACTTGTCCCACATATTAGCACCTTTACCCCACCCTTGCATGATTGTTTCCATGATACTTCACCATGTGCTCAATTTATATGCTTACATGCCATGCCACAATCCCTTGTCACACCATATGCTATACTTGATGACAACACTTGCTTGGTTACTCACCTCTTGAATGCTTGGTTTTGCTCTAATGCTAACCGCATTTGTTTTTCCAAGTGTTTGTTCTACTCGTTCCTTTTGAAGGAATCACAAGACGGTGCGACATTGGAGAGTGACCATTTCGTGCTTCCACATGACAAGTGCTTGGTGGTCGTCCACTTCTACACTGCGATGCCGTCTCCTTCCCATGGTGATGAAGATCATGATCCATGGAAGGATCTCTCCCAAGGGGGGGGGGAGATGATGCGGAGCATCCCTCGACCATCACCATGGACGTCTCACCACCACCGCAAGGACGGAGAGGACCCTTGACAAGAGCTCGCGCACGCGCCATCGAGAATGAGGTGAACTCCTTCCTCTTAGATCTCCACTCAAATTCATTCGAGAGTGGACTCTACCTCAAATGGGCACGCTATGCATTCGTAGGTACTTCGGAGATCGTCATGAGAAAGCACGGAGGAATCACCAAGTTCACCGGAGAACCAAGAAGGATAAGGAAGAAGGACGCGCGAGAAGTACGAAGCAAAGGAGGTCCCGGACCACCCCGGCCCTCCCCTACAGCCGACGGAGCCCCTGGCTACCCCGGGTGCCCGGCCACTCCGGCCCCGGGTGCCCGGCCCTAACCTGGGCACAGCCCCTACCGGCCTCGGGTGCCCGGCCATGGAGGGCCCGGGTGCCCGCACCCCCCTGGGCGCTGCCACAGCCGACCCCGGGTGCCCGGCCCCTCCCACTGGTGCTGCTGTCTTCACCTCCAGGTGCCCGGGCCACCACACCCCGGGCGCCCGGCCCCGCCCAGCCGGCCTCCCGCCTCCAGTCTCCTGGCGCCACCCCCGGTGCCCGGGCTTGGAACCCCCGGGTGCCCGGGCCACCTACAACCAGCCCCTGACCTGTCCGGGTGCCCGGATCACTCCGCAAAGGCATGCGTGCAAGTTGGGGCTATTGCCCTTGTAACCCTCTTCCCCTCTTATTTCGCCCCTAGACTATAAGTACCCCCACCTAGCTCATTTAGAGGATAGCAAAGTATTTGATAGACAAAGAGAGAGCTTTTCTCATCTTCCTCCTCATGGAGATCATGACCTCCTAAGGGAGAAGATCCTCTTGTGGATGCCAAGCCCTCCTCTGGGAGAAGGATCCCCATCATAGGATCATCAAGACCTTTCTCCTCATAGGATTGGGATGAACTCTACCATGTATCTTGTTTCCCTTTGATTGTTCATGTATCTTGTGGATCTTGTGTGTTTGTTGGTCTAGTGGATGTGTGATTGGACTTGTTCTTGAGTGTTCTTATTGTTTTCTCTCTTGTGTTCATCTTGTTCTTGGGGATTCCCCCTCCAATTCGTGAAAGATCTCCACTTAGGGTTCCACCCTACAACACAAGATACATGTAACACATTGCTTACTCTGTCATTCTTATGCATTCGCATGCTCCTATATTCCATATTTACATGATTGCATACATGTAGGGGGAACCTATGCATGTTAAATGTATCTCCAAAGCTTTACTTGTTATTCTCTATATCTTTATCTAAAGCTTTGATGTATGTTGTCATCAATTACCAAAAGGGGGAGATTGAAAGCACAAGTGCTCCTTGGGTGATTTTGGTAATTAATGTCAACATATCTCTTGTTGGACTAATACTCTTACCTAGTATGTTTCAGATAAGTTCAACAATGGAGTGGCGTGGACTAGAGGATGTGGAACCCTTTCGAGATGCTAAGGACAAAGGATTGGCTCAAGCTCAAAGCACAATACTCTACATTTTACTTCTAGTGATCCAAGATCACATTGAGTCCATAGGAAAGCCAATACTATTAAGAGGGGATGAGGTGTTGCTTAATGGCTTGTTTGCTCAAAGTGCTTAGTGATATGCTCCAAAGCCCTCAACCACTTTCTCACATCCACATATGTCCCAAACCAAAAGTCAAACTCAGCCCTACCGAATCTTTCTATCCGGCGCCAACGAGTTCTCTTGATATAGCCACTGCTAGAAACCCTAATCAAGTCGGTCTCACCAATGGGATCTCGGTCTCACCGAGATGGGCTTGCAAACTCTCTGTTGCCTATTGCAATAATTTCGGTCCCGCCGAGGTATGCAATTGGTCCCACCGAGTTTGCCTGGCCAACTCTCTGTTTCGCTTATTACCCAAATCGGTCCCACCGAGTTTGTGTAATCGGTCAGACCGAGTTGAGGCTTTACCCTAACCCTAGCACATCGGTCCTACCGAGTTGATCATATCGGTCCCACTGAAATGCCTAACGATCACATTATGAACTAAATCGGTTTGACCGAGTTTCACGATTCGGTCCCATCAAGTTTGGTAAGTTGTGTGTAACGGTTAGATTTTGTGTGGAGGCTATATATACCCCTCCACCCACTCTTCATTCGTGGAGAGAGCCATTAGAACATGCCTACACTTCCAACATATATTTTCTGAGAGAGAACCACCTACACTTGTGTTGAGGTCAAGATATTCCATTCCTACCACATAAATCTTGATCTCTAGCCTTCCCCAAGTTGCTTTCCACTCAAATCTTCTTTCCACCAAATCCAAATATTGTGAGAGAGAGTTGAGTGTTGGGGAGACTATCATTTGAAGCACAAGAGCAAGGAGTTCATCATCAACACACCATCTATTACCTCTTGGAGAGTGGTGTCTCCTAGATTGGTTAGGTGTCACTTGGGAGCCTCCGTCAAGATTGTGGAGTTGAACCAAGAAGTTTGTAAGGGCAAGGAGATCGCCTACTTTGTGAAGATCTACCCGAGTGAGGCAAGTCCTTCATGGGCGACGGCCATGGTGGGATAGATAAGGTTGCTTATTCGTGGACCCTTCGTGGGTGGAGCCCTCCATGGACTCGCGCAACCGTTACCCTTCATGGGTTGAAGTCTCCATCAACGTGGATGTACGATAGCACCACCTATCGGAACCATGGACAAAAAATCTCCGTGTCTTCAAATTGCGTTTGCACACTTCAGTCCCACCCCTTTACATTCTTGCAATTTGCATGCTTTACTTTCCGCTGCTCATATACTCTTGTCATGCTTGCTTGATATGTATTGTGAATGTTAAAACTTGTGCTAAACTCCACTTCAACTTAAAGAGATTAAAAACTACACCTTTTCTTACTTAGAGTCTATTCACCCCCCCCCCCCTCTAGACACCTCTTCTCAATCCTTCCAACATGCCATCTAGTGATTTTAAAGGATCATGTGGTGTAGTGGTACAAGACTACATAGTGCAGTTTGTTGCGGCCACGATAGCGGTGATTGAACATGTCTCGGATGTGGTGTCAGCCGAAGCTGCTGCCTTACTTGAAGGGCTCAAACTTGCAATGCGGCTGGGGTGCAATAACATACTAGTGTGCATGGATAATGTTCTAGCGGTCCAAGCTCTAAACAAAGACGAAGGCTACTCCATGGTTGCAACACCTATTTTATCTGCTTCTCGTAGTGATTTCTTTGGTTTTGGGAAGGCTTGTATTGAATTTTGTAGTAGGGAGTCTAATGTAGTAGCGCATGTGCTAGTTGAGTGGGGACATGAGAACTAACCCTCGCCTACTCAGAGAATATTTCAGAAAAGTCCAATTTAGGTACAATAATTGGGATGTGAAAGTGGACCCCTCAAAATGTTACGGACAAGTGTTGGCCAAGCCTCAAGACTCTCCATTTATATTTAAATTATCTAAAATCACGTTTAGTCCATAGGAAAAGCAAATTCTATTCAAAGGGGATGATGTTTTGATAATGGATTCACTGGTCAAGTGCTTAGAAATATTCCTCCAAAAGCCTCAAACATTTTGCCACATTCCACTACGTCATAAACCCTAAATTTCATCTCGGTCCCACCGAAACACTCATACTCGGACTCATCGAGATACACATGCCATAGCCATTGCCTAAACCTAGAACCTCGGTCTCACCAAGTTGACTCGTCGGTCCCGTCAAAGAGCACAGGTCAACCTTCTGTTGCCAACTGAAATTCAATCAAAATTTTTGAGTGGTTTCTATCGGTGACACCAAAGTGCGGAAAGTGCTTAGATCAGCATGAATCGGCCCCACCACATCCGGTCTCACCGGAAAGCCTAAAATTCAAACCTTTTGTACTAGTCAGTCTCACCGAGTGGTTTTGATCGGTCCTACCGAAAGACTGAGCCAGCACATCAGCATAAAGGTGTGTAACGGTTCGAATTTTGGTGATGCCTATATACACGCACACACACTCTACCCCTATGTGAACCTCCGAAAGACTGACCAGCACATCATCTTGAGATTGATGAAGTCGCCACAAATGCCTTCGTAGTGTGACAGGAACATCTGAACGTGCATTGCCAGAAGGTCTAGAATAAACCCAGGAAAATGCGAACACCAATGTCAAGTATGGAACTTGAACTCTGGTGGGTTGAGAATACCGCTGTCCTCTTAAGAGCAACTCTAGCAGACCCCGCAAAATCAACAAACCCACAAAATTCCGGTGAGTATACGGGCTCGGCCCAATTTTCTGGCCAGAACAGAGCCTGTATACTCGCCCGGCCCGTATTTTTTTTATCGCAGCCCGCAAACCGCCCCTCCGAGCAGTATATTTACGGGTTCACGGTGCATTTGTAGGTCGAAACCCTACCCCCCCCCCCGCCGCGTCCAGCCGCCATGTGGGGCCCCGTGTGGAGCTCCGGCCGCGGCTCTGGGAGCAGATCCGGCGGCGGCAGCGACCCCGAGCACGAGCGGCATGTCCGGTCGAACGACGCGAGGAAGCGCGGGGCGAGGAAGTGGACGAACATGGGCCTCTCGCCGCCGCCGAGCTTCCGCTTCCGCGAGACGGAGGAATACGACTGTCGGCACGGGTGTACGCCCTCCTCCGTTGAGGGCTCGTCCTTCGCCGCGAACTCTTCCTCTTTCGGCGCGAGCCTTCTCCCCGTGAAGAGGGAGTGGTCGTAGGAGCTGGAGGAGATCGAGGTCGTCGTCGTCAAGCAGGAGCCCGAGGAGATCGTGCGCCGCGGCATCGTCGGGCCCAAGGACTTCGTCGCATATGTCGACGCGGTCGCGGCCGCCATTGCCGAATGCAGCTTGCGCAAGGAGGAGGAGCGCCGGCGCCACCACGAGGAGCTCGACGACCTCGTTTTCCAGCAGGTGACCACGATGAACCTTGCCGCCAAGGAGAAGGACGACGAGTGGCGGCGCATCCGCGAGGAGCAGAAGGCGAAGTACATCGACCTCGACAGCTCCGACAAGGAGGATTGAGCTCCTCCACCGCGTCGTCCATGACCGCGAGCTCGCCGCGGTTAGATCCCCACCCCCTCTAGTACTAGTAGTGAATGTAGTATGTAGTATGAACTAGTGTTTGTAATGAATTAGTGTTTGATCATGTAGTATATGTAGTATGTGATGAACTACTACGGTTGCAATTTCTCCCGCGAAACTTTTTTTCAAATTATGCAGTTCCATATATGGTTTCTGTTCCGCTGTGCACGTTTTTGACCCGCAAACGAGATCCGCGCCGAACTACAAACGCGTTTTGCGGGTCGGGATTTTGCATGGTCTGCTAGAGTTGCTCTAACTATCAAACTATAGATTGGTTCGCTTTTACTTATGCATATAGATACTGTACATATATGCTCAGTATGAAACACGGAAACCGGACTATCAAAGCATTGCTGATCTGTTCCCGCATACTATATATCGATCATTATCTGACATATAAAAATGTTTGGATAATTTTACTTCTACAAATATATCTCACATAAACTGAGTACATTTTTAGCACTATCTAATAAGGTTATTATTCGGGTGAAAACACATAACTGTCATGTAAAAGATGTCGTATTTTTAGTACCAAATTTACGGTTTGATCCAAAAATAAGGAGGCATTAAAATGACGCCGATCTTTGGGTCTCGGGTGCCAATGCACTTGAATTGGATTTTTTTAAAAGTATTGCGAAGTTAGTCAAAAATTTCAGAAACTCCTTGCAAACAAGAATGATACGGTGTTATGCCCCGTGTGACAAGTTTCGCGAAGGAATGAGTTTCATGGTATTTTAAGCTAAACAAAACAAAATCGACACTATATAAACATATTCACTCCTTTTGTTTATGTCAAGGAGTCCACCGAAGTCACTTTTTCGCTAAACTTTTTATATACAAGTATAGCTACAAGATTCTCGTCTCCGAAAATTTTCAGCAATTTTTTGACTCTTTTTGTTATTTATAAATTATTATTTTTCAAATCGGTTGTAATGGGACACAAGACCCATCAGGTATCTCCGGGCATTAAAAAGACATATGTATCACTAATAAGGTTCTCCTGTATGACATGAATGCGCCATCAATTTCTCCGACGAATACCCTAGTATATTTGTACAACAATTAGTGTACAATTTTCACAAATTTCTACGACGAATATCCTCATATATTTTCAGTTCATTTTCTGGCAGAAATTGAAAATATGCTGTAAATATATTTTAGCGGCATTGTTTATCCTTTTGACCAAAAAATGAATCCCATTACTCGGCAATAAATGCGGCACACTATATAAAACCCAACCTGATGCCCGGGGTACTCCCAGCAATTTGACCCCCGAGGCTCGTCCAGTCTAATCCACCTCCCCACTAATCCACTAGCTGTTTACACAGGGTCAGCTAACCGCTCTCTCTATAGATCAACGTCACTCCCCATCTTGTTCGTCTTGGTCACCCCCACCCCCACTTTCCCTTCACTGGTCAAAGGCACCACCACCCACATCACAGTACTACAAGCCAAGCCAAGCCAATCCAAGCCAGAGAAGAGTACCAGGCGTAGGTGGATGCAAGTGTGAGCCCACCGTGTCCGCCCCATTCACGCCCTAGCCACATGGAGCATTCGGCGCCGGCGCCGGAGCCGATGCTGCTCGACGAGCAGCCCCCCACCGCAGTCGCCTGCGAGAAGGTAACCGGATCTGTGCTGGGATGGTCTTGGCCGTGTGTTTCTTGGCGTGGTGTTCCGTTGAGCTGATGTTTAGCGTGTTGTTTTCGTTGGGCGCTCTTGTTGAGCAGAAGCAGCAGGATGGCGAGGCGCCGTATGCGGAGGGGAACGACGCCATGACCGGTCACATCATCTCCACCACCATCGGCGGCAAGAACGGCGAGCCCAAGCAGGTGAGCTGAGCGTCTCTTATGTTTCCCTTGTGTCTCTGGGCCTGAGTTTGCACGGCCAGTTCTTGCCTTGGTGAGATGCATCTGTTCTCCTGCAGCTATTCTCTTTAGCTATGTATAGAGTGCTTTGGTGATGATGACAAGTCATTGAAATATAGCTGTGTGGATTCTTGGTTAGATTTTTCTTCGATTACCAAGAACGAAAAAAATGTTTCAAAGCGGCTGAATTTATCAATTATCAAGGACGATGTAGCTTGTCAGCCTATTTTTGTAGTGCTCATTTGTTTGATCCTCGTGTAACTATGGTTTGCTCAAGAGATCTGTTCCAAATATGCCTGTGTGGTGTTCAATACTGTTGGTTTTTGGGACAAATTTGGACGGCTTCAGTTAGATTTTGGCCAACACTAGTGCTCAAATCTGTTACTATGAGCAACAGCTGATGCCTCTTTGGCGCCCAGTTGGTAATGTCCTGCTTTGTTTTTCAGACGATTAGCTACATGGCGGAGCGCGTTGTGGGCACTGGTTCGTTTGGCATCGTCTTTCAGGTGATTGCTCTAGCCATTCTTTGTTTCCTTCTTTGTGTTGTTGACTACCAGCCTGGTGTTTAGGGAAATGTTGCATGTGTAGGCTAAATGCCTGGAAACCGGGGAGACGGTGGCCATTAAGAAGGTACTGCAGGACAGACGGTACAAGAACCGTGAGCTGCAGCTTATGCGTTCGATGATCCATTCCAATGTTGTCTCCCTCAAGCACTGCTTCTTCTCAACCACAAGTAGAGATGAGCTGTTTCTGAACCTTGTCATGGAGTATGTCCCGGAGACGCTCTACCGCGTGCTTAAGCACTACAGTAATGCCAAACAGGGGATGCCACTTATCTACGTCAAGCTTTACACCTATCAGGTTTGTGAATTTCCAATGAATAAATGTGAAATGTGTGCCTGTCATTGTGCAACTATTCTAAGTCAATTTTACATTGGTGGCAGCTATTCAGGGGGCTGGCGTACATTCATACTGTTCCAGGAGTCTGTCACAGGGATGTGAAGCCACAAAATGTTTTGGTATGTATCAGTGAACACTGGCTGTGTGCATCACTTGATGCAGAGGCCGCGGTCTTCCCCTTTCTGAAAAAAATGTATCAGTGAACACTGAACAGATTTGCTCGGTTTTCATGTATGGCTTTTCATGCTTGATTTTGAACTTGCCTCCACTTGCTTCATTATACAGGTTGATCCTTTAACACATCAAGTTAAGATCTGCGACTTTGGAAGCGCGAAAGTTCTGGTATGTTGGCTCTTTCCCCAAGAGTTTACTGATACGTACACACTGCTTCAATTCATTTGTCCTGTCGTGTAGGCTACTCATTCTATTCAGTGTTGAACCAGAATTGGCATCATGGTCTGTGCTATTTTGATTTATTCTTACTGTTTTAGGCTTATAGCTGGTCAGGTGTTAAGACTAAAATTAAGTCACTTTTATATACCTTACAGTTTGACTTCTTCAGATAGTTTTGGTTTATAAACTATTATCTCTGTATTCCGCTTTTCCTTACTAGATTGCTGAATTCTTGCTTTAGCCGAATGCAAAGTTTCTGATCTTCACTTCATTTATTTACATTGGATGTCCGACACTCAATTTGAACTTTTGTTCCTTTGCTACAATAAACCTGCATAGTACTTTGATGTTACTTACCTATCATTTTTCTTGTGCTGTTCTATCAGGTGGCGGGTGAGCCCAATATATCATACATATGCTCACGCTACTACCGTGCTCCGGAGCTTATATTTGGTGCGACTGAATATACAATATCGATAGATATATGGTCAGCTGGTTGTGTTCTTGCAGAACTGCTCCTTGGTCAGGTTAGTTCCTTCGTTTCGTTCACATATTTTGCAACCTCCTAGGTTCCAACTAAGATGTCAATACTATAGTTTCTGATCTTTCATTTGTTTTTGCTAGCCATTATTTCCAGGAGAGAGTGCAGTCGATCAACTCGTAGAGATAATCAAGGTCTGCAAACATTCCATATATCTTTCTTTCGCTTATACTATTAGATGTTGTTGACCTTTGTGATGTTCTTGTAGGTTCTTGGAACGCCAACTCGGGAGGAAATACGTTGTATGAACCCGAATTATACGGAGTTTAGGTTTCCGCAGATAAAAGCTCATCCTTGGCACAAGGTAGGCTTGCAATCTCATTCTAATATCCAATCATATATCACATTTGCTGTTATTAATATATGTGGCTCACTGTTATTAATATAGTCCAGCCGTATATAAGATCTGCTGTAATATACTTAACCATGTAATGTGATGCCTACGTGTACTGATTGCACTTTGCTGTGATCAGGTTTTCCACAAGAAAATGCCTCCTGAAGCCATAGATCTTGCTTCACGTCTTCTTCAATATTCACCAAGCCTCCGTTGCACTGCTGTAAGTTTTTTCTTTTCATGTTGCTTGCTCTTCTAGGTGTTTGTTGTGGCAAGTAGGAGAGGAACAGATGAACGTAAATGTAAATATGAATGGTCTTTTAGAGACAATCAGATATATAATTCTCCTTATTGCTTGTTGGTTACTTATTTATGTATATGTGTGTATATGTGTGTAGTGTACATTTGTCAAACTAGATTGACCAGTCCTAGTCTTCTATGACCATCATAATCATAGTTATGAGGACCGCCAATCCAGTACCATAGATCGATGCTTGGCAGATGACGAGTTGATATTTAGTCGTCATGTAACATGTTTTGCTATAGCATGATGGCTATACTCATGCATTTGAATATCCGCGTGCAGCTTGACGCATGTGCGCATCCTTTCTTTGATGAGCTACGGGAGCCTAATGCGCGCCTGCCAAACGGACGCCCGTTCCCACCTCTGTTCAACTTCAAGCATGAAGTAAGTGCATCAGAGAAAAACTAGGCTGCTCATTTGCAATTTGACAAAAATGTATGCAACCTGTTTGTGCTGTTGTGCTTATGGGATCTGCATTTTTATTTTTATTTTTGCAGCTGGCCAATGCTTCACAAGACCTCATCAACAGGCTTGTGCCTGAACATGTTCGCCGACAAGCTGGTCTTGCTTTCGTGCATGCGGGGAGCTAAATATGCGCACCGGTGCCCTCAACCTTGCACCTTATTGTTTTGCCATGGGCAGAAGGGTGGTGGTTTAAGATGGAGGCAGGTCAGATGATCCCTGGAGCGATATATGCCAGATTCCATCATCAGGAGTACCGGTAGAGCAGCGAGGAATAACAACTGTCTAGATCATCTGCCAGGGAAGGAGCCTTGCCAGGGAAACAGCATAGCCTTACGCCGTGGACCCGAGTTTTCTTTCAGTTTTTGCCCTATTGTAAGAGTTCATAGCTTCTTAATGTACTGTGGCTCGTAAGTTGTCAACTATTTCGTTCACCATTCACTGACGGAAATTGTTGCTGTAAACTTCGCTGTTCAATAAGTTGTGTCATGGTAGAGCTTGCACGCCCGCTGCCTGTCATGTAGTCTAGCTGTTTATTTTCTGTTGGGTAGTTGCGACCCGTCGTGACTCGTGAGATGGCATGATTGAACTGGAACTAGGGTTCGTGGGATCGAGAATTGGGGAAGCTATAGGTTTAGTATGGCCAAAGGCTCACAATAGAATCCAATGCTGATTCCAGATAAACAGGGGAGGCTTAAATTGCCCCGCTAGCAACAGGTAGAAAGGAAACAACTCGGCAAGTGAACTGATACATTTTTTTTTTGAGGGAAAGCGAACTGATACAATAATAAAGTTGTACTACGGTTAAGACATTTAGGCCTCGTTTGGTTATCCGAGATCCCGGGGGGATCCCCGTCGAAATCCAGGGCGCATGGCCTGCGCGGCAACTCAGCCCGTGGAAAACGATCGCGCTATTTGGTCGCTCACTGCCGGAGGGTTTTCTGGCCCGATCCACGTCGTTTCCCTGGGAGAGCAATCCATGGCTCGAGGGGTGGAGAAAATCCAAGCGTTGGCTTCTCTCACGCGATGGAGCTTGTCAGCGATCAAGCCAGTGGAAGTGCATCAGAGGAGCGCGAGAAGTTAATTCAAGCAACGGGCCGGCCCAAAAGGGAGCCTCGTTTACCAGCTCGGCTCGTTGGGCCGGAATGGGCTTAGTAACCGTTACTACTTAAGGGAGTGTTGGTGTGCGTGTAGAGGCAGGCGGTGGCAAACGGCCAGTTGGCCAAGAGGCTTGCGTGTGTATCTGCATCTTCTTCCTCAATTCCCCTCTCTTCTGAATTGTAGTTCGAATTTGAAATCAATGGAGTAATAGAGAAAGAGAGATCACCTAACAATTTGGTATCAGAGCACCCCATCCTGGAATTCCCTCGCCACCCCCACCACACCCGCTTCGTCGACCGCCGCCGCGCCGAGGCCATGGATCGAATTCCACCGGAGACGAAGGCGTTGTACGAGCTGTTGCGGGCAGATTTCGACGCCGCTCTCGCTAAGAGCTCCTCCGAGCGGAATGAGGCGACGGTGACCGCGCTCGCTAAGCTCGACACCAAGCTGGATCAGCTTTCGGGGCGGATCGAGGACGTCAAGCTCTCCCTCAGCATCGACCTCGATGAGATCCGTGGAGAAATTGGGGCCACACCGCCTCCATCGCCACGAGATCCATCTGCTAGCAAGCAGCCGGTGCAAGGTGCCACCTCTGGGCTTGATGGATCGCCCCCCAAGTACGTTCCCCCTCAGGTCCGAGGTATGAATTCAGAGCACAACTCCCCTAGACATGTCAGTCCGTCTCAGGAGAGTTCCCGTCAGTTTCCTGTTGAAGCTCTTGGATTAGGGCCCCGGATTGAGTTGCCTAGGTTTGATGGATCTAATCCGAAGTTATGGCAGACTCGTTGTGAGGATTATTTCTGTTTTTGGAACACACCGCAGAATCAGTGGGTATCCTTTGCTTCGTCTCTGTTTGATGGGTCAGCTGCTCGTTGGTTGGAGTCAGTTCAGCGTAGAGCACCTAATGCATCTTGGTCTGAATTCTGTAGTTTGTTGATGTCTCGCTTTGGTCGTAACAAGCATCAAAACTTATTGCGTCAGTTGTTTTCTATCCGTCAGATTAGCACTGTTGAAGAGTATGTTGAGCGGTTTTCAGAACTGTTTGATCAATTGACTGCTTATGAGGATCACCCAAATCTTGTGCATTATGTGACCCGTTTCATGGAAGGATTGACACCTGCAGTGCGTATGTTGGTTGGCATTCAGCAACCATTTGATTTGGACTCTGCATATGCTTTGGCTTTGTTGTCAGATGAATTAACTAGCTCTTCGACACAGCCCCTTCCGTTTATTCCTCGTTCAACATCATCAGTGATGTCTGGATCGAGTCGGCCAAATTCAAGTAAATTCTTGGAAGAGAAGAAAGTAACTGATTCTGCTAAATTGTCTACAACTGATGATAGATGGTCAGCTTTGCGTGCCTTTAGAAGATCTAAGGGATTATGTTTTGTGTGTGGTGAACGTTGGGCCAGAGACCATAAATGTAAACAGGAAATTCAGTTGCATATAGTTCAGGAAATGTTGGAATGTGTGCAATGTTAGTCTGATGAGACTAGTAATTCAGAGGAATAAATGGTTGGTGAAGTTAATGCTATGACATTGTCTGCGGCTGCTATTGGTGATTATACTGTCCCTGCTGTGTCAACCAAGAAGCTCAGAGTTCAGTTACAGGGACGTACATTGTATTTTTTGGTGGACTCTGGTAGTAGTCACACCTTCCTTGATGCAGTTGTAGCTGATTCCATGTCAGGTGTTTCTGCAATGCCAGTCTCTATGGTCAGAGTGGCCGATGGAAAATTAATTCCTTGTTCTAGTCAACTGAAAACAGGGGAGTGGTCTTGTGCTAGTTATACTTTTACTAGCCAGTTTAAGGTTTTTCCCTTGGGAACTTATGATGGCATATTGGGCATGGATTGGCTTGCTGCTAACAGCCCTATGCAGGTGGATTGGGGTGAACATTGGATTTCTTTTCAGAAAGATCAGGTGTTAATTACTTTGCTTGGTGCAGATGCTAATCCTCAGTTGTGTGCAGTAATGGAAATGTCAGCTTTGCTAGTTACTGAAGAAGTTAATTTGTCTGAATTACCTCAGGAAATTCAAGAGCTTATTGAGAAATTTGCTCCAGTTTTTGCAGCTCCTACTGGATTACCACCTAGAAGAAAATATGATCATACAATTCTTCTCATTCCTGGAGCTGGTCCTGTGGCCATCAGACCCTATAGAGTTGCCCCTGCTTTGAAGGATGAATTGGAGAAACAAGTAAAAGAAATGTTGGACTCCGGTGTGATCAGGCCTAGTAATAGTCCTTTTTCTTCCCCAATGTTGTTGGTTCAAAAGAAGGATCACTCTTGGAGGCCTGTTTTTGATTATAGGCATCTTAATGCCATAACTGCTAAGTGCAAATATCCAATTCCAGTAATTGATGAGCTTTTGGATGAATTGGCTAGGGCCTTTTGATTTTCTAAATTGGATTTGAGATCTGGTTATCATCAGATAAGGCTTGCTCCTGGAGAGGAATACAAGACTGCATTTCAAACTCATAATGGTCATTTTGAATTTTTGGTCATGTCCCAAGGTTTGACTGGAGGGCCTAATACTTTCCAATTTTCTATGAATAGTGATTTGTCCCCTGTGTTGAGAAAATGTGCAGTGGTTTTCTTTGATGACATTTTAGTTTTTAGTGCTACTTATGCACTTCATTTGCAGCACTTGGCAGAAGTACTTCAGCTGTTGCTCCAGCATCAATGGCAAGTCAGATTATCCAAGTGTGCTTTTGCACATCAAGAAATTGGATATTTGGGTCACATTATCAGTGGAGAGGGTGTGTTCACTGACCCTGCTAAGATTTCTGCTATCCAGGATTGGCCAGTTCCTGTGTCTGTTAAAGAGGTCAGGGGATTTTTGGGTTTGGCTGGGTATTATAGGAAGTTCATTAAGCTTTATGGAGTTATCAGCAGACCTCTCACTGTACTGCTCAAGAAAGGAGTGTATTTTCATTGGACAGAGGTAGAACATCAGTCTTTTGTGGCCCTTAAAGAAGCCCTTGCTTCAGCACCAGTGTTAGCACTTCCAGATTTCTCCAAAAAGTTTGTTGTGGAAACAGATGCTTGTGATGTGGGCATTGGAGCAGTTCTTATGCAAGATGGTCACCCTTTGGCATATGTTAGTAAGGCTTTGGGCCCTCGAAACCAGGCTCTTTCTATTTATGAAAAGAGTACTTAGCTATACTTCTTGCTGTAGATCATTGGCGACAGTATTTGCAGTTGTCTGAATTTGTTATTCAGACTGATCAAAGGAGTTTAGTTAGTCTGTCTGACCAGCGTTTGCACACAGTTTGGCAACAGAAAGCTTTAACTAAGTTGCTTGGCCTTACTTACACCATTTGTTATAAAAAAGGGGCTGAGAATAGAGCTGCTGATGCTTTGTCTAGGAGACCTCACACGGCCAATGAAGTACTCCCTGAACTACATCACATTTCTTCTGTGCAGCCATTGTGGTTGGAAGATATCATTTAGAGTTATGTTGATGATCCTTTCTCTGCTGCCTTGTTGCAACGATTGGCGCTTGATTCTCAATCCGACAAGAAGTTCTCCTTGAGAGCCGGCATTTTGCGCATCGATCAGTGTATTTGGGTGGGTAATAAACCTCAGTTGCATCATAAGTTGGTCAGTGCTTTTCATGATAGTGCCATTGGTGGACATTCAGGTTTCCCTATGACTTACAAACGTGTTCGACAATTGTTTCAATGGGCAGGCATGAGAAGTTTCATTAAACAATTTGTGCAGCATTGTTTGATTTGTCAGCAAGCTAAGCATGAACGTATACCATACCCTGGACTGTTGCAACCTTTGCCAATTCCAACTTTGCCTTGGGAAATGGTGACTATGGATTTTGTTGAAGGTCTTCCCACATCTGGCAGGTATAATTGCTTGTTGGTGGTCATTGATAAGTTGACAAAGTATGGCCATTTCATTCCTATGCATCATCCCTTCACTACCCTGTCTGTCGCTGAGGCGTTTCTGAATGCAGTTTACCGTCTCCATGGCATGCCATTGTCTATTGTGTCAGATCGTGATCGGGTGTTTACTAGCCTTTTTTGGAAAGAGCTGTTTGCTAAGACAGGTACCATGCTTCGTATGAGTTCTGCTCGGCATCCACAAACGGATGGCCAGACAGAGCGTGTGAATCAGCAAGTGGAATGCTTTCTCCGCTGTTTTGTCAGTGCACACCCCACTCGTTGGGCGCAATGGATACCTTTATGTGAATTTTGGTACAACACAAATTGGCATTCAACTATAGGGCAAACACCATTTGAGGTTGTTTATGGGCATGCTCCCCGTCACTTTGGCATTTCTGTTGATGATACTATTCAGTCTAAGGATCTGAAACAGTGGCTTGACCAGCGTCAAGTGGTTCTTGCTTTAGTTCAACAACATTTGTCTCGTGCTCAGCAACGAATGAAGGTCCAAGCTAATAAGCATCGGACTGAGCGCTCGTTTGAAGTTGGGGACATGGTGTTTCTTAAGTTGCAACCATATTTGCAGTCTTCTGTTGCTCCACGTGTTAATCATAAGTTGGCCTTTAAGTTTTATGGCCCCTTCCAGATTATTGCTCGAGTTGGTGAAGTGGCTTATGAGTTGGCCTTGCCTGCTTCTAGCAAGGTCCATCTAGTTTTTCATGTCTCGCTGTTGAAGAAGGTTTTGGCTCCTGGTTGTGAAGCGTTTCCACAGTTACCTCCTTCTGATGCTCATCTTCAGGTGCCCGTGGAGATTTTGCAACAGCGAGTGATCAAACGTGGTTCTAGCTCTGTGGTCCAAGTTTTGGTTTGTTGGAGTAATTCTTCTGATGATCTCGCTACTTGGGAGGATAAGGAAATGTTGAAGCAAATGTTTCCGAGGGCTCCGGCTTGGGGACAAGCCGTTTCTAAGAAAGGGGGGATTGTCTGCGATCAAGCCAGTGGAAGTGCATCAGAGGAGCGCGAGAAGTTAATTCAAGCAACGGGCCGGCCCAGAAGGGAGCCTCGTTTACCAGCTCGGCTCGCTGGGCCGGAATGGGCTTAGTAACCGTTACTACTTAAGGGAGTGTTGGTGTGCGTGTAGAGGCAGGCGGTGGCGAACGGCCAGTTGGCCAAGAGGCTTGCGTGTGTATCTGTATCTTCTTCCTCAATTCCCCTCTCTTCTGAATTGTAGTTCGAATTTGAAATCAATGGAGTAATAGAGAAAGAGAGATCACCTAACAGAGCTCCACCTAGCGAGCTGGAGCGTTTCCCCTGCGTCTACGAGCCACCAAATGGTATAATATAAATTAGGAAAATGCTCCTGGTGCGGGAAGGGAATCTCATCTGCCCTTGAAAATCCCCTAGCTGGGGTTTGCTGGATCCGGCTTGTCTGCTCCCTTCCCATGCTCCCATCCGTGCTCCCACTTTATCCTACGGCTGTCATTTTCTCTTTTTCTTTTCTAATCTAATCATCTCTCCCTCTGATTTTCAGGGGGTGGGGCCGGGCCTTATTTTCTTCCAATCAAATCAAGCCACGTACGCGGGAGCACGGATGGAAGCACGGGGAGGGAGCAGGCAAGTCTCGTCCGGGTTTGCTACCCTGGTTTTGTTTACCTTGCTGCCAAATTAGCCCTTATTTTGGAATGGAGCGAGTAGTAAATAATGGTTGAATAGACGGCGAGTCCCACGAGCCGTCTGATCCTGTGACGAGCTTCAGTCTTGAGCGTCCACTAATTGAATCTTGATGAGGAGTTATCTGAAGCAGTTTCGGCCTGACAATACCTCCCCGTGAAGACGAACTTGTCCTCAAGGAGTTGATGGGCGATCGAACCAGCCCAGTACGGTTTGCTTGAACAAGGCCGGGAAGGTGGTCTTGATGAAATCAGCGTCTTCCCAGGATACATCATCTAGTGGTAGATTCGCTCATTGGACCACAGGCAAATTATTTCAAGGAATTTGCTGTGTCTCCAGTACTCCTTTCGTCCCAAATTTTTTCTCTTAGATTTGTCTAGATACGGTTGTATCTGACACTAAAACGTAACTAGATACATCCGTATTTAAACAAAATTTTTGGGACGGAGAGAGTACTAAAACTGGCCCAGTTTTGATCCGTTCGTCTTCTCCAACCAGAGGGAGATCAGCGCATGGAATAGCTTGAGGCCCCACGCAATTCCTAAATGGCCCCTTCAGCGCCCGTTTACAGTCATTTTGATACCCGCCGCATACCTCCCAGCGCCTTGGGCTCGGCCCATCTACCATTTTTTCCTTTTCTGCTTTCCTCTTTCTTTATTCTTTATTCTTCATTTTTTTATTCTTGATTCTTTTTTATTTTTTTCTATTCCTTGTTTCTCCTATTTTTTGGAACAATTATGTTTTTTTCCAATTGTTTCCTTCTCTTTTACTAAATGCCTGAATTTTTTTTCAATTTCGTGAACTTTGTCTTTAAAAATGATGAACTTTTTTTTTTCAAAATGGACGAGCTCTTTTCAAAAAATATGAACTCTTTTTAAAATTGATGAACTTTTTCTAACATCAATGAACTATTTTCGATGAGCTTTTTTCAAAATTAGTGAACTTTTTTCCAAGTTGATGAACTTTTTCAAATCGATGAACTCTTTTCAAAAATGATGAACCCTTTCTAAAATCGATGAACTTTTTTTCAAATCAATGTACTCTTTAAAATGATGAACTCTTTTTAATATCGATGAACCTTTGTTCAAAATGAATGAATTTTTTCAAATCGATGAACTCTTTTTTCAAAATCAATGATTTTTTTTAAATTGATGATTTTTTTTCAATTTTGTGAACTTTTTATAAAAATTGATGAACTTTTCTAAAAATTGTTGCTTGGTTTCGAATTTACGTTTTGTTTTTCAAAAATACATATTTTGGTTATAAGTTTAACGTTTCACTAAAGGAAAGGTTAACTAGGACTATTTTCTAGTACTATACTGAACAAGTAGGATGGTCTAGTGGTTAATGCGTGACGCTGTGAGTGTTGCGGTGCTCAGTTCGAATCATACTATCCCCTATTTTTGATTATTTCTATTTTTTCTTTGCGTTCTATTTTACGTCAGTTGGTGGGTCGGCCCACTACGTGCCTCTAGCGAGCGCCGATAGAGCAAACCGGCGCTTAGAGAGCTACTTAGGAGCTTCCGGCCCCACGTCCTTCTTCAACTGACTCAAGTGGAAAACTGTGTGAGTATGGGATTTCTCTGGAAGGAGCAATTTATAGGCCACTTTTCCCAGTTTAGGAATCACTCGGAATGGCCCATAGAATTTGCTCTACAATTTGATGTGCCTCGTCAAACCAAATACATTTAGGCGGTACAGTTGCACCTTCAAATACACCATGTCCCCCACGTCGAAATTGCGCTCAATATGCTTGCGATCCGCACTTTTTCATGCGTACTTGAGTTGCTGCCAAATTGTCTTTCAGTTGCTGCATCCACTTGTCTCCGTCATTCATAAAGTGCTCTGCTTCAGCACTAATATTGTGAGGGAGGATGTTTTAACAAATGCTTGGGGGTGGGTATCCGTACATCGGTTCAAATGGATTTTCTGAAGAGAGGAATGAAAATAACTCTTGTAACAATCCTCTGCCATTGCCAGGTGACTTGTCCACTTTGTCAGCTTTTCAGATGCCTCGCAGCGCAAGTAATTTACGATGCATGGATTCACACATTTCGCGTGACCGTCAGATTGTGGATGATACGCAGAACTGTGGCGTAGTTCACTGCCCATGCTTCTGAATATATGCTGCCAAAGTTTACTTGCGAAGATCCGGTCATGATCAGAAACTACTGCCAGTGGAGGGCCATGTAACTTCAATACATTGTCAATGAACGTTGTAGCCACTTTCATCACTATAAACGGATGAGCAAAGGGTATAAAATCGGTAAATTTGGAAAGCCTGTCAACCACCACAAAAATAACTTCTTTTCCTTTTGATTTCGGCAGCCCTTCGATGAAATCCATACTAACATGTTTCCACATCATATCAGGGATTTTATGTGGGTCCAGGAAACTAGGATAATGACATGTTTCCCCTTTATTTTTCTGGCATGTTGGGCATTAAGTGACAAACTGATCCACATCTGTCTTCATACCTGGCCAATAATACATTTTCTTGAGCCTGTGGTAAGTAACTTTCATACGAGAGTGCCCTCCAAGCGCAGAAGAATGTAAGGCATGGAGAAGCCTATTTCATAGGTTAGTGTCTTTGCCTACATAGACCTTGCCTTTGTGTCTGATGATCCCATCATGTAAGCTGTTTTGGTCCACTCTGTGCTCTGGTGATAGTAGCAGTTTCTCAAGTAGTCTTTTGCAGTGCTGTCTGTCGGATAAGAATCCCCCACACCTAATATCTAGGTAGGTGTTACTAAAGAAATTGCTTGCAAGGAAAATTTCCCGGACAAAGTGTCTGCCACAATGTTATCTTTGCCCTTTTTGTAGTACAAATGGAAGTTGAATTCCAATAACTTCAACATGAGTTTGTGTTGAATTCTTGAGAAGATTTTCTCATATATCATAAACTTGAGACTCTGATGATCTGTTCTAATAATAACATCTGACCCCAAGAAGTAGTGCCTCCATCTTGTAAGTGCTTAAATGATAGCTAGGGCTTCCTTTACATATGTGGACAGGGCATGATTCTTTGGGAAGATAGTGGAGCTATATTATGCTATGGGCCTGCCTTGTTGCATCATCACTGTTCCCAAGCCAGTTCCAGATGCATTAACTTCAAGGATAAATGGTTCAGGAAAATTGGGAAGGGCTAAAACATGTGTAGATATCGCGGCATGTTTGAGATGTGTTTTGAGCAGTAGTCCAAGCAAAGCTATATTTCTTAAGTACATCTTGAAGAGGCCTTGCATTGCTACCAAAGTTCTTAACAAACCTCATGTAGTATCCACACAACACCAGAAATGCCCTAAGCTATGTGATTGTTGCAGGTACTGGCCAGTCAGCAACAGTGCAACCTGGGAAGAAACAGTAGAAACTCCTTGACCAGAAATATTGTCACCCAAATAGTCAATTTGCGGTACTACAAATACACACTTAGATAGCTTGGTAGATAGTTTATGTTCTTGTAAGAGTTGCATGACAATTGTCAAGTGTGCTATGTGCTCTTCCATGGATTTGTTGAATATCAAGATGTCATCAAACAAAACCAGTATGAACTTCCTCAAATACTTCCCAAATATCTTATTCATGAGACATTGGAAGATTCCAAGAGCATTGGTGAGGCTAAAGAGCATCACCAAGAACTCATAATGGCCAAAATAAGTTCTAAAAGCAGTCCTAGGAATATCTTTATCATGCATCCTAATCTGGTGGTAACCTGATCTTAAGTCCAACTTGGAAAATACTGTTGCACCAAGTAACTCATCTAACAAATCCTCAACGACGGGAATTTGAAACTTGTCTTAATAGTTGCATCATTGAGCTTTCTATAATCTATGCACAATCTCCAGGTGCCATATTTTTTAATAACCAAAATTGAGGGGAGGACTAGGGGCTCTGACTTGCTCTTATAATTATGGATTTTAATAGTTCATTCACTTGTTTTTCCAGCTCATTCCTTCGTAAATGAGTGAAAGGATCGATATGGTTGACTAGAGGGTGTGTGTGTGAATAGGCAACTACCAATTTTTAGGCTTTCTTCAGAAATTAGGTTTAGCAACAAATATGTTGCTAGATGTGCAACTAGGTGAGCATGCTAACAACAACAACAACAAGCACAAGCAAGAGATATAATACAACAATAGCTTGCACAAGTAAAGGTAAGAGATAACCACAAGTGGATTCGAAGAAGACGAGGATGTGTTAGCGAAGTTCCTTCCCTTTGAAGGGAAGTACGTCTCCGTTGGAGCGGTGTGGAGGCACAATGCTCGCCAAGAAGCCACTAGGGCCACCATATTCTCCTCACACCCTCACACAATGTGAGATGCCGTGATTCCACTAGTGGTGCCCTTGAAGGCGGCAACCGGACCTTTACAAACAAGGTTAGGGCTCTCTCCACAACCAAATTGCAGGCTCCTGATATGTCTCCAACGTATCTATAATTTTTGATTGTTCCATGTTGTTATATTATCATTCTGGGATGTTTTACAATCATTTTATAGCAACTTTATATCATTTTTTGGGACTAACCTATTGACATAGTGCCCAATGCAAGTTACTGTTTTTTGCTTGTTTTTTACTTCGTATAAAATCAATACGAAACAGAGTCCAAACGCAGCGAAACTTTTTGGAGAATTTTTCTGGACCAGAAGACACATGATGGGTCGAAGAAGTACCAAAGGGGTGCCTCGAGGGGGGAACAACCCACCTGGGCGCGCTGGGGGCCCAGGCTCACACTAGTGGGTTGTGCCCACCTCGGTGGCCTCCCGCACCGCCTCTTTGCTCTATAAATACCCCAATATTCCAGAAACCCTAGGGGAGTCGACGAAAATCAATTCCAGCCACCGCAAGTTCTAGAAACCACAGATCCAATCTAGACACCATCACGGAGGGGTTCATCATCCTCATTGGTGCCTCTCCAATGATGCGTGAGTAGTTCATTGTAGACCTACGGGTCCATAGTTAGTAGCTAGATGGCTTACTCTCTCTCTCTCTCTCTTTTGATTCTCAATACAATGATCTCTTAGAGATCTATTTGATGTAACTCTTTTTTGCGGTGTGTTTGCTGGGATCTGATGAACTTTGAGTTTATGATCAGATCTGTGTTTTTATCCATGAAAGTTATTTGAGTCTTTTGATCTCTTATATGCATGATTACTTATAGCCTCGTATTTATTCTTCGAATCTCTGGTTTAGTTAGGCCAACTAGATCGATTTTTCTTGCCATAGGAAGAGGTGCTTTGTGATGGGTTCGATCTTAAGGTGCTTGATCCCAATGACAGAAGGGGAACCGACACGTATGTATCGTTGCTATTAACGATAACAAGATGGATCTATTGCTACATAAATAGATATTGTCTACATCCTGTCATTGTTCTTATTGCATTACTCCATTTCTCCATGAACTTAATACACTAGATGCATGCTGGATAGCGGTCGATGTGTGGAGTAATAGTAGTAGATGCAGGCAGGAGTCGGTCTACTAATCTTGGACGTGATGCCTATATAATGATCATTGCCTGGATATCATCATGATTATTTGAAGTTCTATCAATTGCCCAACAGTAATTTGTTTACCCACCATATGCCATTTTTCTTGAGAGAAGCCACTAGTGAAATCTACGGCCCCTGGGTCTCTTCTTTACCATATTTGCCTTCGAAATCTATTTTTATTCGCTTTTATTTTCAGATCTATATTTACAAAAACCAAAAAATACCTTGCTGCACTTTATTTTATTTTGCTTTATTCGCGATCTATTTATCCAATTTATCATATTTTTATCCCGTCAACTCGACAATTTCTGGCACCGTTACCCGAAAGGGATTGACAACCCCTTTAACATGTCGGGTTGCAAGTATTTGTTCTTTGTGTGCAGGTATCATTTACGTAGTGTTGTGTGATTCTCCTACTGGTTCGACAGCCTTGATCTCATCACTGAGGGAAATACCAACCGTCGCTGTGCTGCATCATCCCTTCCTCTTTTGGGAAATACCAACGTAGCTCAAGCCGCAATCAGCTCTGATGACCCACAAGTATATGGGATCAATTTTAGCTCTTTTCGATAAGTAAGAGTGTCGAACCCAACAAGGAGCAGAAGGAAATGACAAGTGGTTTTCAGCAAGGTAATGTTTGCAAGTGCTGAATTTGTAAGTAACAAAGTAGTTTGATAGCAAGATAATTTGTAATGAGCAAGTAACGATAATAGTAACAAAAGTGCAGCAAGGTAGCCCATTCCTTTTGAGGCAAAGGACATGCCAAAATGGTCTCTTATAGTAAGCAAAGCGTTCTTGAGGGTACACGAGAATTTCATCTAGTCACTTTCATCATGTTGGTTCGATTCATGTTCGCCACTTTGATAATTTGGTATGTGGGTGGACTGGTTCTTAGGTGCTGTCCTTACTTGAACAAACCTCCTACTTATGATTAACCCTCAAGCAAGCATCTGCAACTACGAGAAAAGTATTAAGGATAAATTCTAACCACATTAAACTTTTGGATCCAATCGGTCCCTTATGAAATACTCCCTCCATTCCTTTATGTAAGGTGTATTTGTTTTTTGATAAAATTTCACAATGTAAGGTGCATTTCTACTAATTCCTCATAATTCCATCGTTAGCCCTTAAAAAAAGGAGAGTATCTCTCCCCTGATTGCATGCATCTCTTCTTGTACAGAGAAAAAAGAAAAGTATCTCTCTCTTGATTGTGTTTATCTCTTACTTTCCTTGCCTAATGATTTAGTTGCCGCTAATCAATGATTTTGCCAAGGTTAATTTTTTCCTAACATGTGTATAATTACGTGCCTTGGTCATCGTGCCGGAAATAATACACCTTACATAAAGGAACGGAGGGAGTAGCGCATAAACTAGGGTTTAAGCTTTTGTCAGTCTCACAACCCATCATCTAATAACTACTCCACAATGCATTCCCTGAGGCCCAAATATGGTGAAGTGTCATGTAGTCGACATTCACATGACACCACTAAGGGAATCACAACATACATACTATCAAAATATCGAACACATATCAAGTTCACATGATTACTTGCAACATGATTTCTCTTGTGACCTCTAGAACAAAAGTAACTACTCAAAAATGATAATCATGCTCAAGATCAAAGGGGTATTAAATAGCATGTTGGATATGAACATATAATCTTCCACCAAATAAACCATATAGTAATCAACTACAAGATGTAATCAACACTACTAGTCACCCACAAGCACCAACCTATAGTTCCGGTAACAAGATTGAACACAAGAGATGAACTAGGGTTTGAGATGAGATGCTGCTGTTGAAGATGTTGATGGAGATTTCCCTCCCCAAGATGGGAGAGTTGGTGGTGACGATGATGATGATGATTTCCCCCTCCAGGCGGGAAGTTCCCCCGGTAGAATCGCTCCACCGGAGGGCAAAAGTGCTCCTGCCCAAGTTCCACCTAGAGACTACGGCGCTCCGTCCCAATCGTCCTCTCTTTATTTTTTCTAGATCAAAATGAGTTGTATACCATAAGATGGGAACCGGAGGTGGGCCTGGGTGAGCACAACCCACCATGGCGCGCCTGGGCTCCCTGGCGCGCCCAGCTGGGTTGTGCCCACCTGGTGGGCCCCCTCTGGTACTGTGGGCCCCCTCTGGTACTTATTGGCTCCAATATTCTTCATATATTCCATAAAAATTCTCCGTAAAGTTTTAGCTTATTTGGAGTTGTGCATAATAGGTAGCCTGACGTAGCTTTTCCAGGTCCATATTTCTAGCTGCCGAAATTCTCCCTCTTTGTGTGTACCTTGCATATTATGAGAAAAAAGGTATTAGAATTACTCCAAAAAGCATTATTGTGCATAAAAACATCATAAATAACAGTAGGAAAACATGATGCAAAATGGACGTATCAACTCCCCCAAGCTTAGACCTCGCTTGTCCTCAAGCAAAAACGGAAAATCGAAAAACATGTCCACATGCTTAGAGAGAGAGAGAGAGAGGTGTCGATAAAAAACAATATACGGACATAGAAGCATCATGTAGATTATTATAACAGCAACAAATCTAAACATAGAATTTTTATCATAGACTTCTCATGAATAAGTGGCAATTCATCACACTATCAAACTATAAAGCATAAACTCTGTTAGAAACCAACAAACTATGTTCTCAGTCAACTTTGCAACTACAATTCATCATCTTTTCAGGAAGAGTCACGTATCGGAGCCTTTAGGCAAGTCCACATACTCAACCATCATATAGTCTTCTATAATTGCTAACACTCACCGCATACACATGAGCAAAACGTTTCAACCGGACACATAGAAAGGTAGGGGCTTATAGTTTCGCCTCCCAACGTATTCACCTCAAGGGTGATGTCAACAATAATAACCCATGCTACCCATATTCAACTGGACATATGTTCCTAGATCTTTCCTCACCACATGATGCTTGCCAAAGGAGAAAATAAAAGGGAATAGAGAGAAAAACTTTGACTCTTTGCATAAAAGTAAATACATAAAAGTAAAAGATAGGCCCTTCGCAGAGGGAAGCAGAGGTTGCCATGCACTTATTTGTTTGTATGCTCAACCTCTTAGTGCAAAAGAATGTCACATTGTATTGCCCCATGTGATGGCAACCTTTATTATGTAGTCTGTCGCTTTTATCCTTCACCATCACAAGTTCGCGTAACGCTCAATTTTCTCTTACACTAAATGATCTCACACTTTTAGAAGCAATTTTTATTGCCTTATTTCACCGATGACAACTTACTTGAGGGATCTTGCTCAATCCCTAGGTAGGTACGGTGGACTCATGAAAATAAGATTTGGGTTTAAGGGTTTTTGGATGGACAAGTAGTATCTCTACTTGGTGCAGAATTTTTGGCTTGCAAAGATAGGGGGCAAGCACCATATGTTAAAGGATCTATGAAAATGTGACTTCTTTGTGAATATGAACAAACATAAATCATTACGTTGTCTTCCTTGTCCAACATCAACAATTTTGGCATATAATATTTTGATGGGGGCTCACAATCACAAAAGATTTCCAGGATAGTGTATTTATATGTGAATCTTCTCTTCCCTTATTAATTCTTTCATGGGTTGCATCATTGACCAATGCTATGTTTGTCAATCCCTAATAAAATTTTCTACTTGTACTTTTCCTTATGTGGTGTTGTCACCTACCATAAGATTAGCATATGATCTTTTTCATTTATTTCCTTTCTTTCTATTTATTTCCTTTCTTTCTATTTATTTCCTTTCTTTTTATTGCAACATGAAAGTAAAGAAAGCAAAAACTCAAACTAAACTTTATTATATATCTCACACATGATTACAAGGATAGATCACTAAGCAAACTCTCGAAAAGAAAGGATCGAACTAAACTTTTATTTTTCTAAAGCAAAAGATAACTATGGATCGAACTTAGATAAGTAAAGGCAAAATATAGTGGGGATGATACGATATCGGGGCACCTCTCCCAAGCTTGGTGGAAGCCAAGGGGAGTGCCCATACCCGATACTCAATTTTCTTTTAGTGATGAAGAAAAAGGTGGTGGTGTAGTAGAGGAGACCTTGTCCTTCAGGATCAAGAGATTCTCCAACCTACAGATGACGCGCCGAAGGAAGATGATGTGCTCTTGATGCAGAATATTTTCATGAGTGAGATATTTATTTTGCACACGAACCCTTTCGATGATCTGAAAGGCTTCGATCTCAGTAGGGGTAAGATGAGCATAGTCAGGTTTAAGAATATCTTCTTCTTCCTCCTCAGGCAACAGTGCTTGGTCGACCACCGGAGTTTGATCTATGGTAACCTCCTTGCTCGTTTATCCCTTGACGACCTCTACAGGCTCTTCTCTCTTCAGCTCGATCTTCATCAACCAAGCACCCTCTTCCACGTTGTTGGAGGAAGAAGAAGACATGATGTCTGGCTCAATAGATCTGACCAAAAACAGCAAGAAAAGAAAACAGAAGATTTCCCCGTGATACGGTGATCAATAGGTTCAGGGGTATATAAAGATTTTTTTATCTTGGGAGACAAGCAAACTGTAGAAAAACGGAGTCCGGATGGTACCCGAGGTGGGCACAACCCACCTGGGCACGACTGTGTCTTGTGCCCACGAGGGTACGCTTCCTGGTTGTTTCTTATTTTCCTAATTTTTGTTATATTCCAAAACTGACAAAAAAATATTTTTGTGGATTTTTGGAGTCCGTTTACTTGCCGTATCACGTACCTCCTTATTTTCACGATTCTGGAGTGTTCCAAAAGGACACTTTTATGTCTTCTTCCGATGTCAAAGTTTGGATAATATTACTTTCAACATTAATGGGCGTACCTGAGATATAATGTTTTATTCGTTGCCCATTAACAACATTAGGGTTAGTACCTTCGACATTATTTATTTTGATAGCTCCAGACCGATAAACCTCATCAACAACATAGGGTCCTTCCCATTTTGAGAGGAGTTTTCCTGCAAAGAATCTAAAACGACAGTTGTACAAAAGAACATATTCTCCAACTTTAAACTCACGCTTTTGGATTCTTTTATCATGCCATCTTTTAACTTTTTCTTTAAATAACTTGGCATTTTCATAAGCTTGGCTTCTCCATTCATCTAAAGAGCTAATATCAAGTAACCTCTTTTCACCAGCAAGTTTGAAATCATAGTTGAGTTCTTTGATTGCCCAATATGCTTTATGTTCTAACTCAAGAGGCAAATGACAAGCTTTTCCATAAACCATTTTATAAGGATACCTACCCATAGGGTGTTTATATGCTGTTCTATAAGCCCAAAGTGCATCATCTAATTTCTTAGACCAATTCTTTCGGGACCTATTGATAGTCTTTTGCAAAATTAATTTATTTCTCTATTGCTAAGTTCAACTTGACCACTAGAGTGAGGATGATAGGGTTATGCAATTCTATGGTTAACATCGTACTTGGCAAGCATTTCACGGAAAGCACCATCAATAAAGTGTGAACCACCATCAGTCATTAAATATCTAGGGACTCCAAACCTTGGGAAAATAACTTCCTTAAGCATTTTAATACAGGTCGCGATTAGCACTACTGGTTGGAATAGCTTCTACCCACTTAGTAACATAATCAATAGAAACCAAAATACGTGTATACATTGGAGGAAGGAAAAGGTACCATGTAATCAAATCCCCAAACATCAAATGGTTTAACAATGAGTGAATAATTCATAGGAATTTCTTGACGCTTACCGATATTACCTATCCTTTGGCATTCATCACAAGATAAGACGAACTTACGTGCATCCTTGAAGAGAGTAGGCCGATAAAATCCAGATTGCAATACCTTGTGAAAAGTTCTGTCTCCAGCATGATGCCCTCCAGAGGCTTCAGCTGACATTTCCATAGGATTTGTCCCTATTCATGCTCAGGTACACAATGTCTAATAATACCATCTACTCCTTTATAAAGATGCGTGTCATCCCAAAAGTAATGTATGAAATCATAGAAGAATTTTTTCTTCTGTTGGTATGTAAAGCTAGGTGGTAAATATTTAGCAACAATGTAATTGGCATAGTCAGCATACCAAGGAGTGTTATGAGAAACATTTATTGCATCTAACTGCTCATCAGGAAAACTATCATCAATAGGCAATGGGCCATCAAGCACATTTTCAAGCCTGGACAAGTTATTAGCTATGGGGTTCTCAGTTTCTTTTCTATCAGTGATATGTAAATCAAATTCTTGTAGCAAGGGAACCCATCGAATAAGTCTAGGTTTAACATCTTTCTTTTCCATAAGATATTGTATAGCAGCATGATCATTGTGAATAATTACTTTTGAATCAACAATGTAAGATCTAAATTTATCACAAGCAAATACCACTGCTAGGAATTCTTTTTCAGTAGTTGCATAATTTCATTGAGCACTGTCTAGAGTTTTACTAGCATAATGAATGATATTCAGTTTCTTATCAACTCTTTGTCCTCGAACAACACGAATACAATAGTCACTAGCATCACACATAATTTCAAAAGGCAAGTTCCAATCAGGTGGTTGAACTACATGTGCATAAATTAAGGCTTTCTTGAGTGTTTAAAAGGCTTGTAAACAATCATCATCAAAAACAAAAGGAACATCCTTTTGCAAAAGATTTGTAAGAGGCCTAGATGTCACAGCCCTAGAATATTGTTTGTAAATAGTTGCATCTTCATCCAGGCATCATATTTAAATTTCTGAAACTTGAACTGAGGAATTTTGGAAGCCTCAAAAACTTAAATAAAAGAGGGGCAAAAACCCTAGAAATCTCATTCATTGCTCCAAAAATGCCCTTTTAAATGTTTGATAATTTTTGGTAAGGGTTCTGGTCCCAACCAAAATATTGAACATTTTTAAGGAATTATTTTTGGGACTTTGGATTTAATCCATTAGCTATTTGAATTTGAATTATATTCATATAATTAGAATATAATTTCAAATACCCCTGATATATTTTATAAGCTTTTGGAAAAGTCCATCTAGCAATATAAAATATTCAGAGGAGTTTTTGGCATTGTTTGAATTATTTTAAATTCAAAACAGTGGCAAAAGAGTTAAATAAAATAAAAACAGAAATAGAAAGAGAGAGAGGACTTACCTGTGAAGCCCACCTGGTGGCCCAATAGGACCGGCCCAGCGCGGCCCAGCCCGCCACCGCTACTCCCCCCCCTGTCGTCTTCCTCTTGCCAGTGGGAGCAGCTGCGTGCTCGCACGCGCGCGGCCGAGGAGGCCACCTCCTCCCTGCCTGGCTGCCTCCTCCTTCCCTGGTCCCTCCCGCGACGCCACGCAGCCCCGACCCCCTCTCACTTCTCCCTCGCTCTCTGGACCTCCCTCCCCCTCGCTCCTCTGTTTCCCCTCCCGCGACCGAACGGAGCCGCCGCCACCGACGAGAGCCACCGTGGCTACCGGCCACCCCACGGCTCACCGACGCCCCAGGAAGCCCCGCCGGTCCTCCCTCTACCTCCTCAACGAGCCACGAGGCCTCGGACGTGCCACAACACCGCCCTCGATGCCTTCTTCAACCTCGGGATCGCCGGCCATCTTCGTCAAATTCGCCGGCTCCAGACCGTCCCCGACCTCGCCGAGCGTCCCCTCGTCATCGCCGTGAGTCACTGACCCTCTCCCCTAACTCAGCATGCTCCCCTCCGTGCCGTAGCGCCGTTCCCCACGAGCACCGAAGCCACCGTCCGCCATTGCTGCTGCACGCATAGCCTCCATGCTCCCCTGGCCTCACTGAGTTGCTCTTAGTGCTCCCCATGTCTAGCAGGTGCTGCCCAGCCTCTCCATTTGCTCACTGATGCACCGTAGCGACGCGCCCGAGCACCACCGAACACCATCGCCGCCAAAGCTCGTCGCCGGCATGAGTTTCGGCGACCCCACGACCTCCCACTCGGTCCTCTGGATGCGCGGGAGCAAGGGCCATCCCCTGGTGCCCTCAGCGCGCCAAACTGACGCCTCTAGCGCAAGTCCGGCGTGCCCCGCCGTGTTCTGTGGTCGCCGTCGGCTGGTCTCCGGCGTGCTGACGTGGCGTCGTCGTTAGGGGCTAATGACCCTGCTAACTAACCCTGTGACACTGACAGCGGGCCCCGTAGCGGGTCAAAGCCCGAGTCAACGCGGGATTAGCCCCTGTGTCACTGACGTGTGGACCCCACACGTCAGGTTTGACCCGAGCCGGCCCAGTTGACCCTGCTGACGTCACAGTGACGTGGGGCTGACGCCATAAATCATTTCTGGATTTATTATTATTTCAGGAATTTCAGAAAATAGCTAAAACTTCAATAAATCATAGAAAATTAACCGTAACTCCAAATTAAATAAATTATATATGAAAAATTATCAGAAAAATTCAAGGAATCCATCTGTACCATTTTCATGCATGTTAGAACAACTTATAGCTGCTGTTTAGCACAAATCAATTAAATGGCATTTGAATAATCACATATGGAGTTTGAATTTGAATCTTGTATTCAAACCAACTTCATTTAATCTGTTGCTAGTTGCATTAGCCCAAAACACATTCATTTTGCCATGTCATGATCATGCATCATATTGTGCATTGCATTGATTGTGTTCCCTTCTGTGTTGCCGGTATTTGTCCCCTCTCGGTAGACGATGTTCCGACGTTGTGATCGTTGACACTGATGAAGACTCAATGTTATCTTCAGAAGTGCCAGGCAAGCAAAACCCCCTTGTTCATTCCGATACAATCCCACTCTCTCGCTCCTGCTCTCTTTACTGCATTAGGACAACACCGATTCATCTGTTACTTGCTGCGGTAGCTGAACCCCTTTATCCTTTGCATGACCTGTCATTGCCACAGTAAATAGATGAAACCCACTAGCATGAGTAGGAGTTGTTTGAGCCCTGATGTGCCTACTCATTCATGCTTGTTTGTCATGCCTGCTACTGCTTAGAGTTGAGTCAGGTCTGATTCATCGAGGATGAATCAGAGGTGTGTGAACATGTCCTACTATGTGTGAGCTAAGTGTGTGAACACGATTTGGTAAAAGGTGTCGGTGAGAGGCCATGTAGGAGTACATGGTGGGTTGTCTCATTGAAGCCGTCCTTAGGAACTGAGTTCTGTGTTTGTGATCCATGATTCAGCTACTACCATGCATTGGGCCCTGAAATATGACCCCGCTCGACTTCTTATTCACCCTAGTCCTCTGTCCAGGAGTTGCAAGTAGTTTCTGGTGTTTGTAGCTTACTGGAGGCCGTGGACAGCGCTGACCGTAGGGGTGGGCTGTGATGCGGTAGGTACGTGGCACGGTGTACCGGATGCCCGTTTGGTATCTCGGGAACCCTGTTCACATCGTTTGGGGCTGTGAGCGAAACTCCGGCCGGATCTCCTCATGGATGGAACCCGAATAGGCGATAAACCTGGACTAGAGACTTGAGTGTTTAGGTAGGTCGTGGTCTACACCCACGTCGGCTTTCGCTTGAAGTCTGCCGAGCACATGTCGTGTGCAGACGCTAAGTGGTGGAAACATGTATGAAGAAGTACACCCCTGCAGGGTTAACATCATCTATTCGAATAGCCGTGTCCGCGGTAAAGGACTTCTGGGTTGCTTATATCAGTTCATAGACAAGTGAAAGTGGATACTCTAAAATACGCAAGATAAGCGTGAGTGCTATGGATGGCGTTCTCGTAGGGAGACGGGAGCGGATCCATAGTGGTGTATTGATATGGTGAATATGTGGACTCGTGTGCGCCACCTCAAAAGAGTTACTTGCAGTCGTAGTTCAGGATAGCCACCGAGTCAAAGCTGGCTTGCTGCAGTCAAACCCCTCCACCCCCTTGTTGATAATGATGCATATGTAGATAGATCTGATGTAAGTCTTGCTGGGTACATTTGTACTCACGTTTGCCTATTTTATGTTTTGCAGAGAGACTTCAGTCTCACTAGTAGTTCCGCGTGGACTTCGACGTGTAGCTTGATACCTCAGCTACGATCTTGTGCCCTCGGCAGTATCTGGTAGATAGTCAGGCTTCTCAGCCTTTTTCATTTATAGTTGTCTGTACTCAGACATGATAGCTTCCGCTTGTGCTTTGACTTGTATGCTCTGAATGGTGGGTCATGAGACCTATGTTTGTAATATCTGGCTCCTCGGAGCCTAATGAATAAATACTTGAGTCATAGAGTCATGTTGTGATGCCATGTTGTGTTTGCACATATCGATCATATTGTGTGTATGTTATTGAAATGCTTGGTATGTGTGGGATCTGACTATCTAGTTGTTTATCCTTAGTAGCCTCTCTTACCGGGAAATGTCTCCTAGTGTTTCCAATGGTAGCTTGCTACTGCTCCGGAACACTTAGGCTGGCCGGCATGTGTCCTTCTTCGTTCCTGTGTCTGTCCCTTCGGGGAAATGTCACGCGATGAATACCGGAGTCCTGTTAGCCCGCTACAGCCCGGTTCACCGGAGTCCTGCTAGCCTAGTGCTACAGCCTGGATTCACTCGCTGATGACCGACACGTTCGATGCTGGGTCATGGATGCCTGTCCCTGTAAGTTTGTGCCACTTTGGGTTTACGACTAGCCATGTCAGCCCGGGCTCCTTATCATATAGATGCTAGCGACACTGTCATATACGTGTGCCAAAAGGCGCAAACGGTCCCGGGTAAGGTAGGGCGACACCCGTGGGAATACCGTGCGTGAGGCCGCAAAGTGATATGAGGTGTTACATGCTAGATCGATGTGGCATTGAGTCGGGGTCCTGACAGCGTTGGTATCAGAGCTTGACTGCCTGTAGGATTACCAAGCCAAACTGGTCGAAGTTGAGTCTAGAAATTCTTTAGTTATATAAGGGAATTGATTGTGGGATGGAACATAAGGCTCTTTTTACTCCTTATACCTCATGGCCTTCTGATCTGAGTCATCATCTTCTCTTCTACGGGGATTAAGAACTAGGCTATCTCTTCTTTCTATCAGGATCACGTGTTAGTAATCCGTAGACTTATAAGATTGTTGGATTTAAGCTTGAGTTCAGTTCCTACTACTTCTGTATGTTAAGTGTTGATCTCGAGACCTTGATATTGTGCTTCTGAGTGGTTATGCCACCATTTTTGTGAATGTCTCAAATCTTTTCTGAGCATTTACAGCCGTTATGCTGTCCGAGTCATCCCAGGTTTCTAAATAGTCTAAAGCATTTGCAAAATCCTTTCCCTCTAGTTTTGATGCTCCTTTATGCCAGCTCAATCACACTAATTGTTGAGTTGAGGTATTCTATTGCCTTGAAATTATGTTGGAGTTACTATTATGACCGTAGGTGTCTCAGGGGATCATCTAGTAGTCTAGCCATGATTTATGTTCCAGTGTCATGACTCTGGCCGTCATTATCGAAAGCATCCCGTGATGCCATTTAGTAGTAGGTATTCTATCCCTGGGTTTTGAACCCGAGATTCACCCTACTTGCTTCATGTTGATAGTTTTGCTCGTTCCTTTAGGTTATTAGTAACCTTTGCATTAGTCCTTGATGTTCGTGGTATTCCTTTCTTCCAAATACTATGAACCGCTTATGGCAGATGTTCCTCGCTGATCGAAAGATCACAATCAGAGTGCTCTCGATGGGTTCTCGATTCTACATTGTGACTCTGCCAGTTCTACCTTTCTGCATGGGTTATCCGGAAGAAATATGTGGAATTGGTTCGACATGCTAAACCATGCACCCACAACTCAGAAAATCGTGTGTTCCTTGAGTTGTCCCTCTTTAGTTGTCTTCTGACCCTCGTCTATCAATTGATAGTCAAGATTATGTGTGCATTCGTTCATCGACGCCTATTACTCTTGTGGTCCGTCAAGCCATTCTATTCCAGAATGACTAGGAGAAACAAACTCCAGTACCTCATCCATATCTAGGATTGGGTCAAAGCAATTGTATTCCGCAGATCAAAATGCTAATCCAGCTTTTGGTCTGTTCTACCTTGAAGTATTACCATCTTTATATCAGGAATATCATGGGAATTGCACACCATCTTATGAATTCTTGACGCAGTAATACTTCTGATCATCATTGATAATTTCTCGGTTTCTGTGTTATTGTAACTGGAATGCCGACAAGTGAATCGTGGTGTGTGAAATCAATACTGTTAGCAACTCTGTTGCTTGGTAGTTAAATGGACGATAACCTCATTCTTAGCATGTTGATTATTGAATCGTCACCCTAAGACTGATTGTGCTGCCTAGTCCCTATTTCTGGTGCACTCCTCGACCAATGAGATAGGAATTATTTTAAGTCCTCACTCATTTGATCATATCGTCTTGCCCTGAAAAGCGAGATTGTTCTCGAGCTTAGTAACATACCGGTGGTTCGTGATTTTCCGAAGATCTTCTCGGAAGTATTACCAGGTTGTCACCTGACCGCTGTGTTGAGCTCGTGATCAAGTTGGTTTCTTGTGAACCACCTTCTCTCCAAGAATCGGTGTTAGATATCCCTGAGCTAGTTGGTTAAGCTAAACGACAACTTGGAGGGTTGGAAGATAAAAGCTTGCCTAACTTAGTTCGTTCCAAAGGGATATTCTTGTGTAGTGTGTGTTGAAGAAAGATGATATCTTCATCGATTGGTCCCTGTGATCAGTTGCTGGACCTATTGTCTTATCAATCCTTTGATTTGAGTGTGGGCTATCGTCAAATCAAATCAGTACCAACGATGCTCGTAATGCTGTCTTACTCGTGGTTGATCCCTCGAGCATACACCATTATATCTTTTGGGTCTGACCAATGCTATCACTTGTTCACTTAACTATGGAATTCCTTTTAAAAGGAAACCCAGATGAATTGTTGTTGTGCCATTGACAACATCCTTGTCTTCTCCATAATTTTGCTGAACATTAAGCTAGTGTTGGAAACTTTTGAAAGCATTTGTTCATGCTAGCTCATGAAGCATATGTTCGGATGTAAGAAGTGACTTCCTCTAGTTCATGTGCATTTGATGCAAGTTGCCGCCGTGGACTCGAGAAAGTCAATGTTGCTTCCTCTGGAATCATCGCAAGTCAGTCATGCACATGTGCGAAGAATTCTGTGGTTTGAAGACTTGCAACCTTCAATCTATATGTATCCCTAGCACACCAAGCCACTGATTGATTTGTTCAAGGAGAAGAAGTTCCTTCTTAAGAGTATACCTTATGCAAGGATTTTGATATCCTCGTTGATGGTTCCCCACCTGAACTCGGTAGTGTTTTATTATAAGACTACCACGTGGTCATGCTTGTATGGGACAACGTGTTCACATGTTTGTAGCAGAACCAGCTCATGTTTTGGAGCTTGCTATCGTAGTTCATCTCCCGAGAATCCCGCAATGTCATCTTGTCGATTTGTGTTGCAAACTTTCGTTGTTCTTCCTAGACTCGATGAGTCTGGAATATCCTGACACCAACCAGATCTGAATCTCAGGCAGATATGATGGTTTGGAACATTTCCCAAGAACTATAATATCGGTCCCTCGAAAACCGGTAAAGTGGATGTCGTGGCCAACACACCCAGCCGGAAGACCTGTTATTATAATATCTTGATTGAGGAAGTTGGCCACCTCCCCATAAGGATTTCGTAGGATCTACTCCCTAGTTGTTCCTTATGGATTTTTGAGATCCCAAAGTCCGACCTTTTACTTGATGTTTTAGATATCAAACCATAATTATCTATGGATTACGCTAGCACATCAAGGAGAACATTAGAAGCGGAGTGCTAAATGTCTCTCGGTCGATCGCCTAGATTTTGTCTCCTTGGCCTCGCTAGGGTGAAATCTGAGATGATGTTATCTTCCTATGCATCTGCATCGTCCGTCGTTGTTCATCATGGTGGTATGTTGTGTTGCCAGGATCCTTGACACGGATGTTGGTAAAACCTTGATGAATATGGAAATGCTCAAGTTCTTGAGAGCACGCACAAGCGCTAGGTGTTATCATCGGCACTAACTGGGTTTGCTCTCAGTTTCCTCGGCAATGCTATGATCTTTTCAAACAGTGAATCCACTCTCTATTGTTGGGTTCTTCCTTAGTTACCAGAATCATTCCCATCATTTGCATTTTGTTCCCATCTTGCACCGCCAATGTGCCATTCTACCATGGGTCTCTTCCATTTCCGGTGATAAGCAAATTCATCCATTACGTTGTTTTCAACAAGGTAATCCACATCATCCAAGTCCGAGTATGCCATTCTACCGACCCCCTCCAAACGATCGCTCGAGAATTGCCTTAGGCTGGTTTAAAGAGTTTCAATGATCTCTGAATCAAAAGTAATTTTTTTTGCCACTTAAGGTAATAATCTACGAATCACCCTCCTCCAGGATGTTTCGTTGTGGTATCATGGCAACTCAACTCCTCGCTACGTTGACAACCGTTCACCACCCTCTTAGGTGTGGAATTGTTGTCTACCTAGTGAACCCTCGTCATCCGTTCTCTCCACCCCTCTTGATGTGTATCTCGTGTCTCAACCCGAAAGATGGTTCTATGTCTCATTCCGTGAGTTAATCCTGAGTTGTTCGATCTTCGAGGAGATCGACCCTTCTAGAGTCTTCTTCCCTCCATGTCATGTTGACAGGATTTCTCAGAACAAGACGTCGAGACGATGATGGTGAATGAATTAACGTTCAACTGAAGTGCACCCTGGATCGTGAAGATTGTGCTAGTTTGCGTTCCCCCTTCACATTACCCTACACTTGAATCTCGGGACGAGATTTTTGTTTAGTGGGGGTGAGTTGTCACAGCCCTAGAATATTGTTTGTAAATAGTTGCATCTTCATCCAGGCATCATATTTAAATTTCTGAAACTTGAACTGAGGAATTTTGGAAGCCTCAAAAACTTAAATAAAAGAGGGGCAAAAACCCTAGAAATCTCATTCATTGCTCCAAAAATGCCCTTTTAAATGTTTGATAATTTTTGGTAAGGGTTCTGGTCCCAACCAAAATATTGAACATTTTTAAGGAATTATTTTTGGGACTTTGGATTTAATCCATTAGCTATTTGAATTTGAATTATATTCATATAATTAGAATATAATTTCAAATACCCCTGATATATTTTATAAGCTTTTGGAAAAGTCCATCTAGCAATATAAAATATTCAGAGGAGTTTTTGGCATTGTTTGAATTATTTTAAATTCAAAACAGTGGCAAAAGAGTTAAATAAAATAAAAACAGAAATAGAAAGAGAGAGAGGACTTACCTGTGAAGCCCACCTGGTGGCCCAACAGGACCGGCCCAGCGCGGCCCAGCCCGCCACCGCTACTCCCCCCCCTGTCGTCTTCCTCTTGCCAGTGGGAGCAGCTGCGTGCTCGCACGCGCGCGGCCGAGGAGGCCACCTCCTCCCTGCCTGGCTGCCTCCTCCTTCCCTGGTCCCTCCCGCGACGCCACGCAGCCCCGACCCCCTCTCACTTCTCCCTCGCTCTCTGGACCTCCCTCCCCCTCGCTCCTCTGTTTCCCCTCCCGCGACCGAACGGAGCCGCCGCCACCGACGAGAGCCACCGTGGCTACCGGCCACCCCACGGCTCACCGACGCCCCAGGAAGCCCCGCCGGTCCTCCCTCTACCTCCTCAACGAGCCACGAGGCCCCAGACGTGCCACAACACCGCCCTTGATGCCTTCTTCAACCTCGGGACCGCCGGCCATCTTCGTCAAATTCGCCGGCTCCGGACCGTCCCCGACCTCGCCGAGCGTCCCCTCGTCATCGCCGTGAGTCACTGACCCTCTCCCCTAACTCAGCATGCTCCCCTCCGTGTCGTAGCGCCGTTCCCCACGAGCACCGAAGCCACCGTCCGCCATTGCTACTGCACGCATAGCCTCCGTGCTCCCCTGGCCTCACTGAGTTGCTCTTAGTGCTCCCCATGTCTAGCAGGTGCTGCCCAGCCTCTCCATTTGCTCACTGATGCACCGTAGCGACGCACCCGAGCACCACCGAACACCATCGCCGCCAAAGCTCGTCGCCGGCATGAGTTTCGGCGACCCCACGACCTCCCACTCGGTCCTCTGGATGCGCGGGAGCAAGGGCCATCCCCTGGTGCCCTCAGCGCGCCAAACTGACGCCTCTAGCGCAAGTCCGGCGTGCCCCGCCGTGTTCTGTGGTCGCCGTCGGCTGGTCTCCGGCGTGCTGACGTGGCATCGTCGTTAGGGGCTAATGACCCTGCTAACTAACCCTGTAACACTGACAGCGGGCCCCGTAGCGGGTCAAAGCCCGAGTCAACGCGGGATTAGCCCCTGTGTCACTGACGTGTGGACCCCACATGTCAGGTTTGACCCGAGCCGGCCCAGTTGACCCTGCTGACGTCACAGTGACGTGGGGCTGACGCCATAAATCATTTCTGGATTTATTATTATTTCAGGAATTTCAGAAAATAGCTAAAACTTCAATAAATCATAGAAAATTAACCGTAACTCCAAATTAAATAAATTATATATGAAAAATTATCAGAAAAATTCAAGGAATCCATCTGTACCATTTTCATGCATGTTAGAACAACTTATAGCTGCTGTTTAGCACAAATCAATTAAATGGCATTTGAATAATCACATATGGAGTTTGAATTTGAATCTTGTATTCAAACCAACTTCATTTAATCTGTTGCTAGTTGCATTAGCCCAAAACACATTCATTTTGCCATGTCATGATCATGCATCATATTGTGCATTGCATTGATTGTGTTCCCTTCTGTGTTGCCGGTATTTGTCCCCTCTCGGTAGACGATGTTCCGACGTTGTGATCGTTGACACTGATGAAGACTCAATGTTATCTTCAGAAGTGCCAGGCAAGCAAAACCCCCTTGTTCATTCCGATACAATCCCACTCTCTCGCTCCTGCTCTCTTTTACTGCATTAGGACAACACCGATTCATCTGTTACTTGTTGCGGTAGCTGAACCCCTTTATCCTTTGCATGACCTGTCATTGCCACAGTAAATAGATGAAACCCACTAGCATGAGTAGGAGTTGTTTGAGCCCTGATGTGCCTACTCATTCATGCTTGTTTGTCATGCCTGCTACTGCTTAGAGTTGAGTCAGGTCTGATTCATCGAGGATGAATCAGAGGTGTGTGAACATGTCCTACTATGTGTGAGCTAAGTGTGTGAACACGATTTGGTAAAAGGTGTCGGTGAGAGGCCATGTAGGAGTACATGGTGGGTTGTCTCATTGAAGCCGTCCTTAGGAACTGAGTTCTGTGTTTGTGATCCATGATTCAGCTACTACCATGCATTGGGCCCTGAAATATGACCCCGCTCGACTTCTTATTCACCCTAGTCCTCTGTCCAGGAGTTGCAAGTAGTTTCTGGTGTTTGTAGCTTACTGGAGGCCGTGGACAGCGCTGACCGTAGGGGTGGGCTGTGATGCGGTAGGTACGTGGCACGGTGTACCGGATGCCCGTTTGGTATCTCGGGAACCCTGTTCACATCGTTTGGGGCTGTGAGCGAAACTCCGGCCGGATCTCCTCATGGATGGAACCCGAATAGGCGATAAACCTGGACTAGAGACTTGAGTGTTTAGGTAGGTCGTGGTCTACACCCACGTCGGCTTTCGCTTGAAGTCTGCCGAGCACATGTCGTGTGCAGACGCTAAGTGGTGGAAACATGTATGAAGAAGTACACCCCTGCAGGGTTAACATCATCTATTCGAATAGCCGTGTCCGCGGTAAAGGACTTCTGGGTTGCTTATATCAGTTCATAGACAAGTGAAAGTGGATACTCTAAAATACGCAAGATAAGCGTGAGTGCTATGGATGGCGTTCTCGTAGGGAGACGGGAGCGGATCCATAGTGGTGTATTGATATGGTGAATATGTGGACTCGTGTGCGCCACCTCAAAAGAGTTACTTGCAGTCGTAGTTCAGGATAGCCACCGAGTCAAAGCTGGCTTGCTGCAGTCAAACCCCTCCACCCCTTGTTGATAATGATGCATATGTAGATAGATCTGATGTAAGTCTTGCTGGGTACATTTGTACTCACGTTTGCCTATTTTATGTTTTGCAGAGAGACTTCAGTCTCACTAGTAGTTCCGCGTGGACTTCGACGTGTAGCTTGATACCTCAGCTACGATCTTGTGCCCTCGGCAGTATCTGGTAGATAGTCAGGCTTCTCAGCCTTTTTCATTTATAGTTGTCTGTACTCAGACATGATAGCTTCCGCTTGTGCTTTGACTTGTATGCTCTGAATGGTGGGTCATGAGACCTATGTTTGTAATATCTCGCTCCTCGGAGCCTAATGAATAAATACTTGAGTCATAGAGTCATGTTGTGATGCCATGTTGTGTTTGCACATATCGATCATATTGTGTGTATGTTATTGAAATGCTTGGTATGTGTGGGATCTGACTATCTAGTTGTTTATCCTTAGTAGCCTCTCTTACCGGGAAATGTCTCCTAGTGTTTCCAATGGTAGCTTGCTACTGCTCCGGAACACTTAGGCTGGCCGGCATGTGTCCTTCTTCGTTCCTGTGTCTGTCCCTTCGGGGAAATGTCACGCGATGAATACCGGAGTCCTGTTAGCCCGCTACAGCCCGGTTCACCGGAGTCCTGCTAGCCTAGTGCTACAGCCTGGATTCACTCGCTGATGACCGACACGTTCGATGCTGGGTCATGGATGCCTGTCCCTGTAAGTTTGTGCCACTTTGGGTTTATGACTAGCCATGTCAGCCCGGGCTCCTTATCATATAGATGCTAGCGACACTGTCATATACGTGTGCCAAAAGGCGCAAACGGTCCCGGGTAAAGGTAGGGCGACACCCGTGGGAATACCGTGCGTGAGGCCGCAAAGTGATATGAGGTGTTACATGCTAGATCGATGTGGCATTGAGTCGGGGTCCTGACAGCGTTGGTATCAGAGCTTGACTGCCTGTAGGATTACCAAGCCAAACTGGTCGAAGTTGAGTCTAGAAATTCTTTAGTTATATAAGGGAATTGATTGTGGGATGGAACGTAAGGCTCTTTTTACTCCTTATACCTCATGGCCTTCTGATCTGAGTCATCATCTTCTCTTCTACGGGGATTAAGAACTAGGCTATCTCTTCTTTCTATCAGGATCACGTGTTAGTAATCCGTAGACTTATAAGATTGTTGGATTTAAGCTTGAGTTCAGTTCCTACTACTTCTGTATGTTAACTGTTGATCTCGAGACCTTGATATTGTGCTTCTGAGTGGTTATGCCACCATTTTTGTGAATGTCTCAAATCTTTTCTGAGCATTTACAGCCGTTATGCTGTCCGAGTCATCCCAGGTTTCTAAATAGTCTGAAGCATTTGCAAAATCCTTTCCCTCTAGTTTCGATGCTCCTTTATGCCAGCTCAATCACACTAATTGTTGAGTTGAGGTATTCTATTGCCTTGACATTATGTTGGAGTTACTATTATGACCCTAGGTGTCTCAGGGGATCATCTAGTAGTCTAGCCATGATTTATGTTCCAGTGTGATGACTCTGGCCGTCATTATCGAAAGCATCCCGTGATGCCATTTAGTAGTAGGTATTCTATCCCTGGGTTTTGAACCCGAGATTCACCCTACTTGCTTCATGTTGATAGTTTTGCTCGTTCCTTTAGGTTATTAGTAACCTTTGCATTAGTCCTCGATGTTCGTGGTATTCCTTTCTTCCAAATACTATGAACCGCTTATGGCAGATGTTCCTCGCTGATCGAAAGATCACAATCAAAGTGCTCTCGATGGGTTCTCGATTCTACATTGTGACTCTGCCAGTTCTACCTTTCTGCATGGGTTATCCGGAAGAAATATGTGGAATTCGTTCGACATGCTAAACCATGCACCCACAACTCAGAAAATCGTGTGTTCCTTGAGTTGTCCCTCTTTAGTTGTCTTCTGACCCTCGTCTATCAATTGATAGTCAAGATTATGTGTGCATTCGTTCATCGACGCCTATTACTCTTGTGGTCCGTCAAGCCATTCTATTCCAGAATGACTAGGAGAAACAAACTCCAGTACCTCATCCATATCTAGGATTGGGTCAAAGCAATTGTATTCCGCAGATCAAAATGCTAATCCAGCTTCTGGTCTGTTCTACCTTGAAGTATTACCATCTTTATATCAGGAATATCATGGGAATTGCACACCATCTTATGAATTCTTGACGCAGTAATACTTCTGATCATCATTGATAATTTCTCGGTGTCTGTGTTATTGTAACTGGAATGCCGACAAGTGAATCGTGGTGTGTGAAATCAATACTGTTAGCAACTCTGTTGCTTGGTAGTTAAATGGACGATAACCTCATTCTTAGCATGTTGATTATTGAATCGTCACCCTAAGACTGATTGTGCTGCCTAGTCCCTATTTCTGGTGCACTCCTCGACCAATGAGATAGGAATTATTTTAAGTCCTCACTCATTTGATCATATCGTCTTGCCCTGAAAAGCGAGATTGTTCTCGAGCTTAGTAACATACCGGTGGTTCGTGATTTTCCGAAGATCTTCTCGGAAGTATTACCAGGTTGTCACCTGACCGCTGTGTTGAGCTCGTGATCAAGTTGGTTTCTTGTGAACCACCTTCTCTCCAAGAATCGGTGTTAGATATCCCTGAGCTAGTTGGTTAAGCTAAACGACAACTTGGAGGGTTGGAAGATAAAAGCTTGCCTAACTTAGTTCGTTCCAAAGGGATATTCTTGTGTAGTGTGTGTTGAAGAAAGATGATATCTTCATCGATTGGTCCCTGTGATCAGTTGCTGGACCTATTGTCTTATCAATCCTTTGATTTGAGTGTGGGCTATCGTCAAATCAAATCAGTACCAACAATGCTCGTAATGCTGTCTTACTCGTGGTTGATCCCTCGAGCATACACCATTATATCTTTTGGGTCGGACCAATGCTATCACTTGTTCACTTAACTATGGAATTCCTTTTAAAAGGAAACCCAGATGAATTGTTGTTGTGCCATTGACAACATCCTTGTCTTCTCCATAATTTTGCTGAACATTAAGCTAGTGTTGGAAACTTTTGAAAGCATTTGTTCATGCTAGCTCATGAAGCATATGTTCGGATGTAAGAAGTGACTTCCTCTAGTTCATGTGCATTTGATGCAAGTTGCCGCCGTGGACTCGAGAAAGTCAATGTTGCTTCCTCTGGAATCATCGCAAGTCAGTCATGCACATGTGCGAAGAATTCTGTGGTTTGAAGACTTGCAACCTTCAATCTATATGTATCCCTAGCACACCAAGCCACTGATTGATTTGTTCAAGGAGAAGAAGTTCCTTCTTAAGAGTATACCTTATGCAAGGATTTTGATATCCTCGTTGATGGTTCCCCACCTGAACTCGGTAGTGTTTTATTATAAGACTACCACGTGGTCATGCTTGTCTGGGACAACGTGTTCACATGTTTGTAGCAGAACCAGCTCATGTTTTGGAGCTTGCTATCGTAGTTCATCTCCCGAGAATCCCGCAACGTCATCTCGTCGATTTGTGTTGCAAACTTTCGTTGTTCTTCCTAGACTCGATGAGTCTGGAATATCCTGACACCAACCAGATCTGAATCTCAGGCAGATATGATGGTTTGGAACATTTCCCAAGAACTATAATATCGGTCCCTCGAAAACCGGTAAAGTGGATGTCGTGGCCAACACACCCAGCCGGAAGACCTGTTATTATAATATCTTGATTGAGGAAGTTGGCCACCTCCCCATAAGGATTTCGTAGGATCTACTCCCTAGTTGTTCCTTATGGATTTTTGAGATCCCAAAGTCCGACCTTTTACTTGATGTTTTAGATATCAAACCATAATTATCTATGGATTACGCTAGCACATCAAGGAGAACATTAGAAGCGGAGTGCTAAATGTCTCTCGGTCGATCGCCTAGATTTTGTCTCCTTGGCCTCGCTAGGGTGAAATCTGAGATGATGTTATCTTCCTATGCATCTGCATCGTCCGTCGTTGTTCATCATGGTGGTATGTTGTGTTGCCAGGATCCTTGACACGGATGTTGGTAAAACCTTGATGAATATGGAAATGCTCAAGTTCTTGAGAGCACGCACAAGCGCTAGGTGTTATCATCGGCACTAACTGGGTTTGCTCTCAGTTTCCTCGGCAATGCTATGATCTTTTCAAACAGTGAATCCACTCTCTATTGTTGGGTTCTTCCTTAGTTACCAGAATCATTCCCATCATTTGCATTTTGTTCCCATCTTGCACCGCCAATGTGCCATTCTACCATGGGTCTCTTCCATTTCCGGTGATAAGCAAATTCATCCATTACGTTGTTTTCAACAAGGTAATCCACATCATCCAAGTCCGAGTATGCCATTCTACCGACCCCCTCCAAACGATCGCTCGAGAATTGCCTTAGGCTGGTTTAAAGAGTTTCAATGATCTCTGAATCAAAAGTAATTTTTTTTGCCACTTAAGGTAATAATCTACGAATCACCCTCCTCCAGGATGTTTCGTTGTGGTATCATGGCAACTCAACTCCTCGCTACGTTGACAACCGTTCACCACCCTCTTAGGTGTGGAATTGTTGTCTACCTAGTGAACCCTCGTCATCCGTTCTCTCCACCCCTCTTGATGTGTATCTCGTGTCTTAACCCGAAAGATGGTTCTATGTCTCATTCCGTGAGTTAATCCTGAGTTGTTCGATCTTCGAGGAGATCGACCCTTCTAGAGTCTTCTTCCCTCCATGTCATGTTGACAGGACTTCTCAGAACAAGACGTCGAGACGATGATGGTGAATGAATCAACGTTCAACTGAAGTGCACCCTGGATCGTGAAGATTGTGCTAGTTTGCGTTCCCCCTTCACATTACCCTACACTTGAATCTCGGGACGAGATTTTTGTTTAGTGGGGGTGAGTTGTCACAGCCCTAGAATATTGTTTGTAAATAGTTGCATCTTCATCCAGGCATCATATTTAAATTTCTGAAACTTGAACTGAGGAATTTTGGAAGCCTCAAAAACTTAAATAAAAGAGGGGCAAAAACCCTAGAAATCTCATTCATTGCTCCAAAAATGCCCTTTTAAATGTTTCATAATTTTTGGTAAGGGTTCTGGTCCCAACCAAAATATTGAACATTTTTAAGGAATTATTTTTGGGACTTTGGATTTAATCCATTAGCTATTTGAATTTGAATTATATTCATATAATTAGAATATAATTTCAAATACCCCTGATATATTTTATAAGCTTTTGGAAAAGTCCATCTAGCAATATAAAATATTCAGAGGAGTTTTTGGCATTGTTTGAATTATTTTAAATTCAAAACAGTGGCAAAAGAGTTAAATAAAATAAAAACAGAAATAGAAAGAGAGAGAGGACTTACCTGTGAAGCCCACCTGGTGGCCCAACAGGACCGGCCCAGCGCGGCCCAGCCCGCCACCGCTACTCCCCCCTGTCGTCTTCCTCTTGCCAGTGGGAGCAGCTGCGTGCTCGCACGCGCGCGGCCGAGTAGTGTTGTGATTACTCGTAGTTGATGCTAGTTGGTTTATTCGATGGAAGATCATATGTTCAGATCCTTAATGCATATTAATAGCCCTCTGATTATGAACATGAATATGCTTTGTGACTAGTTACATTTGTTCCTGAGGACATGTGAGAAGTCTTGCTATTAGTAGTCATGTGAATTTGGTATTCGTTCAATATTTTGATGAGATGTATGTTGTCTCTCCTCTAGTGGTGTTATGTGAACGTCGACTACACGACACTTCACCATTATTTGGGCCTAGAGGAAGGCATTGGGAAGTAATAAGTAGATGATGGGTTGCTAGAGTGTCAGAAGCTTAAACCCTAGTTTATGCGTTGCTTCGTAAGGGGCTGATTTGGATCCATATGTTTCATGCTATGGTTAGGTTTACCTTAATACTTCTTTTGTAGTTGCGGATGCTTGAAATAGAAGTTAATCATAAGTGGGGTGCTTGTCCAAGAAAGGGCAGTACCCAAGCACCGGTCCACCCACATATCAAATTATCAAAGTAACGAACGCGAATCATATGAGCGTGATGAAAACTAGCTTGACGATAATTCCCATGTGTCCTCGGGGGCGCTTTTCTCTATATAAGAATTTGTCCAGGCTTGTCCTTTGCTACAAGAAGGATTGGGCCACCTTGCTGCACCTTATTTACTTTCATTGCTTGTTACCCGTTACAAATTACCTTATCACAAAACTATCTGTTACCTATAATTTTAGTGCTTGCAGAGAATACCTTACTGAATACCTCCCTTCTTAGGGACACAATGAGCAGGACTTACCCATCTACTATCAGCTATAGGATAGATTATACCTGCTTACATAAGTTTTAAGATTTCCGTTCTTACCACTTCCTTCATTTTGGATTAAACCGACGTTGATGATCAACAACGGGTTTAGCATCAGGTTCCATATTAATCTTGTGCTGACATAGAGTGGGACTAATGCCCTTTAAATCATCAAGAGTATATCCAATAGCAGCTTGGTGCTTCCTTAGAACGTTACAAATGCCCATATTAATCTTCTTCATGTTCTGAACGACTAGCACTAATAATAACAGGATATATCTTCTTCTCATCAAGATAAGCATATTTCAAAGTGTCAGGCAATTATTTTAATTCGAACACAGGATCACCTTTAGGTGGAGGAGGACCTCCTAGAGTTTCAATAGGCAAATTGTATTTGAGCAGAGGACGTTGTTCAAAGAAAATCTGATCTATTTCATTTCTTTCATGCATATGTAAATCATTTTCATGGTCTAGCAAATATTGTTCTAGTGGATCAGTAGGAGGCACATCAATAGAGGCAAGACCAATTATTTAATCCTTACTAGGCAATTATTTTTCATGAAGCTTAATTCTAAACTTGGAAAAATTAAACTCATGAGACTCATCACAAAACTAACACAGACAGTTTGTTTCTCACAATCTATTTTAGCATTAACGGTGTTCAAGAAAGGTCTACCAAAGATAATGGGGCAAAGGTCATCTTATGGGGAACTAAGAACAAGGAAATCAGTAGGGTATTTTATTTTCCCACACAAGACTTCAACATCTCTAACAATCCCAATTGGTGAAATAGTATCTCTATTAGCAAGTTTAATAGTAACATCTATGTCTCCTATCTCTGCGGGTGCTATATCATTCATAATTTCTTGATATAAGGTAAAGGGAATAACACTCACACTAGCTCCTATCACTGGTACAACGACGTCCTAAACAAACAGTTTAAAACCCCTTTCCGCGATGGCATTTGGAACCGTCGCCAAGTGAGTGTGGGCGATAGGGGGGTCCTTCCCACACGACCCAGAAATCGTCGGAGATAGGCCCTCATGGGACCCAGGCTGGGGCCCTGTGCGATCGGGCGAGGCATGGAAACCCAGTCATTTTCGTAGGTATGTACATCCCACACGGTGAATCCCAGAAATCATTTCCGTAGGTATGTACATCCCACACGGTGAATCCCAGAATCATTTCCGTAGGTATGTACATCCCACATGGTGAATCTTAGAAATCATTTCCGTAGGTATGTACATCCTACACGGTGAATCCCAGAAATCATTTCTGTAGGTATGTACATCCCACATGGTGAATCCAAGAAATCATTACCGTAGGTATGTACATCCCACACGGTGAATCCCAGAAAATTATTTCCGTAGGTATGTACATCCCACACAGTTCTTTGTGTGGAAACTTTTGTGCAAGGTGGCCTAACGCAAACAGTTCGCTACCGGAAGCCGTGTGTGATTGTTAGTTGATCGAACACGCCTACTTTCTAGAAACCATGCGGGTTGTCTGAGTTCATCGCCCACGGTGTTGTCTGAGTAACCGTTTGCAATAGAAAACCCCAATAAGCAGGGTCATTAGCCTATTATTGATAATCCATGTACTAATCAAACTGATATTTCTTATAGAACACGCCAGATATTTCATATCCATATAAAAGCAACCAGGATTTCATAATTGAATTACATAAGATAGCTTCGGCACTTAGTTACGCCATTACACAACAGCACCAAGTTTCACATGCAGCATCAAAAACCTTTGGAAAGTAGCATCATACATGGTAAATAGACAGATGAATCTCATTTGGGAAACTGCAGAAGCAGAAGGCAAATATCGAGCCTTCAGTGATGTTGAATGTCCTTGCAACTTTAGGCCAGTGGCTATGGATAATTGCCCGCCCAACCTTCATCCTCTTCAGCAAGACTTCAATATTGTACTGTGGGTGTTGAATGAATACCTTCCTCGCCTCTTGACCATGCAGGTGGTTTGAGAGGTAATCATCGGTGAATTGCTTTGAAAAGTACTGAAAACAAAGCTATGCATAAATCGCTGTTGTAAATTTTGAAATGGCGCAAGGGGTAAAACAAGGTAAAAGAGTTGGTACCATCCTATAGTTGACCGATTTCTTCTTCATTGTGCAAACAAAGATCTTGCTGTTATTCGTCACTAGTTTCTTCATCCTAACAATCTTTCTGAGTTTCTTGACTTGACTGATATTCATGGACATCTCATTTCCCCATATGCAAAATGGGTCGAACAATGGGTCTAAGCCTCTGACAGCTGGACCTACATTTGCAAGAACAAATTGTAAGAAACCTAAATAATAGAATGATTCCTGCAACTGCACAATAATGTGCTATTAGCCAAAGGACCCTGCTTAAACAAACCTCGATGGTAAACCGCAGTGTCTCCCATTGTTTCCCTGCAACACACATAAGGAAGATCTTGATCAGGTTAACTGAGAGTTTCCATACTATGCATAGAATATGTATTGAGTACAGCCAAATTCGATTGGTGTCACATGCATAACAATACAAAATTGTTCCCACAGCAAATGAAAATCAAATTGCAGAACTGAACCAAACAGTTAAATGGACAGCAGACCAAATGAACCAAAATAGTTAACTGAGCACGACATTGCAGAATAGAAACATGTACTAGAAGATAAGACAGTTAACAAAACAAAGAATGCTTGAGAACAGTACTACAAAATGTAGCAATTGTTGGACCAAAGTGTTAACTGAACATTACATTTCAGAGGACCAAACTGTTAACTGAACATCAGATTGCATATTAACATTACAGAGGACAAATCACTAGAAGGCACTGGCGGTGGCCTCGAGAAAACATCACGAACTGTATTTTAAAGTAGACAACCGCGCGGCAGTGTCGACGGTGGCCTCGAAGACGAGGTGCTCCTCCAAGATCTGGCGGTCGACATGCATGTCAGCCATGGCAACCTCGTTCACGCGTGCGGCCGCATGCTACTCAGCTCCACATTATACTGTGCAAAATGGCTATGGGCGGCACTTAATTAGAGGAGGGAGCAGTGATTTCGGTGGAACGTGTCGCTCTATCAGTCGGGGCATGTGGGACAAGAAAGGAGGAGGATGGTGTGGGTGGGGTGTGGATTACCTGACCATATTGACGAGGCCGCGCAACAAATAGAAGGGTCAGCGGCGAGGAGGCCATGCAACAAGAAGAAGGGTCGCCGGCCAGCAGGCGGTGCTGCAAGAAGAAGGGTAGCCGGCAAGGAGGCGGCGCTGCAAGAAGAAGGGTCGCCCGCGAGGAGGCTGAGCTGCCAGTAAGCAGCAGTGAAGGTTTGAACTTGGAAAGCAAGGAGGAATAGTAGAAATGTGGCTTTTGGTAGAAGGGAGGGGCGGGGAGATAGATATTTCCGCGGTGGCAAAAAAATTTCACTCGGTGCCGCGAGAAACTGGTGCGCAAGTGTGGTTCAAGCGGGGGCGGTGGACTGTAGACGACGGATCTTCCTGTGTAATCCAAACAAGACGGTGCGCCAAGATATTTTATATCGCATCCCACACGATTCTTTCTAGTAAACTGTTTGTGGTATACCTGATTTTTTCATTATGTTTTGAATGACAAAATGGTGTTACGGAGGGAAAGGATGGTGTTTGAGTTGCTAGAACATTTACGTATAGTGAACATGCAATTAGTACATGAGTGTCGTGTTTAAATTTGGAATTATTCTGGGTTCATTTGGCATTTTTAAGCATTAATTGAGTTTTTGCGCATTTAGTGTGCATAATTCAAATTTGAACTACAAGCACATGCTCCAATGCACCAAAATTTGCTGAAAAATCACATGTGTGTCTTTGGGTGAATTTATAGGTCTCATGCAAGAAATGGGAATAAAATTCAAACATCTGTGTGTCGTGGCTCGGCCGGAATGATTGAGAAAATTGGTTTATTAATTCTTGTAAATCCAAAACACGGCTGAAAATCATGAAACTTGGCATGGTGTCATGACATGGCACCAACATGCTGCAGTAATTTCTTTGGCCGAATTGGGACAAGCTTTGGTGTAACTGGCAAATCGGAGCTTCCCTCAAGAAGGATTCTGGTTCCGAGAGGGAACGTGTCACCTCCGTGTGCGAAACGACATACGTACACAGCCTTCTCCCGCCTTAATTTTTTTACACAGGCAGATTAGACCTAATAGAAGCATCATGCTAAAATTTGTAATTATTTCGTGTTCATTTGTCTTTTTATACATTAATTGAGTTTCTGGGCATTTAATGTGTATAATTCAAATTTGAAGTACAAGCACGTGCTCCAGTGCACCAAAGTTGTTTGAAAAATCACATGTGTGTCCTTGGGTGAATTTCTAGGTCCCATGCAAGAGATGGGAGTGAAATTCAAACATCTGGGCATCGTGGCTTGGCCGTAAAGATTGAGAAACTTGGTTTTTTCATACCTGTAATTCCAAAACACGCCTGAAAATCATGAAACTTGACATGGTCTCATGACATGGTACCAACATGCTACGGTAATTTTTTTGGTCGAATTGGGACAAGCTTTGGTGTAGGCTTCTTGCAAACTGGAGCTTCCTCAAGAAGGCTCGTGGTTCCAAGAGGGAACGTGTCACCTCCATGTGCGAAACGACATACATACACTGCCTTCTCTCGCCTCAATTTTTTACACAGCCAAATTAGACCAAATAGAAGTACCCTGCTAAATATTGGAATTATTCCGGGTTCGTTTGGCATATTTTATACATTAATTGAGTTTCTGGGCATTTAATGTGCATAATTCAAATTTGAACTACAAGCACATGCTCCAGTGCACCAAAGTTGTTTGAAAAATCACATGTGTGTCCTTGGGTGAATTTCTAGGTCCCATGCAAGAGATGGGAGTGAAATTCAAACATCTGGGTGTCATGGCTCGGCCGGAAAGATTGAGAAACTTGGTTTTTTAATTCCTGTAATTCCAAAACACGCCTGAAAATCATGAAACTTGGCATGGTCTCATGACATGGCACCAACATGCTGCGGTAATTTTTTTGGCCGAACTGGGACAAGCTTTGGTGTAAGCTTCTTGCAAACCGGAGCCTCCCTCATGAAGGCTTGTGGTTCCGAGAGGGAACATGTTACCTCCGTGTGCAATACGACATACGTACGCTACCTTCTACCACCTTAATTTTTTTACACAGCCATATTAGACCAAATAGAAGTACTATGCTAAATTTTAGAATTATTCCAGGTTCGTTTGGCCTTTATATACATTAATTGAGTTTCTGGGCATTTAATGTGCAGAATTCAAAATTGAACTACAAGCATAGGCTCCAGTGCACCAAAGTTGTTTGAAAAATCAGATGTGTATCCTTGGGTGAATTTCTAGGTCCCATGCAAGAGATTGGAGTGAAATTCAAACATCTGGGCGTCGTGGCTCAGCCGGAAAGATTGAGAAACTTGGTTTTTTAATTCCTGTAATTCCAAAACCCGCTTGAAAATCATGAAACTTGGCATGGTCTCATGACATGGCACCAACATGCTGCGGTAATTTTTTTGGCCGAATTGGGACAAGCTTTGGTGTAGGCTTCTTGCAAACCGGAACTTCTCTCAAGAAGGCTCGTGGTTCCGAGAGGTAACGTGTCACCTCCGTGTGCGAAACGACATACGTACACTACCTTCTCCCGCCTTAATTGTTTTACACAGCCAAATTAGACCAAATAGAAGTACCATGCTAAATTTTGGAATTATTCCGGGATTGTTTCGCCTTTTTTATACATTCATTGAGTTTCTGGGCATTTAATGTGTATAATTCAAATTTGAACTACAAGCACATGCTCGAGTGCACCAAAGTTGTTTGAAAAATCACACATGTGTCCTTGGGTGAATTTCTAGGTCCCATGCAAGAGATGGGAGTGAAATTCAAACATCTGGGCGTCGTGGCTCGGCCGGAAAGATTGAGAAATTTGGTTTTTTAATTCCTGTAATTCCAAAACACGTCTGAAAATCATGAAACTTGGCATGGTCTCATGACATGGCAACAACATGCTGCGGTAATTTTTTGGCTGAATTGGGACAAGCTTTCGTGTAAGCTTCTTGCAAACCGGAGCTTCCCTTAAGAAGGCTCGTGGTTCCGAGAGGGAACGTGTCACCTCCATGTGCGAAACGACATACGTACACTGCCTTCTCCCGCCTTAATTTTTTTACATAGCCAGATTAGACCAAATAGAAGTACCATGCTAAATATTGGAATTATTCCGGGTTCGTTTGGCCTTTTTTATACATTAATTGAGTTTCTGGGCATTTAATGTGCATAATTCAAATTTGAACTACAAGCACATGCTCCAGTGCACCAAAGTTGTTTGAAAAATCACATGTGTGTCCTTGGGTGAATTTCTAGGTCCCATGCAAGAGATGGGAGTGAAATTCAAACATCTGGGCATCGTGGCTCGGCCGAAAAGATTGAGAAACTTGGTTTTTTAATTCTTGTAATTCCAAAACACACCTGAAAATCATGAAACTTGGCATGGTCTCATGACATGGCACCAACATGCTGTGGTAATTTTTCTGTCCGATTTGCGAAGGCCCACACATTAACAATCAACAAAGTTATTTTGGAACAAGTGATGTCACGTTACAAATCGGAAATAGAAGTATTATTGAAACCGTGGGCATTCGACTTACCAATTACGTGCGGCCACACATACCTTTTTTTATTGGCTAGGAGGTGCCGTGCGGGGTAGCTATTTGAGTACGGGAGGCGTGCGATCATACCCCTGCGCGTGCTCATCGGGAGGAGAGCCCTTTGACTGCTACCCGCCGCACACCTCCCTCCCAACGTCTCCATTAATGGCGCCCGAGCACCTGTTCTACGGCTTGGCTATATGCCTCACTAGACTGAGATTTAAGAGAGAAAAATAAAAATCTGAAAAGAAAGTTTTGCACGGATCTTGATGTAAGATCAGGCGGACCTATATAGCATTGACTGCGACTTATAGCAAGCATGATGAATATAAGGACGATGACAGTGGATAATAATTGTCTTACTTATTTAGAAACATAACTATAAAAAGCCACATGCGGCAACACCCGAAATACGCAAGGGCAAAAGAAGAAGGAAGACAACGATCTGGCTCACTGATCTCTACTTTCTTGATGCATTGCTGCAAGTCGCGAGAACTAGTCTCTGTGGCGAGCGGCGACGAGCTCTTTCTTGTCCTCAAGATGCTGCTTTTGAGCATCCACATATTCCTCCACCAGCTTTCTGCGCTCGATGCGCAGCATGGCATTCTCGTCCATAAGTTTCTCGATGATGACGCCAGTCATCTTCAACAAGGCAGTGGTCTGCTCCTGCTGCTCCACACTTCCGATGATCTTTGCCCTCAGCAGGTCGCGCTCGGCCTGGAGCTTCGCATTGCTCTCATTTAGTTGCCGGATGACATCGGTAGATTGTTCAAATGAGGCTTTCAGGTCATCCTGCAACCTCTCCCACCTGGAGATCTGATCCATCTGCTTAAGGACAGGGTCACGCATGCGCCTGTAAGAGTCCTCGCCTGCCCGCGAGGCATTTTCCCAGGCCGCCGTGACGCGGGAGGACATCCTTGCTGCATTCACGGTGCGGCGGGACATCTCTTCTGCTTCCGCGACGCGGTCGGACCAGTCTGCTGCATCGACGATGCGGCGGGTCCTCCGTGCTGCTTCAACGGCAGGGTGGGACCTCTCTACTGCTACGGCCATGCGGCGGGACATGTTGGCTACTTCCACGGTGAGGCGGACATCTCTTATGCTCCCGCTTCCAGGCTCGCCTCTCCGTGGTGGAAATCGCTCGACCCGGAACTCACGCTGGCCATGGCGGACGCAAGGGAACGATGATGAATGACTTGTTTGTTTTTGACTTTTTGTGGATGAGGAGTTGAGGAGGAATGTGCAGTCATCTTGGAGTAGTAGTATTTATAACCGCTTAATAATACGCTCCTAAGTGGGAAACCGTTTAGGTTTTGATCGGTGTGAAGAGGTTTGCAATTTGGAATGTGATGGACGCGACCTCCCTGTTCTTCTAAAAAAATTGTGACGGGATGCATGCTCAAACTTTACTGACGGTTATAAGTGCGGCACTATTCCCGGAAGGCGTAACGTGGGCACGTACGCCTTCTCGGCCGCATGCGTGGTGTTTGCACCATAGGGTGCACCGCAATAGGCAATGTTAGCACACGTCTTGTTCCAACAACCGTGCGCGCTCGTTATTACCATCACGCATGCTTCTTTTAATTAGAATGGGTGTGCCCGTCTAGCGCACACACGTTGATCTATCTAACTGTTTCAGTTTGTTGTGGCTAATCGCAAACAGTTCATCCATGTGAAGTGTATGCCATCAATCGTAGACACTTTGATCTGGCTTACCCATTTCTTTTCTGTTGCCTAATCGCAAACAGTTAATCCTTCTGAAGCGTATGCCCTCAATCACACACACCTTGATCTGGCTGGCCGTTTCTTTTGTGTTGCCTAATCACAAATAGTTCATCTGAGTGAACCGTATGCTGTATATCGAACACGCCTTCATCTGGCTGCCTGTTTCTTTTGTGTTGCCTAATCACAAATAATTCATCCGAGTGAACTGTATGCTCTATATCGCACACGCCTTCATCAGGATGCCCATTTCTTTTGTTCTGCCTCATCGCAAACAGTTCATTGGACTGAACTATATGCCCTAGATCGCACACGCAACTAAAATCTGAACCGTGTTTGATGCGTCCTCCATTGCAAATGTTTTGCACCTTTTTTGATGGTTTTTTTACATCCCCGCTTGTGATTGATGCATCACACATAGTTTCGTGAAAGGGTCTCTGATCGTAGTGTCACATTAGCAGCATCCTGCAGTAGTGTATGCCACATAAACCATGATAACACTGGTCTCCTATTTTAACTGAGACAATGGGCATGCCAACAACAGGTCTATGTTTATCCTTTTTACCAGGTTTGGCAATTCTAGCAGCTTCTTCACAGAAGTAAATAACATGCCCATCTACATTTTCTTCCACGAGATCCTTAACCACAGCAACACTAGGTTCTACTTTAATTTGTTCATCAGGTTTAGGTGTTCTAATATAACTTTTGTTGACCACAGTTGAAACTTTAGTATGTTCCTTTATCCTAACAAGGAAAGATGGTTTCTCAATATAAGCAGTAGGAACAACTGGATCAACATTATAAATTATAGTTTCCTCTTTAGCGGGTACCGGTTCTTTAATTTCTTCTTTAATAGGTGGGTGATATTTAAACCACTGCTCTTTAGGGAGATCAAAATGAGTAGCAAATGATTCACAAAAGGAAGCTACTATCTCAGAGTCAAGTCCGTATTTAGTGGTAAACCTTTGAAAAGCATCGGTATTCATAAAAGATTTAACACAATCATACTTAAGCTTAATACGTGACTCTTTACCTTCGTTGAGTTCCCAATCTTCACAGTTGCATTTAATTCTTTCCAAAAGATCCCACCGGAATTCAATAGTCTTCTTTATAAAAGAACCATCACAGGAAGTATCAAGCCTGGATCGATCATTATGAGAAAGCCGAGCACAAAAATTCTGGATAATAATTTCTCTTGAGCTCATGATTAGGGCATGAATACAACATTGAATTAAGACTTCCCCAAGCTAGAGCGATACTTTCTCCTTCACGAGTCCAAAAATTATATATATAATTCCGATCATGATGAACTAAATGCATGGGATAAATTTTTGGTGGAACTCCAATTTCAATCGATTCCAATTCCAAGATCCACTATCATCGCATAGCATATACCATGCCAATGCTTTTCCCCTCAAAGATAAAGGGAAAACCTTCTTCTTAACTTCATCTCCGGGTAGACCTGCAAGCTTAAACAATCCACAAATTTCTTCCACATATATCAAGTGCATATCAGGATGTTCGATTCCATCTCCTACATAAGGATTAGCTAGAAGTTGTTCTATCATACCCGAAGGAATTTCATATTCAATATTTTCAATAGGTGCAGTAGGTCGAGGGGTAGCTAATTGTGGTTCTGGTCGAGGTGAAGATACCCTGAACAAACCCCTCAAAGGATTGTTTTCCAAAGTAACAAGTGACAGTAAACTTTAGCACACTATATAAATGTTTCCTTTCCAAATTCCACTTACCAAAGGCGCTTCACTCCCCAGCAACGACGCCAGAAAATAGCCTTGATGATTGATACATCTCCAACGTATCTATAATTTATAAAGCATTCATGCCTTTATATTATCATTCTTGGATGTTTTACAATCATTTTATAGCAACTTTATATCATTTTTTGGGACTAACCTATTGACCCAGTGCCCAGTGCCAGTTGCTATTTTTTGCTTGTTTTTTACATCACAGGAAATCAATATCAAACGGGGTCCAAAAACCGTGAAACTTTTTCGAGATTTTTTATGGACCAGAACACCCAGGATGGGCCAAAGAAGCACCTGGGGGTGCCCCGATGGGGGCACAATCCACCAGGCGCGTCTGGGAGCCCAGACGCACCCAGGTGGGTTGTTCCCACCTCGGTGGCCTCCGGCACCCCCTCTTTACCCTATAAATTCCCAAATATTCTGAAAACCCTCGATGTTAACCTAGATCAGAAGTTCTGCAGCTGCAAGGCTCTGTAGCCACCGAAAACCAATCTAGACCCTTTCTGGCATCCTGCAGGAGGGGGGAATCATCACCGGTGGCCATCTTCATCATCCCGGCGGCCACCAGGATGAGGAGGGAGTAGTCCACCCTCAGGCCTGAGGGTTTGTACCAGTAGCTATGTGTTTAATCTCTCTCTCTCTCTCTCTCTCCCCCGTGTTGTTGAGATGGCACAATCTTGATGTATCACGGGCTTTGTTAATATAGTCGGATCATATGGTGTTTTCCCCTCTCTATCTTGTTGTGATGAAGTGAGTTTTTCCCTTTGAGATTTCGTTGTCATCGGATTGAATACTTTTATGGATTTGAGAGAACTTGATATATGTCTTGCAATTGAATACTTGTCGTGGATTTTCCACGGCAGATGTCCTAGTGTGAGGACTTAGTCGTGACGCCAACACATCTATGTGATAGCTTGAGAGGGCTTGATCGGCATCGAGAGATGCAACGCAATACAAGGGTTCAGATAGCTTCGGGCCCTGGGAAACATCATCCGGTAACAACCCTACATGCTGTTTGTGGCTAGGTCTCATTATGCTCATGAGGGAGTCGCCGCATAAGCCGGCTCCCCTTTAGTTGTGTCTAGCCTTAAGATTCTTCCCCCTCTTGGGGTGCCCTGCCCCTCCTTATATAAGTTAGAGGGGAGGGTTACATGTAGAGTCCTAGTCGGATTAAGACTTAGACTATTCTGACTTCTCATCACGGGCTTCCCCCCATGGGCTTCTTAACGTCTTGGGCTTCTTAAGTCTTGGTCTTCTTAACGTCTTATTAACCCCATGCAACTTTGTTAGACGGGTTATAGCTGTCTGCCAGGTCGTAACCATCTGCCGGTTTACCACTCTCTACCGGTTTACAATTGTCTGCCGGCTTACCATCTGCCGGCTTACCACCTGGCTTACCGTCTGGCTGCTTTACCATCTGGCTTACCATCTGCCGGCTTACCGTCTGTCAGCTTATAATCTGCCGAGTTACCAATGAAAAACAAAGTCCCAGTCGGGTCATATCTTCGGCCGGGTCATACTGCAGGGTATATCCCCGACATTAGCCCCCAGTTTAATTTGGATTTATCCATGTTAAGCTGATCCTGTAAAACAAAACACAAGAACAAATTTGACAGATTGTGCTTCGGGTTAAGAATTCTTGTAAGCCGGCACCTGAACATCCTTAAGTCCTTGTCATTTCCTTCTTCTGGAAAATCCAGGTCAATAGGCCAGCCTCATAATCAATTTGCTGACGTTAGCTCCCATATATGCGTATCACTTGTAGCCCCAAGTCTTAAGAAGGGAGCGTAGTAATAGCTTAAGACTTGCTTCAATATAAATGTTGCAACCTTGAAGAAATCCAGGTTGTTCATCTCAATCACTAGTCAAAACTGAATATTCCACATATGTAGCCCCCAAGTGCCGGGTTGTCATGCTTGCAGCAACCTGGGACTTGTAATTGCCTTAAGCTCATAAAAAACTTCAACCAGCGTAGGCCCCAAGGGCCGGGTCATTATGCAATAATGAGTAGGGACTTTGTAGATATGATCATGTAGGCTTGAACATCAACACGTAGCCCCTGAGGGCCAGCTCAGTAAGATAATACTGAACTGGGACTTTATATATACTTCATTGAAAATAACATCATATGATGTAAAACCACCATGGGGCTCGAACCCACGTCCACAAGGTTAAGAGCTCTGTACTCTACCAACTGAGTAGTGGACCTTTCAATATAATGGATTAAGATTTGTGTACCTTGAATTTTTGACAGGAGGAATTAGTAGCCCCCAAGGGCCAGCTCATTACGATGTGACGAGTTGGGTCTTCAATAAGGCAAGTAAAAAGAATGATCTTTCATTAGCCCCCAAGTGCCATGGTGCATGCTGGCAGTGACATGGGACTTGCATATTTGATGTAATCTCAACTTGAATAATGTAGCCCCCAAGTGCCGGGTCGTAAGCCTGCAGTGACTCGGGACTATTCCCTCCATTGTAGAATAAATCATATCCATTGATAAAATAGTAGCCATTGCGCTGAAGTGACTTTGAAAACCTCAACCATAATATTGGTTATTGATAACCATAATAAAAATCCAGCCATGTTGGCTATTAAAGATTTGAATAATATATCCCGGTTTGAAAACCGATTCCTGCCATATAAACGAGTATATCCATGCACATATGATGCATGCTATGATGACGTAATGATGATGCAATGTATGATGCAATATATGATGATGTATGTGTATGATAATAGAATACCTCAATGAAACTAGCATGATAGCCACCGGAGTATCCTCGCTTTCTGTAAGCCGGCTCTCACATGACCTAATCGATGTTATAACCTGGATAAGTTCAGGGTCTTGTATAAAGATTGACTTATCAAGAGTACACGAGGTCGGAGTAGCATCATGCAAACAGGCAGGTTTAACCAACTTTCAATGAAGGCGGCTTAATAGCCTGGGTTCATCCTTGCTATCTGTATGCCGTGCCCTCACATGACAATCCGGCGTTTTAACCTTAACTACTTCAGGGCCTTGTTTAAAAGACTGACTGTTAAGAGTTCGGTGGGCCAATCAGGATTACCTGATGGAGAAGCAGCTAGCATACAGGCAGGATAACCGAAAGGGTTATGTCCTCTTTGGTGAATACACCTATGTTTGAACAAGATAACCCAGTCAAGAGGGTAGTAATGCTATGTTCTCTTTGGTGAATACACCTATGTTTAAACAGGAAGCCCCCAAGTGACATATTCGGTCAAGTGGGTAGTAATGCTATGTTCTCTTTGGTGAATACACCTATGTTTGAACAGGAAGCCCCCCAAGCGACCAATAAGATAAGCCAATAAAGCAGGATTCCCATGTTTGAACCGCGCATCATAGCAGCAAGTTCTCTTTGGCAACCTTTAATTTTTCCTGAGAACTCGAACTTGCGAGAGATGGATTCTTTTTGAACCAGAGTTTTAAACCGGATATTGAGAGCTTCAAAGCTTTATGAGAAAACAGATTTCCCTTGAACCGGATTTTAAACCGGAATTCTTCATTTTGAGCCAGAAATTTTCTGACGGCCTTTTAAATTTTCATCAATATAGTAGTAGTCTCCGGGGCCGGGTTATTTTTTCCCTCCAATGACCCGGAGTTCTTGATTCACTGATACTTGCCAATTTTACCGAGTCATGTCATTGTAGCCCCCGAGTCTTAAGACGACTCGAGGAGTTGTCTTGAGATTCTCCATATTTGACCGTGATATAAATCGATATGAGTCATTCAACAGCTCAGTGATATAATAATCCCTTTTGCAGTAGACAACTTGTACTGCATTGGAGAACTTGCAAGCCAGAGAAATTGCTCTTTTAAAGAAAGCAATATGTAATATAAAAAATATACTGAATGTATTTCACCTGATATGTCAAGCCAATAGTCATCCGCCGCGGAGATGATGATCCCGATGATGAGGCTGAAATCAATCGTGGGATAGTCGGCCGCAGGAGCACACAGATGAGCTGGCACCGCGACATTATAAGTTGGTGCGGACGGACGAGCCCAGCGAGTTGATGTGGATCAAGCTGCACAGGCGGTGGCTTGCACACACCCGTTCCACAACAAGCGGGTGCGGATGCGTGTGCATGATGATGATAACACACACTCCATAGGCATAGCATGTCACCACCTTTATAATGAATCATTGTCCTGCACAAAATATATTGCAAAATGAAGTGATTGTTTTTTGACAAAAAACAATATGCGCTAATAAAATAAACTTAGATGGATATCACCTGATTCGTCTGGACGACAACGTCTTATGACAGAAGCAAAGGGGCCCGGCAGCTTGTAACAGAGGCGAGGCCGGTTCAAGGCTGCGAGGCGATGTAAGCTAGCAGCCCGCAGTGGAGGCGAACATCAACTTTGACATGGCGGGTCGCCGCGGTGGCAGCTTAGTGAAGCGGCAGCGGCTTGGCGCTAGAAAAAGGGCGACTTAAGGTGGCACGGTCACGACAGCCGAGAAGTGCCGGCGGCTCAGTAGTGGAAGCCAGCAACGACACAGATGGCCCAGAAGCAGCAACTCAAGGCCATGACGGCGGCTCAAGGCATCATTGCCGCGGTACTAGAGAGTTAACAGCAAACCGATGGGAGGAGAGCAGTGAACCGGTGATGCCGGAGGTGCCTCGATGCAGCAGCAGTGGGTCGAGCAAGCTTGACGCGCGTCCGCAACGGTAGGGCCATGGAAGGTGACCCGACAAATAAATGCGGGTCTGCGGCACGGCTCATAGAGGTAGAAACGGCCGGCGCAGCCGGCGACTTGCAAGGTGGCGTTTCATTTTGGGCGCAATCGGCGACTTGGCAATGGCGGCTTGATGCCATACCCGCGGAGGTAAGCAGCATCGGCAAAACTATGCATCAAAGGAAGCGGACCGCCGGTGAAGCACGCCAGCAAGGGCGGCTCAGGCTTGGTCGGTTTGTTGAGGTTGTGGTGGTTTATGGTGCAGAGGTGGTGAGCAGCTCACACATGGCCAAGCGGAGGCTGCTGGCGGCTCAACACAGCGGTGGCATTTTAGAGGGGCAGCAGCTGCGGCAAAGGCAGCAGGGCAACTCATGCGGCAGCTGCAGAAACCCCCCGGCAGGGCGGCTCCAGCAATCTTGACCAGCAACGGCTCACGGTTCCGGGACTTGCATAGACGGGCGGCTCAGCGGAGGAGCGAGGCACCAGGCGACTCAACAGGGCGGTTCAGGGCGCGACAACTCACCGCACGGGTAAGATGGCGGCGGAGGAGTGAGGCACCGGGTTGGAAACATAGGTGGTTTGAGGCTGCGGTGGCTCTGCATGCCTACAGCGAGGTGGCTCGGAGAGGAGTGAAACCAAGGTAAGGCGGCGCGAGGCGGTTGAATCGGGCGCGACACGGTGAACACAAGTCAAAGGTGGAGCGAGGCGGCTCATTGTATGGTGCCGGCGACTCAATGCCTGCACGGCTTGGAGAAAAGGCAGGCCGCAGCAGCAGGTCTGGACAGAGTTAAAAATAGCAGCAGCTCAAAGTGGCATGTGGCGGGTGTCGCAATCATGCCCGTCGGGTGGCGAAACGTAGAGCAACAACAAGGGCGATGAGATGGTTGTAGTGGAAGTGGTTCAAATCCGGCGACCGAGGATTCCCCTAGTGATTTGAGGCGAAAACAAGACGAGTTGCTGCGTCTGAGATGAAGATGACTTGGAGGAAAAAGGACAGTAGGTTGGAAGGCGCAACCAGGTCGGCAGCGGTTTGGCTCGGGTGGAGGCCTAGAGCGGATTTGACTCGCGAGGTGAGCTGCGGAAAAGGAGGCTCAGAAGGCGGTGACTCACAGAAACGAGGTAGGCCGACGATGTAGAGACGAGGCGAGGGCGACTTGGAAGCTGGGGCGTGCTGGCGGCTTAGAGGCATGTGAAGGCAGCGACCGACGAAGGCGGCTCACACGCAACAGAGAAGGTGGCAGCACGGTGGAAGTCGGCGACTCTCCAACAGCTAGGACGTGGCCGCTCGGTATTAACCCACCATAGAGGAGGCGTCTTAACGGCGGCGGCCCACTGAGGGAGAAGTGGAGGCAGCATGGTAATGTGCAGCTGAGCGGGAGCAGTGAACCGACGCGGGGGCGAGGGAACCTGCAGCATCACCCTCCGGCCATGAAGTGGTCGCTGATGGCGTCTTGATAACTGCGTCAGATGTAGCGGCTCAATGACAGAGGCCGAGTCCATGATGTGACCCGGATGGGAGGTGACTTTGACAGGAGATAGGGCAGTAGCGGCGACTCAAGGCCGGTTGACCCGAGGTGGCTTTCCGCAAGGGCGAAAACAGCGGCGGAAGCGCGAGGCACCGTGCGGCCCAACAGGGTGATGCGAGGCAGTGGCGATGCTGGTCTGGCATGGTCGACGGCGGCTCGATCCAGCGGCCCAGGACCGCGGGCGGCTCGGTAGCGGAAACTCCATCGAGGATTCCAGGTCATGCCCAAGTTCCTAGTCGTGGAAGTTTTGACTTGCCCACGTCCGGATCTCTTTCCAAGTACTCCTAGTTTAGTCCGTCTGATGACGGCAGATTGATCATGCTGATGAACGCGGTGGCTTGACGCTAAACCTTCTGGATTTTCCCTGATGATCTTTGTCAACCGAACTGATACCCATAAAAAAATTGTTGATCTTGATCTAGCAAATTTAAAGCCAATATAGATCCTTTCAAAACCAATTTTTCCTTCATCTTGAAAGTTGCAGACTTCTCAATCCTTTTAGAGAAATCCCTCCAAGAACTCAATACCACCATGCGCGTGCCCCACGATGGGCGCCAACTGTCGTGGATTTTCCATGACAGATGTCCTAGTGTGAGGACTTAGTCGTGAGGCCAACGCATCTATGTGATAGCTTGAGAGGGGTTGATCGGAATCGAGAGATGCAACACAAGACAAGGGTTTAGATAGCTTCGGGCCTTGGGAAACATCATCTGGTAACAACCCTACATGCTTTTTGTGGCTAGGTCTCATTATGCTCATGAGGGAGTCGCCGCATAAGCCGGCTCCCCTTTAGTTGTGTCTAGCCTTAAAATTCTTCCCCCTCTTAGGGTGCCCTGCCCCTCCTTATATAAGTTAGAGGGGAGGGTTACATGTAGAGTCCTAGTCGGATTAAGACTTAGACTATTCTGACTTCTCATCATGGGCTCCCTCCCGTGGGCTTCTTAACGTCTTGGGCTTCTTAAGTCTTGGTCTTCTTAACGCCTTTATTAACCCCATGCGACTCTATCAGCCGGGTTATAACTGTCTGCCAAGTCGTAACCATCTGATGGCTTACCACTGTCTGCCGGCTTACCATCTGCCGGCTTACCATCTGGCTTACCGTCTGCCTGCTTTACCATCTGGCTTACCATCTACCGGCTTATTGTCTGCCAGTTTATAATCTGCCGGGTTACCAATGAAACACCAAGTCCCAGCCGGGTCATATCTCCAGCCGGGTCATACTGCGGGGTATATCCCTGACAATACTCGTGGTAACAATGGGGTATCGTATTGATTCACTTGATATATGTTTTGGCACTCAACTCGCGGATTCTCGAGGTGACATTGGGGTAATCTATGCATAGGGGTTGATGCATGTTCTTGTCTTTGTTTCTCCGGTAGAAATATTGGGGGCACTCTTTGAAGTTGTTTGTGTTGGATTGAGTATTATGAATATGATTTTGCTTTGGTGTTATTTTAGTACGAACTCTAGGATAAGTCGAATGGAAATAATAGCTTTGTGTTATTTTAGTACCAACTCTTGAATAGATCGAACAGAAAGAATAGCTTTGAGGTGGTTTCATACCCTACAAACAATTTATTCTTATGTTCTCCGCTAGATAGGAACTTAGGAGTGATTCTTCATCACACTTTGAGGGATGGTTATATGATCCAATTATATTAGCATTATAAAGAGATTGCACTTCTGAAAGCACATACCCTAGGCCTTGTTTTTAAGCATTGCAATACCGTTTTTGTGCCCATTTACTATTTGCTACCTTGCTGTTTTTATTTATTCAGATTATAAAAATATATTTCTACTATCAATATTACACTTGTATCACCATCTCTTCGCTGAACTAGTGCACCTATACAAATTGCCATTGTATTGGGTGTGTTGGGGACACAAGAGATTTCTTGTATTTGATTGCAGGGCCGTTTCAGAGAGACCATCTTCATCCTACGCCTCCCACGGATTGATAAACCTTAGGTCATCCACTTGAGGGAAAATTGCTACTATCCTACAAAACTCTATGCTTGGATGCCCAACACGTGTCTACAAGAATAAAGTTGCATAGTAGACATCAAGCTCTTTTCTGGCGCCGTTGCCGGGGAGGTGAGTGCTTGAAGTTATATCTTTAGATCTTGCAATTGAATCTTTTAGTTTCTTGTTTTATCACTAGTTTGGTTTATAAAGAAAACTACATAAAAAATGGAATTGAGGTTGCATCATATTATTGATCATATTTATAATATCTTTCTAGAAAATGATGGTTCGGAAAATTATGCTCAATTGTTAGAAGAAGAAGTCAATAAAATGTTTGGCACAAAATATTTGAATGATGAGCATGATTGCAATGTTGTTAGTATGAATTCTTTGAATATCCATGATGCTAATGTTATGCAAAGCCATAAGCTTGGGGATGCTATATTTGATGAAGATGATATTTTTAGCCCCACAAGTTTTGGTGAGAAAAATTTATTATGATGATTGCATGCCTCCTATTTATGATGATTATATTGATGAAAGTGGATTTGGAGAGGTCATGACTTTATTTACTGATGAATCCACTATTTTGGAAGATGTTTTAATTGATTATTATGAGAACAAAGTTGCTATTTATGATGATTATGGTGATGACATGTGATGTAGGGTAGAACTCTAGAGGCCGATCTTTCACGTTTGGAGCGGATCCCTGTCGTGGTTCTAAGACTGACAGTAGAAAGGGGGTAGGTATGGAGAGGCAAGATCTCAGCTATGGCGAAGGTGTACACACGGGTTTTACGAGTTCAGGCCCTTCTCGGAGGAAGTAACAGCCCTACGTCTCGGTGGTCGATTGGATTATATGTGTGATGTTACAGGGGGTGCGAACCCTTGTGCTAGAGGAGGAGGGTGGCTTATATAGAGTTCACCAGGACCTCTCCCGCCCTCCATTACAAGGGAGTTAATGTACATAAAGTGGTGGCGTTACTGGTAACGCCAGCCTTAAGTGCTGTTAATGACCTTAAAGACTACGGAGTGAATGCGTGTCCATTGCATGCTGAGTGACTCCTGGTCTTCGGGAGGTCGAGTGATTCTCTGGTTGATCGAGTGGCAGTAGGTAGGGAGATTCCTGAGTGACATGATGTCGAGTGGATTGCACTCGACATCTTCGACCGGGGGTCTCACGTTGTCTCTTTACCTTCTTGCCTTCTTGGGTAGTGACCTTGGGTAGGATGTATAGGTCAGGCCTATGACCCTACCCCAGGTCTGTATCCTCATCAGTAGCCCCCGAATGGATTAAGGTTTGAGTGGAAACTAGGTTGGAGTTGAACTTGCTCTGACTCTTGTGCCTTCGCGAGCGTTTTCTGCAAGATGGAAAACTCGCTTTGGTACTTCAGCGTCGATTCAGTCGCCTTGATCCATTCAGGGAGTCGTCGACTGAACTTGTAGTGTCATTTGTCGAGTGTTGTATTGGAATGCAGGATCTTGGGCGCGATTGAATGCTGCATATCTCGGATTTCGCGGGTACGAAATTTTGGGGAAGCGCGCGGGACGGGGAGTGCCGAAGTGGGCGGAGCGGATAAACAGTGATGCCTCAATTTCCGTGCTGCCTTTTTCGCCACGTACGCTGCACGGGACTGTTGCGGGATTTGACAGGATTGCCTGGTCCCACGCGTCAGTCACTCGGAAGCGACCCTTTATAAGGTGACGGGACCGAGGCGTCTGCACTGTGCCCACCCTTTCCTCCTTCCTCCTCCGCATCTCTGTTGCGCCTAGCTCTTTTGTTCTGATGCCGCCGCTCCGCCGCCATGGTGAAGGACAAGACGGCGGCGCTAGAATGCACAAAGAAGATGAAGGGGGTGGCGAAGGGCAAAAAGCAGCAACGCGGGTCATCATCGCGCGCGGGGCTGCCGCTAGGCTGGATCCAGGGCGATTGGATCCGGTCTTCGATTCGGCAGGAGGATCTGGACGAGCTGGCGGAGTCTGGGCTAATCGCCAAGGGAGCGGCAAGGCTGCCGGAGGGGGAGATGAATCCTCAGTCTCGAGCGGGTGAGTGCGTTCTGCTCGCCACCCACGTCGACCATGGTTTTTTCGCTTCCTCCACATCCTTTCTTCCGGGGGTTCTTGAAATTTTTCGGCGCTCAACTCCACCATTTTCCCCCTAACACCATCACGTATCTGGCCGCCTTTGTGTCGATGTGTGAAAACTTCTTGGGGTGTCGACCGCACTGGGGTCTTTTCAAACACATCTTCACCATCCGATCCCAGTCGGTCAAAAAGGCGAAGTCGAGTGACTCAAAGACCAATGTCATCCAGATGTGTGGGGGTTTAGGTATCCAGAAAAGGCATAGGAGCTCCTTCCCCGCTATGACTCTCCCTGAATCGGTTAGAGGCTGGCAGTCGACCTGGTTCTACTGTCAGGACCAGGCAGCTCCAGGTCAGTCGACAGGCCTCCCTCACTTCACATTCGACCGCGTCCAAACTCCTTCTCCACTCAAAGTGACCGCGGCTGAGAACGTGGAGACGAAGATGCTGGTAGAGAAAGTGGTTCAGCTTATCAATGAAGGTGTTACCGGCCTGGACCTGCTGGAAGTGTTCCTCAGTCGACGCATCCAGCCTCTCCAGGCCCGTGATCATCCTATGTGGCTGTACTCTGGACCTGAAGACACCGCTCGGGTCCATCCAGAGGAAGTGTCATCCGAGACTGTGGCCATGTGGTTGAGGAGTATCACAGGCAATCAGGACAATCCCAGGGGATCTAGGCGAGTTATTCCTTTCAGAGACAACAATCCACCCGACAAGGTATGCCTTTTTGTTCTGACTGCTTGGCGCATAAGTTCCGACTGCATTCGATGTCGACTGATTTTTGCTTGACTTTTCATCTTGTAGGTCTTCACTGAAATGTACTCAATGCCCAATGGTGAACAAGCCCTGGAGCAGGGCCAGGAGGAGGAGGCCAGTGCAGACGAGAGCGGCGAATGGGAGTCTTCGGACGGAGAGGATGAGGAGGAGAGCGAGGAGTCGGACGACGAGGAAGAGGTCGACTCACCGCCGCGTTCCGAGCGCCGATCCAAGCAGCAACACGACCCGGCGGGCGGGCGCGGGAAGATCGTGGCTCCGAGTACTCACGCTCAGAAGCGCACTCGGACGTCGACTCCGGAACCGACAGAGAAGACCGCCAAGCAGCTCAAAGTTGCCCCTCCCAAGACTCGGAAGACTTTGCCGCGGATCAAGATGGACGTCCCAGTGGCTTCGGGGTGAGTAACACACTTGTGCTTATACATACCGACTGACATTTCTGTTCTGACCAATCGGATTACGTATCTTTCCAGACCCACCTCTGCTGCTACTGACATGGATGTCGATAAGGCACCAGGAGACGAGGAGGCCACCTCCCGAGCTGGTAAGTTCGTTCGACCAAGTTTCATTTAGTCGAGTGGGCAGTCAATCAGCTGAAAATTTGATACTTCTCTCTTTCTGTAGCTCCGCAAGAGATCGTTGTGCTCCCTGATGATGAGGAAGAAGAAGCGCCTCTACAGGAGAGGAGGAAGAAGAGTGGAGGCTCAAGCAGGAGGAGGCTTGAAATCCAAGTCCCTCAGTCGACACCAGCGCTTGAGGTGGTGGTCGAACGCTCCGAAGGGCCGGTTCGGACCAACGTCACATTCGCCAACCCGCTGACGACTAATCGTCCATCGGGATCGACTGCACAGACTCCTGCTGCACCAGTGCAACTCCACTCATCCGACCCGGTAAGTGCTTCGACCACCTTGGAGCCATCACTCTTTGCTATGTATCAAACTCCAGACGACTCGCCGGGCACCGCTAGGGAAGCTCTTCGTCAGGTGAACCTTGTCATGGAGCAAGTGAAAGTGATGCATGAGGCTAGCCAGGTAGCTTACAACGCCAGCACTGCCCTTCAGACCAATGTTCAGGTCGGCAAAATTCCGACTAAACTTTTGAGTGTTGCTTTATATCTGATCACCCACTGGGGTGTTCCTTTGTTTAGAATTTAGGAAATCTTCAACTCCGCTCGCCTCGAGCTGAGTCCCAGTAAACTATTCGAATCAGTGGGGGCACGCCGAGTGCACCCACTGGGTGTAGTCCCCGAGACCACGGTCGACTGCTGGCAGTCGACTGAGGTCTAATGATGTATCCTCTTGCTTTTTTTTGAACTCACGCTGGGCAGGCCTTGCTGAGTATTGATCTGATCCAGTGGGGGCACGCTAAGTGCACCCACTGGGTGTAGTCCCCGAGACTACTGTTGAATATTTGATTCGGCAGTAGTCTTAGAGTAATTTTTCTCCGTCACTGTCTCTTATTTCTGTCGACTGACATGTCTCTCTTGCTGGCTGCAGAGGTCTTGTGATCTTGGAGCTCGGCTCTCCGAATTAAAGAAGAAGCATATCAGCGTTGAACTTGACCTTGAACTCGCGAAGAAGAATCTCAAGACTGCTCAAGAAGAAACGGCCATCATGGGAGGTAATCATTCGACCGTTTTGTCTGCTTTGTAGCTCGCACTTCGCACTGGTTTTTCTTTCAGTCTCTTTGAACCGAGTGATTTCACACAAGCAGATGTGCGTAGTGAAAATCGCCAACTTCAGGCTCGTCTGAAGAGTGTTGTTTCTTTAGAGAGGATGAAGGAGGCTTTGGAGAAGAAGGACCTGGACCTTGCCGCTGCTCGAAGGAAGCACATGAGAAGACGAAGCTTGCGGACCAGAAGCTAGCTTTAGTCGGCAAATTGGAGGAGGAGAATGCAAGGTTGAAGGCCACCATCTCGGAAGCTAATCAAGAAGTTGAGTAGCTGAGGAAGGACAAGGAGAACCTGACCACAGAAGTCGGCGGCCTCAGAGCCAAGACAGACAAGCTGGAGTCTTATCTGGAAGAACTTTCTGCGAAACTTGTTCTGAAGCTTGAAGGTATGATCATTTGACTAGTCAATTTGTCACCGATTAAACTTTGTTGTCGTGCTGTCGACTCATCGTTTTTCACGATGGGACAGAACTGTGTCAGGACTTTGAAGCTGAAACTAGGCGGGTCGAGATGGGTCTCGACCCCATCAATTGTCCTGTGAAAGATGACGTTGCAATGAATCTACTGCGATTGGAGTCGCGCTTGGATGGTGTAGTTGCTTATCTGGCTCGACTGAAGGCGACAATGACCCAAGTGGATGCTGAACTCTGGCCTCAGGAGGAGCTGTCTCAAGACCTCGAGTCACTGATGACTCGACTTAATCAGATTCCAGGCCGAGTGCAAGAGTGGAAGAAATCTTCCGCTCGCTGTGGTGCCAACGTCGCCTTATCGTTGGTCCAAGTGCACTGCAAGGAGGCTAAGGAAGACAAGCTGGCTGCTCTTAAGGTAGTGAATACTAAGAAGCACTCCTTCCAGACCTTCATGGACATCTTCCTCGAGGCAACCACTCGCATCACCGACAACATCGACCTCGACAGCTTCTGCGATCCGGCCAGTCCTTCTCCTGCCAAGTGATTGAAAAAACATTATGCTTCACCTTTATTTGCCTCGGAATGCCGAGTGATTTTGTAACGGTTAAAACTCCTTCGGGTCTGATGCCCGAGCACTTTATTCTGCGGTTAGGAATCTTTGGATTTATCTTCGAATATATTGCATTTGTCTTTGAGCGAAATTCGTTTTTCTCTCGGATTGGTGTCTGTTTGCTTGATGCAGCTTCTGAAGAAGAATCAGTAGTCAACTGATTGGACGATCCTTGAGCAGCATTGATCAGCTCATCAGCAAGGCACTCAGCAATGGTCTTGACATTCCTGTCAACCGTTGGAGGGGCCTTTGACAGTGCACACAATCTCATCCCTCTTCTTGATGGTGCAGCCCTCGGGTGGGGGGTGGGGGTGGGGTCACAGTCGACCCAACTCATTCGGCGGGACTGGTCAACTCATCGGCGAGAAATTCAGCAATGGCCTTGACGTTCCTGAAAGTGACTCACCCTAGCGACACGCTCAATCTCGTCCTTCTTCTTGATGGTACAACTCTGAAGTGGTGGTCGTGGTCGACCCACACTTTGCATAGCCTTCGAGTGGGAGGATTGCTCATCACTTGGTAAGATTTTTCAAACTTAGGCGAGTACTGGACTGTAGCTAAGCCCCCGAGTGGGATTGTTCACCACTCGGTAGGATTTTTATAACTTAGGTGAGTACTGGACCGCAGCTAAGCCCCCGAGTGGGAGGATTGCTCACCACTCGATAGGAATTTTCAAACTTAGGCGAGTACTGGACTGCAGCTAAGCCCCCGAGTGGGAGGATTGCTCACCACTCGGTAGGATTTTTCAAACTTAGGCGAGTACTGGACTGCAGCTAAGCCCCCGAGTGGGAGGATTGCTCACCACTCAGTAGGATTTTTCAAACTTAGGCGAGTACTCGACTGCAGCTAAGCCCCCGAGTGGGAAGATTGTTCACCACTCGGTATGATTTTTAAAACTTAGGCGAGTACTGGACTGCAGCTAAGCCCCCGAGCCGGAAGATTGCTCTTACAATCTCATCCTTCTTCTTGACGGTGCAACGCCCCCCCCCCTGGGGGGGGGGGGGGTCATTGCTGACCCGTACCGTTTGATTGGACTTTTTAAACTTAGGCGAGTACTGGACTGTAGTTAAGCCCCCGAGTGAGAGGCATGCTCACCACTCGGCAGGATTTTGTATTACTTAGGCGAGTACTGGACTGCAGCTAAGCCTCCGAGTGAGAGGCAGACTCACCACTCGGCAGGATTTTTATTACTTAGGCGAAACGGATTCGCAGCTAAGCCCCCGAGTGAGAGACAGACTCATCACTCGGCATGATTTTTTATTACTTAGGCGAGTACTGGACTGCAGCTAAGCCTCCGAGTGAGAGGAAGACTCACCACCCGGCAGGATTTTTATTACTTAGGCGAAACGAATTCGCAGCTAAGCCCCCGAGTGAGAGACAGACTCATCACTCGGCAGGATTTTGAAAACATGTAAAAAATGAACAACAATCGTTCAGAAGACTGTAAAATCATGTCTTTTGATAATCAAACTAAAAGGTACTTCTTATTACATATCATCAGTTCTAAATACTTAAGAGTAAAAAGGGCGGAGCAAATCGGCATCCAGGCGCGTGGCTCATCTTTATTATGCTCGACATTGAAGAGACGATACGCTCCATTGTGGAGCACTTTGGTGACGACGAAAGGGCCTTCCCAAGCAGGAGCGAGCTTGTGTGGTCTCTGCTGGTCCACTCGAAGAACCAGGTCTCCTTCTTGAAATGCCCGACCCCTTACATTTCTGGCATGGAATCGACGCAAGTCTTGCTGATAAATGGTCGACCAGATCAAATCCATCTCTCTTTCTTCTTCTAGGAGATCGACTGCATCTTGCCGAGCCTGCTCTGCTTCTTCCTCTGAGAAGAGTTCGACTCGAGGCGCGTTGTGGAGCAAATCACTAGGGAGCACGGCTTCGGCTCCGTAGACTAGGAAGAATGGAGTCCTTTAGTTGACCGGTTAGGGGTTGTCCTCAATCCCCAAAGTACTCATGGGAGCTCGTCGACCCAAGCCCCTGCTGCATGCTTTAGTTCATGCATCAACTGGGGTTTCAACCCTTTGAGAATCAATCCATTTGCCCGCTCGGCCTGCCCATTCGACCGAGGATGAGCGACCGAAGCGTAGTCGACTCTCGTGCCTTGGGAGGCACAAAAGGTTCTGGATTCTTTATAATCGAAGTTCGAGCAATTATCTATGATGATGTTGTGTGGGACGCCATATCTGAATATCAGTTCCCTAATGAAACTCACAGTTTTACTTGCTTCAAGGTTTTTAATGGGCTTGGCTTTGATCCATTTTGTGAACTTGTCGACTGCCACCAGCACATGAGTAAATCCACTCCTGTCAGTCCTCAGAGGTCCAACCATGTCCAATCCCCAGACGGCAAAAGTCTAGACGAGCGAAATGTTTTCAGAGCTGACACAGGTTTATGAGACATGTTGGAGTAAAACTAACAGCCTTCACACTTGTCCACTATTTCCTTAGCCATCTCATTGGCCCGCGGCCAGTAAAATCCGGCTCGGTATGCTTTGGCCACGATGGTCTGAGAGGACGCGTGGTGACCACAGGTCCCCGAGTGAATATCATTGAGGATCACTCGGCCTTCTTCTGGCGTGATGCACTTCTGGCAGACTCCAGTTGCACTTTCTCTGAACAACTGCCCCTTTATCACAGTAAAGGCCTTAGATCACCGGACGATCTGTCGAGCCTCTTCTTCATCCTCTGGAAGTTCTTTCCTAAGAATGTATGCAATGTACGTCACTGTCCAGTCGGGAGTAATGACCCAAAACCTCGATGACCAAGTCGACCACGGCTGGGATTTCGACTTCAGTCAGTTCTGTGGCACTCTTGGGCTGTGGCGACTCTTCAGTGAAAGGATCTTCCTGAACTGAAGGTGAATGAATATGTTCCAAGAACACATTGCGGGGAATGTCCTCTCTCTTTGAACCTATCTTTGCCAACTCATCTGCAGCTTGATTTTTCAATCGGGGTATATGGTGAAGCTCTGCTACCTCTTGAGCACTGCGTTGGATTTCCCCGAAGAGGAGAGGATGATGCAGCAAAGTAGCGTAAGTATTTCCCTCAGTTTTTGAGAACCAAGGTATCAATCCAGTAGGAGACTATGCACAAGTCCCTCGTACCTACACAAAACGATAGCAACTCGCAACCAACGCTTAGGGGTTGTCAATCCCTTCACGGTCACTTATGAGAGTGTGATCTGATAGAGATAATATTTTTGGTATTTTTAATAGATAGATGCAAAGTAAAAGGCAAAGTAAAAACAAAGCAAGTAAATAAATTGATAGAGATTGATATGATGAGAATAGACCCGGCGGCCATAGGTTTCACTAGTGGCTTCTCTCAAGAGCATAAGTATTCTACGGTGGGTGAACAAATTACTATTGAGCAATTGATAGAATTGAGCATAGTTATGAGTATATCTAGGCAATGATCATGTATATAGGCATCACGTCCAAAACAAGTATATCGAAACGATTCTGCATCTACTACTATTACTCCACTCATCGACCGCTATCCAGCATGCATCTAGAGTATTAAGTTAAACACAGAGTAATGCTTTAAGCAAGATGACATAATGTAGAGGGATAAATTCATGCAATATGATAAAAATAACCCATCTTGTTATCCTCGATGGCAACAATACAATACATGCCTTGCTGCCCCTTCTGTCACTGGGTAAGGACACCACAAGATTGAACCCAAAGCTAAGCACTTCTCCCATTGCAAGAACTACCAATCTAGTTGGCCAAACCAAAAAGGATAATTCGAAGAGACTTGCAAAGATAACTCAATCATACACAAAAGAATTCAAAGAAGAATCAAATATTTTCCATAGATAATACTGGATCATAAACCCACAATTCATCGGTCTCAACAAACACAACGCAAAAAGAAGATTACATTGAATAGATCTCCACGAGAGAGGGGGAGAACATTGTATTGAGATCCAAAAAGAGAGAAGAATCCATCTAGCTACTAGCTATGGACCCGAAGGTCTGAAGTAAACTACTCACACTTCATCGGAGGGGCTATGGTGATGATGTAGAAGCCCTCCATGGTGGATACCCCCTCCGGCGGAGCTCCGGAACAGGCCCCAAGATGGGATCTCGTGGATACAGAAGGTTGCGGCGGCGGAATTAGGTTTTTGGCTCCTGTTCTGAGCATACGGGGATAGGTAGGTATATATAGGAGGAAGGAGTACGTCGGTGGAGCGTCAGGGGGCCCACGAGGTAGGGGGGCCTGGGGGCGCCCTCCACCCTCGTGACCGCCTCTGGCACTTCTTGGAGTAGGGTCCAAGTCTCCTGGATCATGTTCAGTTGGAAAATCACGTTCCCGAAGGTTTCATTCCGTTTGGACTCCGTTTGATATTCCGTTTCTTCGAAACACCGAAATAGGCAAAAAACAACAATTCTGGGCTGGGCCTCTGGTTAATAGGTTAGTCCCAAAAATAATATAAAAGTGGAAAATAAAGCCCAATATAGTCCAAAACAGTAGATAAAGTAGCAAGGAGCAATCGAAAATTATAGATATGTTGGAGACGTATCAGGCATCCCCAAGCTTAATTCCTGCTCGTCCTCGAGTAGGTAAATGATAAAAAAAAGAATTTTTGATGCGGAGTGATACTTTGGCATAATTTCAATATAAATTTTCGTAATTGTGATAGGAATATTCAGATCCAAAAGATTCAAGACAAAAGTCATATTGACACAAAAATAATAATACTTCAAGCATACTAATCAAAGCAATCATGTCTTCTCAAAATAACATGGCAAAAGAAAGTTCATCCCTACAAAATCATATGGTTAGGCTATGCTTCATTTTCGTCACACAAAGATGTTCCCAACTTCTATACCCCCGATGACAAGTTAGAGGGGAGGGTTACATGTAGAGTCCTAGTCGGATTAAGACTTAGACTATTCTGACTTCTCATCATGGGCTCCCTCCTGTGGGCTTCTTAACGTCTTGGGCTTCTTAAGTCTTGGTCTTCTTAACGCATTTATTAACCCCATGTGACTCTATCAGCCGGGTTATAACTGTCTGCCAGGTCGTAACCATCTGATGGCTTACCACTGTCTGCCGGCTTACCATCTGCCGGCTTACCATCTGGCTTACCGTCTGCCTGCTTTACCATCTGGCTTACCATCTACCGGCTTATTGTCTGCCAGTTTATAATCTGCCGGGTTACCAATGAAACACCAAGTCCCAGCCGGGTCATATCTCCAGCCGGGTCATACTGCGGGGTATATCCCTGACAATACTCGTGGTAACAATGGGGTATCGTATTGATTCACTTGATATATGTTTTGGCACTCAACTCGCCGATTCTCGAGGTGACATTGGGGTAATCTATGCATAGGGGTTGATGCATGTTCTTGTCTTTGTTTCTCCGGTAGAAATATTGGGGGCACTCTTTGAAGTTGTTTGTGTTGGATTGAGTATTATGAATATGATTTTGCTTTGGTGTTATTTTAGTACGAACTCTAGGATAAGTCGAACGGAAATAATAGCTTTGTGTTATTTTAGTACCAACTCTTGAATAGATCGAACGGAAAGAATAGCTTTGAGGTGGTTTCATACCCTACAAACAATTTATTCTTATGTTCTCTGCTAGATAGGAACTTAGGAGTGATTCTTCATCACACTTTGAGGGATGGTTATATGATCCAATTATATTAGCATTATAAAGAGATTGCACTTTTGAAAGCACAGACCCTAGGCCTTGTTTTTAAGCATTGCAATACCGTTTTTGTGCCCATTTACTATTTGCTACCTTGCTGTTTTTATTTATTCAGATTATAAAAATATATTTCTACTATCAATATTACACTTGTATCACCATCTCTTCGCTGAACTAGTGCACCTATACAAATTGCCATTGTATTGGGTGTGTTGGGGACACAAGAGATTTCTTGTATTTGATTGCAGGGCCGTTTCAGAGAGACCATCTTCATCCTACGCCTCCCACGGATTGATAAACCTTAGGTCATTCACTTGAGGGAAAATTGCTACTGTCCTACAAAACTCTATGCTTGGATGCCCAACACGTGTCTACAAGAATAAAGTTGCGTAGTAGACATCAAGCTCTTTTCTGGCGCCGTTGCCGGGGAGGTGAGTGCTTGAAGTTATATCTTTAGATCTTGCAATTGAATCTTTTAGTTTCTTGTTTTATCACTAGTTTGGTTTATAAAGAAAACTACATAAAAAATGGAATTGAGGTTGCATCATATTATTGATCATATTTATAATATCTTTCTAGAAAATGATGGTTCGGAAAATTATGCTCAATTGTTAGAAGAAGAAGTCAATAAAATGTTTGGCACAAAATATTTGAATGATGAGCATGATTGCAATGTTGTTAGTATGAATTCTTTTAATATCCATGATGCTAATGTTATGCAAAGCCATAAGCTTGGGGATGCTATATTTGATGAAGATGATATTTTTAGCCCCACAAGTTTTGGTGAGAAAAATTTATTATGATGATTGCATGCCTCCTATTTATGATGATTAATTGATGAAAGTGGATTTGGAGAGGTCATGACTTTATTTACTGATGAATCCACTATTTTGGAAGATGTTTTAATTGATTATTATGAGAACAAAGTTGCTATTTATGATGATTATGGTGATGACATGTGATGTAGGGTAGAACTCTAGAGGCCGATCTTTCACGTTTGGAGTGGATCCCTGTCGTGGTTCTAAGACTGACAGTAGAAATGGGAGTAGGTATGGAGAGGCAAGATCTCAGCTATGGCGAAGGTGTACACACGGGTTTTACGAGTTCAGGCCCTTCTCGGAGGAAGTAACAGCCCTACGTCTTGGTGGTCGATTGGATTATATGTGTGATGTTACAGGGGGTGCGAACCCTTGTGCCAGAGGAGGAGGGTGGCTTATATAGAGTTCACCAGGACCTCTCCCGCCCTCCATTACAAGGGAGTTAATGTACATAAAGTGGTGGCGTTACTGATAACTCTAGCCTTAAGTGTTGTTAATGACCTTAAAGACTACGGAGTGAATGCGTGTCCATTGCATGCTGAGTGACTCCTGGTCTTCGGGAGGTCGAGTGATTCTCTGGTTGGTCGAGTGGCAGTAGGTAGGGAGATTCCTGAGTGACATGATGTCGAGTGGATTGCACTCGACATCTTCGACCGGGGGTCTCACGTTGTCTCTTTACCTTCTTGCCTTCTTGGGTAGTGACGTTGGGTAGGACGTATAGGTCAGGCCTATGACCCTACCCCAGGTCTGTATCCTCATCAGTAGCCCACGAATGGATTAAGGTTTGAGTGGAAACTAGGTTGGAGTTGAACTTGCTCTGACTCTTGTGCCTTCGCGAGCGTTTTCTGCAAGATGGAAAACTCGCTTTGGTACTTCAGCGTCGATTCAGTCGCCTTGATCCATTCAGGGAGTCGTCGACTGAACTTGTAGCATCATTTGTCGAGTGTTGTATTGGAATGCAGGATCTTGGGCGTGATTGACTGCTGCATATCTCGGATTTCGCGGGTACGAAATTTTGGGGAAGCGCGCGGGACGGGGAGTGCCGAAGTGGGCGGAGCGGATAAACAGTGATGCCTCAATTTCCGTGCTGCCTTTTTCGCCACGTACGCTGCACGAGACTGTTGCGGGATTTGACAGGATTGCCTGGTCCCACGCGTCAGTCACTCGGAAGCGACCCTTTATAAGGTGACGGGACCGAGGCGTCTGCATTGTGCCCACCCTTTCCTCCTTCCTCCTTCGCATCTCTGTCGCGCCTAGCTCTTTTGTTCTGATGCCGCCGCTCCGCCGCCATGGTGAAGGACAAGACGGCGGCGCTAGAATGCACAAAGAAGATGAAGGGGGTGGCGAAGGGCAAAAAGCAGCAACGCGGGTCATCATCGCGCGCGGGGCTGCCGCTAGGCTGGATCCAGGGCGATTGGATCCGGTCTTCGATTCGGCAGGAGGATCTGGACGAGCTGGCGGAGTCTGGGCTAATCGCCAAGGGAGCGGCAAGGCTGCCGGAGGGGGAGATGAATCCTCAGTCTCGAGCGGGTGAGTGCGTTCTGCTCGCCACCCACGTCGACCGTGGTTTTTCGCTTCCTCCGCATCCTTTCTTCTGGGGGTTCTTGAAATTTTTCGGTGCTCAACTCCACCATTTCCCCCATAACACCATCACATATCTGGCTGCCTTTGTGTCGATGTGTGAACACTTCTTGGGGTGTCGACCGCACTGGGGTCTTTTCAAACACATCTTCACCATCCAATCCCAGTCGGTCAAAAAGGCGAAGTCAAGTGACTCAAAGACCAATGTCATCCAGATGTGTGGGGGTTTAGGTATCCAGAAAAGGCATAGGAGCTCCTTCCCCGCTATGACTCTCCCTGAATCGGTTAGAGGTTGGCAGTCGACCTGGTTCTACTGTCAGGACCAGGCAGCTCCAAGTCAGTCGACAGGCCTCCCTCACTTCACATTCAACCGCATCCAAACTCCTTCTCCACTCAAAGTGACCGCGGCTGAGAACGTGGAGACTAAGATGCTGGTAGAGAAAGTGGTTCAGCTTATCAATGAAGGTGTTACCGGCCTGGACCTGCTGGAAGTGTTCCTCAGTCGACGCATCCAGCCTCTCCAGGACCGTGATCATCCTATATGGCTGTACTCTGGACCTGAAGACACCGCTCGGGTCCATCCAGAGGAAGTGTCATCCGAGACTATGGCCATGTGGTTGAGGAGTATCACAGGCAATCAGGACAATCCCAGGGGATCCAGGCGAGTTATTCCTTTCAGAGACAACAATCCACCCGACAAGGTATGCCTTTTTGTTCTGACTGCTTGGCGCATAAGTTCCGACTGCATTCGGTGTCGACTGATTTTTGCTTGACTTTTCATCTTGTAGGTCTTCACTGAAATGTACTCAATGCCCAATGGTGAACAAGCCCTGGAGCAGGGCTAGGAGGAGGAGGCCAGTGCAGACGAGAGCGGCGAATGGGAGTCTTCAGACAGAGAGGATGAGGAGGAGAGCGAGGAGTCGAACGACGAGGAAGATGTCGACTCACCGCCGCGTTCCGAGCGCCGATCCAAGCAGCAACACGACCCGGCGGGCGGGCGCGGGAAGAGCGTGGCTCCGAGTACTCATGCTCAGAAGCGCACTCGAACGTTGACTCCGGAACCGACAGAGAAGACCGCCAAGCAGCTCAAAGTTGCCCCTCCCAAGACTCGAAAGACTTTGCCGCGGATCAAGATGGACGTCCCAGTGGCTTCGGGGTGAGTAACACACTTGTGCTTATACATACCAACTGACATTTCTGTTATGACCAATCGGATTACGTATCTTTCCAGACCCACCTCTGCTGCTACTGACATGGATGTCGATAAGGCACCAGGAGACGAGGAGGCCACCTCTCGAGCTGGTAAGTTCGTTAGACCAAGTTTCATTTAGTCGAGTGGGCAGTCAATCAGCTGAAAATTTGATACTTCTCTCTTTCTGTAGCTCCGCAAGAGATTGTTGTGCTCCCTGATGACGAGGAAGAAGAAGCGCCTCTACAGGAGAGGAGGAAGAAGAGTGGAGGCTCAAGCAGGAGGAGGCTTGAAATCCAAGTCCCTCAGTCGACACCAGCGCTTGAGGTGGTGGTTGAACGCTCCGAAGGGCCGGTTCGGACCAACGTCACATTCGCCAACCCGCTGACGACTAATCGTCCATCGGGATCGACTGCACAGACTCCTGCTGCACCAGTGCAACTCCACTCGTCCGACCCAGTAAGTGCTTCGACCACCTTGGAGCCATCACTCTTTGCTATGTATCAAACTCCAGACGACTCGCCGGGCACCGCTAGGGAAGCTCTTCGTCAGGTGAACCTTGTCATGGAGCAAGTGAAAGTGATGCATGAGGCTAGCCAGGTAGCTTACAACGCCAGCACTGCCCTTCAGACCAATGTTCAGGTCAGCAAAATTCCGACTAAACTTTTGAGTGTTGCTTTATATCTGATCACCCACTGGGGTGTTCCTTTGTTTAGAATTTAGGAAATCTTCAACTCCGCTCGCCTCGAGCTGAGTCCCAGTAAACTATTCGAATCAGTGGGGGCACGCCGAGTGCACCCACTGGGTGTAGTCCCCGAGACCACGGTCGACTGCTGGCAGTCGAATGAGGTCTAATGATGTATCCTCTTGCTTTTTTTTGAACTCACGCTGGCCAGGCCTTGCTGAGTATTGATCTGATCCAGTGGGGGCACGCTAAGTGCACCCACTGGGTGTAGTCCCCGAGACTAGTGTTGAATATTTGATTCGGCAGTAGTCTTAGAGTAATTTTTCTCCGTCACTGTCTCTTATTTCTGTCGACTGACATGTCTCTCTTGCTGGATGCAGAGGTCTTGTGATCTTGGAGCTCGGCTCTCCAAATTAAAGAAGAAGCATATCAGCGTTGAACTTGACCTTGAACTCACGAAGAAGAATCTCAAGACTGCTCAAGAAGAAACGGCCATCATGGGAGGTAATCATTCGACCGTTTTGTCTGCTTTGTAGCTCGCACTTCGCACTGGTTTTTCTTTCAGTCTCTTTGAACCGAGTGATTTCACACAAGCAGATGTGCGTAGTGAAAATCGCCAACTTCAGGCTCGTCTGAAGAGTGTTGTTTCTTTAGAGAGGATGAAGGAGGCTTTGGAGAAGAAGGACCTGGACCTTGCCGCTGCTCGAAGGAAGCACATGAGAAGACGAAGCTTGCGGACCAGAAGCTAGCTTTAGTCAGCAAATTGGAGGAGGAGAATGCAAGGTTGAAGGCCACCATCTCGGAAGCTAATCAGGAAGTTGAGTAGCTGAGGAAGGACAAGGAGAACCTGACCACAGAAGTCGGCGGCCTCAGAGCCAAGACAGACAAGCTGGAGTCTTATCTGGAAGAACTTTCTGCGAAACTTGTTCTGAAGCTTGAAGGTATGATCATTCGACTAGTCAATTTGTCACCGATTAAACTTTGTTGTCGTGCTGTCGACTCATCATTTTTCACGATGGGACAGAACTGTGTCAGGACTTTGAAGCTGAAACTAGGCGGGTCGAGATGGGTCTCGACCCCATCAATTGTCCTGTGAAAGATGACGTTGCAATGAATCTACTGCGATTGGAGTCGCGCTTGGATGGTGTAGTTGCTTATCTGGCTCGACTGAAGGCGACAATGACCCAAGTGGATGCTGAACTCTGGCCTCAGGAGGAGCTGTCTCAAGACCTCGAGTCACTGATGACTCGACTTAATCAGATTCCAGGCCGAGTGCAAGAGTGGAAGAAATCTTCCACTCGCTGTGGTGCCAACGTCACCTTATCGTTGGTCCGAGTGCACTGCAAGGAGGCTAAGGAAGACAAGCTGGCTGCTCTTAAGGTAGTGAATACTAAGAAGCACTCCTTCCAGACCTTCATGGACATCTTCCTCGAGGCAGCCACTCGCATCACCGACAACATCGACCTCGACAGCTTCTGCGATCCGGCCAGTCCTTCTCCCGCCAAGTGATTGAAAAAACATTATGCTTCACCTTTATTTGCCTCGGAATGCCGAGTGATTTTGTAACCGTTAAAACTCCTTCGGGTCTGATGCCCGAGCACTTTATTCTGCGGTTAGGAATCTTTGGATTTATCTTCGAATATATTGCATTTGTCTTTGAGCGAAATTCGTTTTTCTCTCGGATTGGTGTCTGTTTGCTTGATGCAGCTTCTGAAGAAGAATCAGTAGTCAACTGATTGGACGATCCTTGAGCAGCATTGATCAGCTCATCGGCAAGGCACTCAGCAATGGTCTTGACATTCCTGTCAACCGTTGGAGGGGCCTTTGACAGTGCACACAATCTCATCCCTCTTCTTGATGGTGCAGCCCTCGGGGTGGGGGGGGGGTGGGGGGTGGGGTCGCAGTCGACCCAACTCATTCGGCGGGACTGGTCAACTCATCGGCGAGAAATTCAGCAATGGCCTTGACGTTCCTGAAAGTGACTCACCCTAGCAACACGCTCAATCTCGTCCTTCTTCTTGATGGTACAACTCTGAAGTGGTGGTCGTGGTCGACCCACACTTTGCATAGCCTTCGAGTGGGAGGATTGCTCATCACTTGGTAAGATTTTTCAAACTTAGGCGAGTACTGGACTGTAGCTAAGCCCCCGAGTGGGATTGTTCACCACTCGGTAGGATTTTTATAACTTAGGTGAGTACTGGACCGCAGCTAAGCCCCCGAGTGGGAGGATTGCTCACCACTCGGTAGGAATTTTCAAACTTAGGCGAGTACTGGACTGCAGCTAAGCCCCCGAGTGGGAGGATTGCTCACCACTCGGTAGGATTTTTCAAACTTAGGCGAGTACTGGACTGCAGCTAAGCGCCCGAGTGGGAGGATTGCTCACCACTCAGTAGGATTTTTCAAACTTAGGCGAGTACTCGACTGCAGCTAAGCCCCCGAGTGGGAAGATTGTTCACCACTCGGTATGATTTTTAAAACTTAGGCGAGTACTGGACTGCAGCTAAGCCCCCGAGCCGGAAGATTGCTCTTACAATCTCATCCTTCTTCTTGACGGTGCAACCCCCCCCCCCCTGGGGGGGGGTCATTGCTGACCCGTACCGTTTGATTGGACTTTTCAAACTTAGGCGAGTACTGGACTGCAGCTAAGCCCCCGAGTGAGAGGCATGCTCACCACTCGGCAGGATTTTGTATTACTTAGGCGAGTACTGGACTGCAGCTAAGCCTCCGAGTGAGAGGCAGACTCACCACTCGGCAGGATTTTTATTACTTAGCCGAAACGGATTCGCAGCTAAGCCCCCGAGTGAGAGACAGACTCATCACTCGGCATGATTTTTTATTACTTAGGCGAGTACTGGACTGCAGCTAAGCCTCCGAGTGAGAGGAAGACTCACCACCCGGCAGGATTTTTATTACTTAGGCGAAACGGATTCGCAGCTAAGCCCCCGAGTGAGAGACAGACTCATCACTCGGCAGGATTTTGAAAACATGTAAAAAATGAACAACAATCGTTCAGAAGACTGTAAAATCGTGTCTTTTGATAATCAAACTAAAAGGTACTTCTTATTACATATCACCAGTTCTAAATACTTAAGAGTAAAAAGGGTGGAGCAAATCGGCATCCAGGCGCGTGGCTCATCTTTATTATGCTCGACGTTGAAGAGACGATACGCTCCATGTGGAGGACTTTGGTGATGACGAAAGGACCTTCCCAAGCAAGAGCGAGCTTGTGAGCTCTCTGCTGGTCCACTCGAAGAACCAGGTCTCCTTCTTGAAATGCCCGACCCCTCACATTTCTGGCATGGAATCGACGCAAGTCTTGCTGATAAATGTTCGACCAAATCAAAGCCATCTCTCTTTCTTCTTCTAGGAGATCGACTGTATCTTGCTGAGCCTGCTTTGCTTCTTCCTCTGAGAAGAGTTCGACTCGAGGCGCGTTGTGGAGCAAATCACTAGGGAGTACGGCTTCGGCTCCGTAGACTAGGAAGAATGGAGTCCTTCCAGTCGACCGGTTAGGGGTTGTCCTCAATCCCCAAAGTACTGATGGGAGCTCGTCGACCCAAGCTCCTGCTACATGCTTCAGGTCACGCATCAACCGGGGTTTTAGTCCTTTGAGAATCAATCCATTTGCCCGCTCGGCCTGCCCATTCGACTCAGGATCAGCGACCGAAGCGTAGTCGACTCTCGTGCCTTGGGAGGCACAAAGGTTTTGAATTCTTTAGAATCGAAGTTCGAGCCGTTATCCGTGATGATGCTGTGTGGGACGCCATATCTGAATATCAGTTCCCTGATGAAACTCACAGCTGTACTTGCTTCAAGGTTTTTAATGGGCTTGGCTTCGATCCACTTGGTGAACTTGTCAACTGCCACCAGCACATGAGTAAATCCACTCCTGCCAGTCCTCAGGGTCCAACCATGTCCAATCCCCAGACGGCAAAAGGACAAACGAGCAGAATTGTTTTCAGAGCTGATGCGGGTTTATGAGACATGTTGGAGTAAAACTAACAGCCTTCACACTTGTCCACTATTTCCTTAGCCATCTCATTGGCCCGCGGCCAGTAAAATCCGGCTCGGTATGCTTTGGCCACGATGGTCTGAGAGGACGCGTGGTGACCACAGGTCCCCGAGTGAATATCATTGAGGATCACTCGGCCTTCTTCTGGCGTGATGCACTTCTGGCAGACTCCAGTTGCACTTTCTCTGAACAACTGCCCCTTTATCACAGTAAAGGCCTTAGATCACCGGACGATCTGTCGAGCCTCTTCTTCATCCTCTGGAAGTTCTTTCCTAAGAATGTATGCAATGTACGGCACTGTCCAGTCGGGAGTAATGACCCAAAACCTCGATGACCAAGTCGACCACGGCTGGGATTTCGACTTCAGTCAGTTCTGTGGCACTCTTGGGCTGTGGCGACTCTTCAGTGAAAGGATCTTCCTGAACTGAAGGTGAATGAATATGTTCCAAGAACACATTGCGGGGAATGTCCTCTCTCTTTGAACCTATCTTTGCCAACTCATCTGCAGCTTGATTTTTCAATCGGGGTATATGGTGAAGCTCTGCTACCTCTTGAGCACTGCGTTGGATTTCCCCGAAGAGGAGAGGATGATGCAGCAAAGTAGCGTAAGTATTTCCCTCAGTTTTTGAGAACCAAGGTATCAATCCAGTAGGAGACCATGCACAAGTCCCTCGTACCTACACAAAACGATAGCAACTCGCAACCAACGCTTAGGGGTTGTCAATCCCTTCACGGTCACTTATGAGAGTGTGATCTGATAGAGATAATATTTTTGGTATTTTTAATAGATAGATGCAAAGTAAAAGGCAAAGTAAAAACAAAGCAAGTAAATAAATTGATAGAGATTGATATGATGAGAATAGACCCGGCGGCCATAGGTTTCACTAGTGGCTTCTCTCAAGAGCATAAGTATTCTACGGTGGGTGAACAAATTACTATTGAGCAATTGACAGAATTGAGCATAGTTATGAGTATATCTAGGCAATGATCATGTATATAGGCATCACGTCCAAAACAAGTATATCGAAACGATTCTGCATCTACTACTATTACTCCACTCATCGACCGCTATCCAGCATGCATCTAGAGTATTAAGTTAAACACAGAGTAATGCTTTAAGCAAGATGACATAATGTAGAGGGATAAATTCATGCAATATGATAAAAAACCCCATCTTGTTATCCTCGATGGCAACAATACAATACATGCCTTGCTGCCCCTTCTGTCACTGGGTAAGGACACCACAAGATTGAACCCAAAGCTAAGCACTTCTCCCATTGCAAGAACTACCAATCTAGTTGGCCAAACCAAAAAGGATAATTCGAAGAGACTTGCAAAGATAACTCAATCATACATAAAAGAATTCAAAGAAGAATCAAATATTTTCCATAGATAATACTGGATCATAAACCCACAATTCATCGGTCTCAACAAACACAACGCAAAAAGAAGATTACATTGAATAGATCTCCACGAGAGAGGGGGAGAACATTGTATTGAGATCCAAAAAGAGAGAAGAATCCATCTAGCTACTAGCTATGGACCCGAAGGTCTGAAGTAAACTACTCACACTTCATCGGAGGGGCTATGGTGATGATGTAGAAGCCCTCCATGGTGGATACCCCCTCCGGCGGAGCTCCGGAACAGGCCCCAAGATGGGATCTCGTGGATACAGAAGGTTGCAGCGGTGGAATTAGGTTTTTGGCTCCTGTTCTGATCATACGGGGATAGGTAGGTATATATAGGAGGAAGGAGTACGTCGGTGGAGCGTCAGGGGGCCCACGAGGTAGGGGGGCCTGGGGGCGCCCTCCACCCTCATGACCGCCTCTGGCACTTCTTGGAGTAGGGTCCAAGTCTCCTGGATCATGTTCGGTTGGAAAATCACGTTCCCGAAGGTTTCATTCCGTTTGGACTCCGTTTGATATTCCGTTTCTTCGAAACACCGAAATAGGCAAAAAACAACAATTCTGGGCTGGGCCTCTGGTTAATAGATTAGTCCCAAAAATAATATAAAAGTGGAAAATAAAGCCCAATATAGTCCAAAACAGTAGATAAAGTAGCATGGAGCAATCGAAAATTATAGATATGTTGGAGACGTATCAGGCATCCCCAAGCTTAATTCCTGCTCGTCCTCGAGTAGGTAAATGATAAAAAAAAGAATTTTTGATGCGGAGTGATACTTTGGCATAATTTCAATATAAATCTTCGTAATTGTGATAGGAATATTCAGATCCAAAAGATTCAAGACAAAAGTCATATTGACACAAAAATAATAATACTTCAAGCATACTAATCAAAGCAATCATGTCTTCTCAAAATAACATGGCAAAAGAAAGTTCATCCCTACAAAATCATATGGTTAGGCTATGCTTCATTTTCGTCACACAAAGATGTTCCCAACTTCTATACCCCCGATGACAAGCCAAGCAACTTGTTTCATACTCAAATAGTCTCAAACTTTTTCAACTTTCACGCAATACATGAGCGCGAGCCATGGATATAGCACTATGGGTGGAATAGAATATGATGGTGGGGATTGTGTGGAGAAGACAAAAAAGGAGAAGGTCTCACATTGACGAGGCTAATCAATGGGCCATGGAGATGCCCATCAATTGATGTCAACATGAGGAGTAGGGATTGCCATGCAACGGATGCACTAGAGCTATGAATGCTCTACAAAAGAAAACTAGTGGGTGTGCATCCAACTCGCTTGCTCACGAAGACCTAGGGCATTTTGAGGAAGCCCATCATTGGAATATACAAGCCAAGTTCTATAATGAAAAATTCCCACTAGTATAAAAAGACAACTTATGAGACTCACTATCATGAAGATCTTGGTGCTACTTTGAAGCACAATATATGAGACTCACTACATGAAGAACAAGGTGCTACTTTGAAGCACAAGTGTGGTAAAAGGATAGTAGAATTGTCCCTTCTCTCTTTTTCTCTCATTTTTTTATTTTTTTGGCCTTTCTCTTTTTTTATGGCCTCCTTTTTTTTGTACGGAGTCTCATCCCGACTTATTGGGGAATCATAGTCTACATCATCCTTTCCTCACTTGGGACAATGCTCTAATAATGATGATCATCACACTTTTATTTTTCTTACAACTCAACAATTACAACTCGATACTTAGAACAAAGTATGACTCTATATGAATGCCTCCGGCAGTGTACCCCGATGGTGCAATGAATCAAGAGTGACACATATGGAAAATAATGCATGGTGGCTTTGCCACAAATACGATGTCAACTACATGATCATGCAATGGCAATATGACTAAACTAATGTATGTCATGATGATGGTGGTGGAAGTTGCATGTCAATATATCTCGGAATGGCTATGGAAATGCCATGATAGGTAGGTATGGTGGGTGTTTTGAGGAAGATATAAGGAGGTTTATGTGTGATACAGCGAATCGTATCACGGGGTTTGGATGCATCGGTGAAGTTTGCACCAACTCTCAAGGTGAGAAAGGGCAATGCACAGTACCGAAGAGGCTAGCAAAGGCGGAGAGGTGAGAGTGCGTATAATCCATGGACTCAACATTAGTCAAAAGAACTCATATACTTATTGCAAAAATTTAGAAGCCATCAAAAAATTCAAGTACTACGTGCATGCTCCTAGGGGGATAGATTGGTAGGAAAAGACCATCGCTCATCCCCGACCTCCACTCATAAGGATGCACAAGCCAGGTACACTTCATGTTTCAAATTTGTTACACAACTTTACCCATACGTGCATGCTACGGGACTTGCAAACTTCAACACAAGTATTTCTCAAATTCACAATTATCAACTAGCACGACTTTGATATTATTACCTCCATATCTCAAAACAATTATCAAGCATCAAACTTATCTTAGTATTCAATTTACTCAAAAGAAAGTTTCACATGTCTTGAACACTAAGTATATTAACATTAAGTGAATTACCATGCTATTAATGACTCTCAAAATAATCTAAGTGAAGCATGAGAGATCAATAGTTTCTTTAAAACAAATCCACCACCGTGCTCTAAAAGATATAACTGAAGCACTAGAGCAAAATTTATCATGCTCAAAAGATATAAGTGAAGCACTATGAGCAAAACTATCAAGCTCAAAAGATATAAGTGAAGCACATAGAGTATTCTAACACATTCCAATTCATATATGGATCTCTCAATAGGTGTGTACAGCAAGGATAATTGTGGTAAACTAACAAGCAAAGATGCAAATAATACAATATGCTCCAAGCAAAACACATATCATGTTGGTGAATAAAAATATAGCTCCAAGTAAATTACCGATGGAAGTGGACGACAGAGGGGATGCCTTCCGGGGCATCCCCAAGCTTTGACTTTTTGGTGTCCTTGGATTATCTTGGGGGTGCCATGGGCATCCCCAATCTTAGGCTCTTGCCACTCCTTGTTCCAAAATCCATCAAAAGAATTCACGCAAAACTTGAAAACTTCACAACACAAAACTCAACAGAAATCTCGTGAGCTCCGTTAGAGAAAGAAAACAAAATACTACTTCAAGGTACTGTAATTAACTCATTCTTTATTTACATTGGTGTTAAACCTACTGTATTCCAACTTCTCTATGGATTATAAACTATTTTACTAGCCATAGATTCATCAAAATAAGCAAACAACACACGTAAAACAGAATCTGTCAAAAACAGAACAGTATGTAGCAATCTGTAACTAATGCAAACTTCTGGAACTCTAAAACTTCTAACAAAATAGGAAGTCCTGGACAATTTGTTTATTGAACAGCAGAAAAAGGAATCAACGCAAAAGCACGTTTCTTTGATTTATCATAACTAAATCCATGCGTGCAAAGTTTCTGTTTTTCAGCAGAATCAAATCAACTATCATCGTAGGTTATCCTATAGGTTCTACTTGGCACAAACACTAATTAAAACATAAAACCACATCCAAACAGAAGGTAGATGGATTATTTATTCCTAAACATAAGCAAAAACAAAAAACACGAAATAAATTTGGGTTGCCTCCCAACAAGCGCTATCGTTTAACGCCCTTAGCTAGGCATAAAATCAAGTATAGATCTAGGTATTGCCATCTTTGGTAGGCAATCCATAAGTGGCTCTTATGATAGATTCAAATGGTAATTTTATTTTATTTCTATAGAAGTGTTCCATACCTTTTTAAGGGAAATTGGAATCTAATATTCCCTTCCTTCATATCAATAATTGCACCAATCATTCTAAGGAAAGGTCTAACAAGAATAATAGGACATGAAGGATTGCAATCTATATCAAGAACGATAAAATCTACGGGCACATAATTCCTATTTGCAACAATAAGAACATCATTAATTCTTACCATAGGTTTTTTAATAGTGGAATCTACAAGATGCAAGTTTAGAGAGCAATCATCAAAATCACGGAAATCTAGCAAATCACACAAAGCTTTGGGAATAGTAGAGACACTAGCACCCAAATCACACAAAGCATGAAACTCATAATCTTTAATTTTAATTTTTATAGTAGGTTCCCACTCATCATAGAGTTTTCTAGGGATAGAAACTTTCAACTCAAGTTTTTCTTCATAAGATTGCATCAAGGCATCAACAATGTGTTCGGTAAAGGCCTTATTTTGACTATAAGCATGAGGAGAATCTAGCACGGATTGCAACAAGGAAATACAACCAATCAAAGAGCAATTTTCATAATTAAATTCCTTGAGATGAAAAATAGTGGGTTTAGCAACATCACGGTTTTTATTTATTTCAATCCCGCTATCATCAAATTCATCATCAAGATCTAGAAACTCCGGATTCTTAGAATGCCTTCTAGGTAAAGGAAGATCATATTCAGATTCATCAAGATTCATATTGCAAAACAAAGATTTAATGGGGGACACATCAACAACTTTTAGATCTTCATCTTGATTTTCATAGGGTTTGGAAGAACACGCTTTAATAAAGGCATCTTTGGAAGCACGCATCCTAGCGGTTCTTTCTTTGCACTCATCAATGGAAATTCTCATGGCTTTGAGAGACTCATTGATATCATGCTTAGGAGGAATAGATCTAAGCATTAAAGAATCAATCTCAAGAGAAATTCTATCAACGTTCCTAGCCAAATCATCAACTTTAAGCAATTTCTCTTCAAGCAAAGTATTAAAATTCTTTTGTGAATTCATAAACTCTTTAACACTACTCTCAAATTCAGAGGGCATCTCATTAAAATTTCCATAAGAGTTGTTGTAGGAATTTCCATAACTATTAGAAGGATTACTAGGATAAGGCCTAGGATTAAAATTCCCTCTATAAGCATTGTTTCCAAAACTATTCCTACCAACAAAATTCACATCCATAGATTCATTGTTATTCTCAAGCAAAGTAGATAAAGGCATATCATTGGGATCAAGAGGAGTATTTTTGGGAGCAAACATCTTCATAAGTTCATCCATCTTTTCACTCAAAACATTGATTTCTTCTATAGCATGCACTTTTTTACTAGAAGATCTTTCGGTGTGCCATTGAGAATAATTAGCCATAATATTATCAAGCAATTTGGTAGCATCCCCTAACGTAATTTCCATAAAAGTTCCTCCCGCGGCCGAATCTAAAAGATTTCTAGAAGCAAAATTCAATCCGACATAATTTTTTTGTATGATTATCCATAAATTCAAACCATGAGTAGGGCAATTGCGAAGCATTAATTTCATTCTTTCCCAAGATTGGGCAACATGCTCATGATCAAGTTGTTTAAAATTCATGATGTCGTTCCTAAGAGTGATAATCTTAGCGGGAGGAAAATACTTAGAGATAAAAGCATCTTTGCATTTGTTCCAAGAATCAATACTATTTTTAGGCAAAGATGAAAACCAAACTTTAGCACGATCTCTAAGTGAAAACGGAAATAATTTCAATTTGACAATATTGTTATCCGTATCTTTCTTCTTTTGCATATCACACAAATCAAAAAAGTTGTTTAGATGAGTAGTGGCATCTTCACTAGGAAGGCCGGCAAATTGATCTTTTGTAACAAGATTCAGCAAAGCGGTATTGATTTCACAAGACTCATCATTATTAAGAGGAGCAACCGGAGTACTAAGGAAATCATTATTATTGGTATTCGAGAAATCACACAATTTGGTATTATCTTGTGCCATGGCAACAAGTAATCCAACACACAAGCAAACAGAAAGGCAAAGTGCAAAAAAAGTCAAACGGGAAAGACAGGAGGAGATTGGGAAAGAGAGGGCAAATAAAACGGCAAGGGTGAAGTGGGGGAGAGGAAAACGAGAGGCAAATGGCAAATAATGTAATGCGAGATATAGGGATTGCGATGGTTACTTGGTATTGTTGACTTGCTTGCGTGAGCCTCCCCGGCAACGGCGCCAGAAATTCTTCTTGCTACCTCTTGAGCACTGCGTTGGATTTCCCCGAAGTGGAGAGGATGATGCAGCAAAGTAGCGTAAGTATTTCCCTCAGTTTTTGAGAACCAAGGTATCAATCCAGTAGGAGACCACGCACAAGTCCCTCGTACCTACACAAAACGATAGCAACTCGCAACCAATGCTTAGGGGTTGTCAATCCCTTCACGGTCACTTACGAGAGTGAGATCTGATAGAGATAATATTTTTGGTATTTTTGATAGATAGATGCAAAGTAAAAGGCAAAGTAAAAACAAAGCAAGTAAATAAAGTGACAGAGATTGATATGATGAGAATAGACCCGGGGGCCATAGGTTTCACTAGTGGCTTCTCTCAAGAGCATAAGTATTCTACGGTGGGTGAACAAATTACTATTGAGCAATTGACAGAATTGAGCATAGTTATGAGTATATCTAGGCAATGATCATGTATATAGGCATCACGTCCAAAACTAGTAGATCGAAACGATTTTGCATCTACTACTATTACTCCACTCATCGACCGCTATCCAGCATGCAACTAGAGTTTTAAGTTAAAAACAGAGTAACGCTTGAAGCAAGATGGCATGATGTAGAGGGATAAATTCATGCAATATGATAAAAAAATCCATCTTGTTATCCTCGATGGAAACAATACAATACGTGCCTTGCTGCCCCTTCTCTCATTGGGTAAGGACACCACAAGATTGAACCCAAAGCTAAGCACTTCTCCCATTGCAAGAACTACCAATCTAGTTAGCCAAACCAAAAAGGGTAATTCGAAGAGACTTGCAAAGATAACTCAATCATACATAAAAGAATTCAGAGAAGAATCAAATATTTTCCATAGATAATACTGGATCAAAAACCCACAGTATTGGTCTCAACAAACACACCGCAAAAAGAAGATTACATCTAATAGATCTCCACGAGAGAGGGGGAGAACATTGTATTGAGATCCAAAAAGAGAGAAGAAGCCATCTAGCTACTAGATATGGACCCGAAGGTCTGAAGTAAACTACTCACACTTCATCGGAGGGGCTATGGTGATGATGTAGAAGCCCTCCGTGGTGGATACCCCCTCCGGCGGAGCTCCGGAACAGGCCCCAAGATGGGATCTCGTGGATACAGAAGGTTGCGGCGGTGGAATTAGGTTTTTGGCTCCTATTCTAATCGTACGGGGATACATAGGTATATATAGGAGGAAGGAGTATGTCGGTGGAGCGTCAGGGGGCCCACGAGGTAGGGGGCACACCCAGGGGGGCGCCCTCCACCCTCGTGACCACCTCTGGCACTTCTTGGAGTAGGGTCCAAGTCTCCTGGATCACAATCGGTTGGAGAATCACGTTCCCAAAGGTTTCATTCCGTTTGATATTCCGTTTCTTCGAAACACTGAAATAGGCAAAAAACAGCAATTCTGGGCTGGCCCTCCGGTTAATAGGTTAGTCCCAAAAATAATATAAAAGTGGAAAATAAAGTCCAATATAGTCCAAAACAATAGATAAAGTAGCATGGAGCAATCAAAAATTATAGATACGTTGGAGACGTATCAAGCTCCAACCCTTCAAACTTCTTTTCCAGCTTCCTAATAGCATTGCAAGAACCAGCCATGGCTGGACTTCTGACATCCCATTCCTTCATCACTTGATTAACCACCAAATCTGAGTCGCCATATACCATGAGGCAACGAACACCGAGTGAAATGGCCATACGCAACCCGTATAAAAGTGCTTCATATTCCGCTTCATTATTGGAGGAATCAAAATGAATCTGGAGAACATAGTTAAGCTTGTCTCCACGGGGGGATACCAATACTACCCCAGCACCTGATCCGTTTAGCATCTTGGAGCCATCGAAGAACATAGTCCAATGTTTTGAGTGAACTTGAGTCGGCAGTTGCTGCCAATCCACTCGGCAAGGAAATCTGCGATTGCTTGGGACTTGATAGCTTTCTTTGCCTCAAACTTGATGTCCAGTGGAAGGAGTTCAATCGCCCATTTTGCCACTCGACCAGTTGCATCTCTGTTATTCAGAATCTCAGACAACGGTGCGTTGCTGATGACTGTAATAGAGTGATCAGAGAAGTAATTTGCAACCTTCTTCATGGTCATGTATATTCCATAGACAATCTTCTGATAATGAGGATTTCGTTGCTTGGATGGAGTCAAAACTTCAGAGAGATAATAACCTGGGCGCTGAACCTTGTAAGCTTTTCCTTCCTCTACTCGCTCGACCATGAGTACTGTGCTGACAACTTGTCCAGTGGCTGCAATATAAAGCAGTAAAGGCTCTTTGCTGATTGGCGCAGCGAGCACCGGCTTGGTGGAAAGCAGGGTTTTGAGTTCTGCAAATGCTGCATCATCTTCCTCAGTCCATTCGAACTTATCAGATTTCTTCATCAGTCGGTAAAGAGGCAAGACCTTTTCACCGAGACGAGAAATGAATCGACTCAAGGCAGCCAAGCAACCAGTCAATTTCTGAATGTCATGCACTTGCACATGGCATTTCATTCGGAGGATGGTATCAACTTTTTCTGGATTGGCATCGATCCCTCGTTCGGAAACGAGAAAACCGAGTAACTTTCCTCCGGGAACCCCGAATGTGCACTTTGACGGATTAAGCTTGATATCGTACCTCCTTAGGTTGGCAAAGGTTTCTGCAAGGTCAGTCAATAGGTTGGAACCTTTGCAAGACTTGACCCACAATGTCATCCATGTATGCTTCCACATTTTGACTGATTTGGGTGAGCAGACACTTCTGAATCATCCTCATGAATGTGGCTCCGACATTTTTAAGATCGAATGGCATGGTGACATAGCAAAAGCACCCGAATGGGGTGATGAAGGCTGTTTTTATTTCATCGGGACCATACAGTCGGACTTGATGATACCCGAAATATGCATCTAGAAAAGACAAGCGCTCACACCCCGCAGTCGAGTCAACAATCTGATCGATACGGGGGAGAGGGAAGTGATCTTTCGGGCAGGCCTGATTGATATGCTTGAAATCAATGCACATACAAAGTGAATCGTCTTTCTTAGGGACCATGACGACATTGGCAAGCCACTCGGAGTGGTAGATTTCTCGGATGAGCTCTGCTGCTAGCAGCTGAGCCACTTCTTCGCCAATCGCTTTCCTCTTCTGCATGGCGGACCGCCAAAGGTGCTCTTTGACGGGTTTTGCCTTGGGGTCTACACGCAAACGATGCTCAGCGAGTCCTCTGGGTACACCTGGCATGTCAGAGGGTTTCCATGCAAAGATGTCCCAGTTCTCACAGAGGAACTGGATGAGCGCTTCTTCCTATTTGTTGTCGAGTGTTGTTGATATAAGAGTCGGTGAGGCATTGGGATCGGTCAGGTGAATATGAATCGGCTTCGTTTCACCAGACGACTGAAATGCATAATCTGTGGTAGGCTTCTTGGCTCAGAGCAAATCACTCGGATCTGCATTCTCCTGATACTCTTGAAGTTCAACAGCTGCCATCTGCGCATCGGCAATTTTGGAACCCCTCTGGAAGCATTCCTCCGCCTTTTGCCGATGGCCAGTAACTGTGATCACACCCTTGGGGCCAGGCATCTTCAACTTGAGGTATACGTAACACGGTCGCGCCATGAAACGTGCGTATGCAGGTCTCCCCAAAATGGCATGATAAGCACTCTGGAAATCCACGACTTCAAATGTCAACTTTTCTTTACGATAATGCTTGGAATCACCGAAAACCACGTTGAGAGCGATCTGGCTGAGTGATTCGGCTTTCTTTCCGAGGATAACATCATGGAAGCTCATATTGCTCTCACTAAGCTTGGACATCAGGATGCCCATACCCTTCAAGGTTTCAGCATAAAGGATATTCAGACCGCTACCACCTTCCATCAGCACTTTAGTCAGTCGAGTGCCTCCGACCACTTGGTCGACCACCGGCGCTTGCCTCCCGGGGGTGGCTACATGAGCAGGATGGTCTGACTGGTCAAACGTGATGGCTGTCTGGGACCATTTCAGGTACGCGATCATCGTCGCCGGAGCAACCATATTCACCTCCCTGTTGATAACCTTCAACCGACTCTTGCTCTCAACATCAGCAACAATCATGAGAGTGGAATTGACTTTGGGATAACCATCGTCTTGCTCTTCATCCTCATCTTTGTCCGACTCTTTCTCCTTCTCATTGGGCTGTTTCTCTCGAAACTGCTGGATCAGGAGTCGACATTGTCGAGTGGTATGCTTCGGGTAAATCAGATTACCTTCTTCATCTTTCTTCGTGTGGATGTGACATGGAAAATCCAGCACATCATTTCCTGCTTGATCCTTTACCTTCTTAGGGGGCCAGGGCCCCTTAGGTTTTCCCTTAAACTTTCCTTGAGCCACTGCTGCAATTTCACCAGGTGCCGCTGGCTCGGCCTTACGCTTCTGTTTTTGACTGGAGTTACCCCCACCGGCCTCTTGGCCGACTGGTTTACTCTTCCCGCTGCGGAGTCGATCCTCTTCTTCTTCATTAGCGTACCGGGTGTCTATCTCCATCATCCGAGTCAGAGTCATATCCCCAGTCCGACTGAATTTCAAGACCAACTCTCGGTACTTGACGCCTTCCTTGAAAGCGCACACTGCTTGATGCTCTGATACATTTTCAACGGTGTGATGCAAAGTGGTCCATCTCTGAATGAATTCCCTCAAAGTATCATTCGTCTTCTGCACACAATGCTGCAACTCGGGCAACCCTGCTGGTCGCTTGCACGTGCCCTCAAAAGTTCTTACGAACACTCGAGCTAGCTACCCCCAACTGTGTATACTGCCTGGAGTCAACTGAGTCAACCACTCTCGGGCCGACCCTTCCAACATAAGAGGGAGATGCTTCATTGCTATCTCATCGTTTCCGCCTCCAATCTGCACAGCCACTCGGTAATCCTCAAGCCAGGTTTCAGGCTTGGATTCTCCAGTGAACTTACTGACTCCAGTTGCCAACCTAAAGTTGGGAGGAATCACTGCTGCCCTGATGGCTCTGCTGAAACACTCTGGGCCTAAAACATGCAATCTGGTGCCACTCGGACGATCTCTACCAGGGTCTTCTCTATGCATTCTATTCCAGTCGACCAGGCCTTGAACGAGAATGGATCTCGCATCGAATTCTGGCTCTCTTGGGTCGACTGGAGCTCTGTGCTCGTCACTGTGACAGCGTCTGTCATTGTTCTGCCGAGGCCCGTACGACGCACTCCTCGGAGGAGGTGTAGGCACTCGACGATGATTCTCACGGTCGAACTGATGATCATACTGCCCACGGCCTTCATGCCGCAGGGGTGATCTTGGGCTATGGGCCGACTAGATTGTATCCGCTACCACGGATCTACTGTGAATCCTATTCCGCGACTGAGACACTTAAGTGTTCTGCTCTCCTGCTGCCCGGAGCAAGGCCCGGATCTGCATCAACCCTCGGCCAGCCTCCGACTGGGAAGGTTGGACCGACTCTGCAATTCGGGCCGCAACTGTGAGGTTCTGAATCGGAGTACGGTATACTTTAGGTGGAGGTGGGAAAAGCTGCCGTCGACTGGACTCAGGGACCCGCTCCAGAGCTCGCTCGTCGAGAGCGAGCTGCAGGTTCTCCAGTCGAGTGCGCTTAGACAAATTAGCCAAGCGCACCTCCTCCAAGGCCCGAGCCTCGGAGGTTTCTCCAACGATGGGCATGTGGAGTGCATCCATGTTGCGGCGACGAAGTTCTTCCCTCTTCTGCGAAGAAAGAGGTTCGGGATGATACTCCTCATGGACTCACGACGGATCGCCGCCACCATCTTCGCCGTCCTCGCGATGAAAGCCAGGTGGGCCATGCGGACCATCGACCATCAGGACTTCAGCCGCAGGGTCGCTGCTATCGCAGTAGGATGTAGTCTCCGCAGAGCTAGTTGACAGATCAAACAAGTCGTGGAGAGTTTCTTCGGGCTCGATTGCCGTGACTTGATGGGTGGCCGAACGCCGAGCCACCGTGTGTTTCACCCACCGCTAAAGCCGCGATCAACCGGATCGCTTGCGGCGGTGAACAGCGGGGAGGGAAGACACCGTCGGAGCCTACTGATACTGGGTCGAGGGCTGCCGAAGAAGGACGCCGCGAACGCACGCGCGAAAGTATGTCGCCCCTCGGACGGGAAGCGCCTCAACGTCAAGCGGAGCTTCTTGAAGCCACGCTGAGTCGTCGGCGACGAAAACAAGTGCGCCGAGACGGATCTCGCGGCCCTCAGCCAACTCGCCGCCGGAAGCCATGATGATGATTAGAAAAACTTGCAACTTCACCAATAAGTCGCTAAGACACCTGCCCCGTGGTGGGCGCCAACTGTCGTGGTTCTAAGACTGACAGTAGAAAGGGGAGTAGGTATGGATAGGCAAGATCTCAGCTATGGCGAAGGTGTACACACGGGTTTTATGAGTTCATGCCCTTCTCGGAGGAAGTAACAACCCTACGTCTCGGTGGTCGATTGGATTATGTGTGTGATGTTATAGGGGGTGCGAACCCTTGTGCCAGAGGAGGAGGGTGGCTTATATAGAGTTCGCCAGGACCACTCCCTCCCTCCATTACAAGGGAGTTAATGTACATAAAGTGGTGGCGTTACTGATAACACCAGCCTTAAGTGATGTTAATGACCTTAAAGACTACGGAGTGAATGCGTGTCCGTTGCACGCTGAGTGACTCCTGGTCTTTGGGAGGTCGAGTGATTCTCTGGTTGGTCGAGTGGCAATAGGTAGGGAGATTCCCGAGTGACATGATGTCGAGTGGATTGCACTCAACATCTTCGACCGGGGGTCTCACGTTGTCTCTTGACCTTCTTGCCTTCTTGGGTAGTGACCTTGGGTAGGATATATAGGTCAGGCCTATGACCCTACACCAGGTCTGTATCCTCATCAACCCCTACGAGGAACACGAAGAACACGAGGAGGGGAACAAGAGAAAAACACGAGAGAACACTCAAACAACAAGAACAAAGTCACACATGTGCTAGATCATTGAAACACACAAGAGAGGTACACGATCCAAATCCAAGAAGGGAGGATACAAAGGGTAACCGGTTCTTCTCCGTGAGGAGGTCTTGAAGATGGTCTTCTCCGGATGGAGGTCTTGAATCCAGGTGGATCTTCTCCGAAGAGTTGTCGGTCCCTCACGAAGAGTAGATCCGTATGGATGAGTGAGGCTCTATCTCACAAATGAGCTAAATCAACGCTACCCTAGCTAGGAGGTGGGAGAGGTCTATTTATAGTCATAGTGCAAATGAGGGGCGAAGTGAAGGGGTACATGGGCATCAGCCCGTAACTAGGCGCAGCCAGGGGTCGGACGTCTGGAGGCTCGGGATGGCCCGGTTGTCCGTAGATCTTCGGCCGTCTGTAAATTTTGTTCTGTGGTCGGCGGCATGCTCGTCCGGTCTTCCTCGGATTTCCGTAATTTTGGTTCTGTTGGTGAAGTGTCGATCGTCCGGAGGGGCTCTGTCGTTGGGAGCCTGGGAGTCATTGGACGTCCGGCTGGGCCGGTTGTCCGGAGCTTGTAGCTCTGGCTGGCCTCTCTTCCTTTGGCTATAGCGACCTCCAGGGGTCGGACGTCCGGGCTGGGCCGATCGTCTGGAGCCTGATGAGGACATCCATACAATTGTTACACCCACAGCCCCTGCTGCTATACATACTGGACCAATTACTAGAGCTCGTGCACGCCAACTAAATTACCAGGTACTTTCGTTTCTTGGTAATGATTCTAATGTTCATGAGAATATGATGCTGCCTAAATTGAATACATTTGTTTTGCTTACAAATGAAGGGCCTAGCTTGGAGAAGGATGAACATTGGAGCAAGAACAAGCATGGAGATGATGGCATGCACAAGGGGAACAAGAACGAAGTTACAAGTGATGATTTTAGGACTTTGAAGCCACCATAATGGGTGCATGAAGCCTTGCACGAAATATACAAGATGCCACTTCATAAATTTCGTCCTGAGGCTATTTTAGGTGCTGCGTCACCTTATTATTGGGTCAGGCCCATGTAATTTCGAAATACATAAGTATAGGCTATTTTTAGAGTCCGTATGTGTGGGGAAACAAGAGATAGGGTTGATTTCAGACCCCTCCACCAAGGGCCACGAAATTTCCCCCCTCTTCCTCCATATATACAGCCCTTAGGGCATCGTTTAGACTTTGGGTTTTGTTTAGATTAAAAGTTCGCCATAGCTGCAACTTCGCGTACTTCGTTTGTGTTCAACGACCAGACAAAGGCGTCACAGAACCCCACCTTGATCAATAAAGCTTTCATCTTATATTCGCAATATCCAGATTGCAATCTCAGTTTCTTGCTTGTTCTTCGTTTGCTTGGAGGAAACAGACCCTCGTGGTCAGGTTGATCGTGCTCCGGCGTGGTCAATAACCTCTCGGAGTTGGTTTAGCGATTGCTAAGGCGCGACGTCCTCGCACGTTCGTAGTCGGATTGTCAAAGTCGACTGCCACCAAAGCGATATCCATCATCTCATCGAAAGACGGGACACCTTTGCCTCTATCAAGTGGTATCAGATTTCCAGGTTGCTCGGTGAGATTTTACAGTTTTTCGTAGTTTAGATCGAGTCTGTTCTTCATACCTACAGTCCACGAAAAAGCGAAAAAAAAAATTAGGGTTAGTTCATCATATCCGAACCAATCTGAGCCTTTGCATAATCTTTTTAGGGTTTTGCTTTGTTGAATTTGCGGTTGCATCGTCGTGTCTAGTTGCTGGTCTTAGCGTTAGTATTTTAGAGTTTCGAGTTCTGGTCATAAGTTGTCACGCCGCCACCGCACCATCATCATCGCCCCTGTCACCTACCACCACCGCTCCGAATCCGTATCCATATACCACCACCAATCTGTATCCATATACCACCACCGATCCATATCCATATATTACCACCGCTGCCATATACCACCACCGCTGCCATATACCACCACCATATATCCACCACCAGTCCGAGTTCCTTGCATATTAGGTGTGTTTTCGAGATCCATCTAGTTTCCGATTCGTGTTTCCTTGCCGGAGTAGGTTTCGGAAAAAAGAAGAGTCTGGAAACCACCCTCCGTTTAGGCCCAAAAAATTTCGAAAACGCATTTTTCGAAAAAATTTCTGGCTAACCTATTTTTAGGTGTTTCTGAGTGTTTTGAGACAGGTGCCATTATAGGAAGTTTTTTTTGACCCGTTTCCAGTTTTTGGGTCCGGGCAGTCGAAAAAATGAAAAAAAAATTGGTCGAAAAAATTTCGTGCCCATCCTGTCAGTTTGACCTAGGAAGAGTTTTGAGACACTCGCCATTATAGTGATTTTTCGCAAAAAAAAACCAGCGCAAAAAAGAAGAGCGCAAAAAAAAGAGCGAAAAAAAATAATTCCCAGAGTGTGCTTTTCCCTTGTTTACGTGCAGCGCCGTGATTTTGTTAGTGTTCTAGGCTCGCGTCTCTAGCACGGTCTAGCCTAGGACCAGCACAGTACCGTCGTTGAGCGTTTATTCAACTTTGCATCTCTGAATTGATTTTTGCTGAACCCTTTTGCTACCATATTATAAGCCTTCCCAGTTCCACATACATCTACGTCGTGCGTTTGACTCTCCCTGGTAATCGCTCTATCCAAGCTTTGAGAGTTTTGACTACAACGGTTGCCGATCACCACCTGCTACTGGGTAAGAACTGGTAAGAATTTGAGATTTGCTTGACGGGTTTGTGATACACCACCACCACTTCTTAGTAGTCTGTAGGATCATATTCTTGTGTGTTTCTATTTGCTGCTAACCATGGTAGGATCACAAGCCGATGAGACTGATTGGGAGAACCTGACGAACAAACAGCTACATGATAAATTTCAGCAAATGATGAGTGGACAGGTGCAAGATGTGCTAAACAGATTTGACGAGGCCATGGAGAAGATAGATGGCATGGAGAAGACGTTCGAAACAAAGCTTGATAGCAAGTTTAATGAATTGCTCGCGCGTTTACCACCACCACCGCCGGCTGCACCTATCGCACCTCTGCAACACCAACAACAGCGCATTCTTCCGAATCAGTATGGACGAGCGAAGCATGTTCCTATTGAGGATGGCCAAACTTCTGGTGCTGCTGTTCCTATTATTGATGCTTCTTTGGCTCCTGCTACTGCTGCTGCTGGTACCCAGGAGGATGATGAGTATGCGGGCGATAATGAGGATGAGGTTGATCAAAATCAGAACTACGTGCACCCACCAGCACCACCACCAGCAGGTCGACCTCAGGTATATATTCGTAATGGTAGGCCTGCACCACCACCTCAGGTATGAGATGATGTCCATATTCCTAAACTAAAATTGAATATTCCACCATTTGAGGGTAGATATGTTCCTGATATATATCTTACTTGGGAGTTAGAAACTGAACAACGTTTTACATGTTTACAATATCCCGAGGAGAGACGGGTTGCTGCTGCTGTTTGTGCTTTCACTAGTTTTGCATGTGTATGGTGGTCTGAACATTGTAGATTATATCCTATTCCAACTACTTGGGCTGCTTTGAAAACTGCTATGCGTACGCGTTGGGTTCCACCATATTATCAACGTGAATTGCTTCAAAAATTGCAGCGTTTAAGACAAGGGAAAAATTCTGTAGAAGAATATTATCAGGAATTACAAACTGGCATGATTAGATGTGGTATTGTTGAGGAGAATGAAGCTATGCTTGCACGTTTTCTGGGTGGATTAAATAGAGAGATTCAGACCATTCTAGACTATAAGGAGTATACTAATATCACTCGTTTATTCCATCTTGCTTGTAAAGCTGAACGTGAAGTGCAGGACCGACAAGCATTGGCGCGATCTAACTTTTCTGCAGACCGACCTTCATCATGGACACCGCGTGCATCTTCTACTTCAACTGCACCAGCACCTCAATCAGGTGCCTCCTCCAGTCGTGATGCAAGAAAACAGGCACAACCACTATTATCTGCCAAGAGCGCACCTGCTGGGCCTGCACAGAGTTCTTCTTCTTCCATGGCATCAACAGGGCACACAAGTGATATTATTTGTCGTCGTTGTAAGGGAGGAGTTCATTATGCGAGATAATGCAAATCTCCGCGTGTGATGATTGCTACCGCGGATGGTGGATATGAGTCCGCTAGTGACTATGATGAGGAGACTTTGGCTCTTATTACACGTGAAGAACATGGTGGAGATGATTCTGATCATGAGACGCAATACATGGCTCCTGAAGACGCTGACAGGTATGAATGTTTAGTTGCTCAACGTGTTTTGAGTGTGCAGGTCACACAAGCTGAGCAAAATCAGAGGCACAATTTGTTCCATACCAAGGGAGTTGTGAAGGAACGTTCTGTGCGCGTCATAATAGACGGAGGGAGCTGCAACAACTTGGCTAGCATGGAGATGGTGGAGAAGCTTTCTCTCACCACAAGACCACATCCACATCCTTACTACATCCAATGGTTCAACAACAGCGGCAAGGTTAAGGTAACACGTACTGTTCGTGTGCATTTTAGTATCTCTACATATGCTGATTATGTTGATTGTGATGTGGTACCTATGCAAGCATGCTCCTTATTACTTGGTAGACCATGGCAATTTGATAAAAACTCTGTACACCATGGTAGAAACAATCACTATACTCTTGTTCATAAGGATAAAAATATTACTTTGCTTCCTATGACTCCTGATTCCATTTTGAAAGATGATATTAATAGAGCTAATAAAGCAAAACAGGAGAAGAATAAGAGTGAAAATCAGATTGTGGCAAAAGAATTTGAGCAACAAATGAAGCCTAATAATAAACCATCTAGTGTTGCTTCTGAAATTAAATTGAAAAGTGCATGTTTATTTGCCACCAAATCTGATATTGATGAGCTAGATTTCAGCAAATCTGTTTGCTATGCTTTTGTGTGCAAAGAGGCATTATTTTCATTCGAGGACGTGCCTTCCTCTTTGCCTCCTGCTATCACTAACATTTTGTAGGAGTTCGCTGACGTCTTTCCACAAGACGTGCCACCGGGATTACCGCCTATTCGAGGGATTGAGCATCAGATTGACTTAATTCCCGGTGCTTCACTGCCAAACCGTGCACCATACCATACCAATCCAGAGGAGACGAAGGAGATTATGCGTCAAGTACAAGAGCTTCTCGACAAAGGTTATATACGCAAATCCCTTAGTCCTTGTGCTGTTCCTATTATTCTAGTGCCGAAAAAGGATGGTACATCACGTATGTGTGTTGATTGTAGAGGCATTAATAATATTACTATTCATTATCGTCATCCTATTCCTAGGCTCGATGATATGCTTGATGAATTGAGTGGCTCTACAATATTCTCCAAAGTTGATTTGCGTAGTGGATACCATCAAATTCGTATGAAATTGGGAGATGAATGGAAAACAGCATTTAAAACTAAGTTTGGATTATATGAGTGGTTAGTCATGCCTTTTGGGTTAACTAATGCACCTAGTACTTTCATGAGATTAATGAACGAAGTTTTACGTGCTTTCATTGGACGATTTGTGGTAGTTTACTTTGATGACATATTGATTTATAGCAGATCTTTGGAAGAACATTTGGAACATTTACGTGCTGTTTTTATTGCTCTACGTGATGCACGTTTGTTTGGTAACCTTGGGAAGTGCACCTTTTGCACCGATCGAGTATCTTTTCTTGGCTATGTTGTTACTCCACAGGGAATTGAAGTTGATAAAGCCAAGATTTAAGCTATTGAGAGTTGGCCGCAGCCCAAAACGGTCACACAAGTGAGGATTTTTCTTGGCCTCGATGGATTCTATAGGCGTTTTGTGAGAGATTTCAGCACCATTGCTGCACCTCTCAATGAGCTTACAAAGAAAGATGTGCCTTTTCTTTGGGGTACCGCACAGGAAGAAGCCTTCTCGGTATTGAAAGATAAGTTGACACATGCTCCTTTACTCCAACTTCCTGATTTTAATAAGACTTTTGAGCCTGAATGTGATGCTAGTGGAATTGGATTAGGCGGTGTGTTATTACAAGATGGCAAACCTGTTGCATACTTTTCTGAAAAATTGAGTGGGCCTAGTCTGAATTATTCTACTTATGATAAAGAATTATATGCTCTTGTTAGGACTTTAGAAACATGGCAACATTATTTATGGCCCAAAGAATTTGTTATACATTCTGATCATGAATCTTTGAAACATATTAAAAGTCAAGCTAAACTGAATCGTAGACATGCTAAATGGGTTGAATTCATTGAGACTTTTCCTTATGTCATTAAACACAAGAAGGGAAAAGAAAATGTTATTGATGATGCATTGTCTCGCCGCTATACTATGCTTTCACAACTTGACTTCAAAATATTTGGTTTGGAGACCATCAAAGATCAATATGTGCATGATGCTGATTTTAAAGATGTAATGCAGAATTGTAAAGAAGGAAGAATGTGGAACAAGTTCGTCGTTAACGATGGATTTGTGTTTCGTGCTAACAAGCTATGCATTCTAGCTAGCTTCGTTCGTCTTTTGTTGTTGCAGGAGGCGCATGGAGGAGGATTAATGGGACACTTTGGCGTGAAGAAGACGGAGGACGTACTTGATACACATTTCTTTTGGCCAAAGATGAGACGGGATGTTGAGCGTTTTATTGCTCGCTGCACTACATTTCAAAAAGCTAAGTCACGACTCAATCCTCAAGGTTTATATATGCCTTTGCCTATACCTAGTGTTCCTTGGGAGGATATATCTATGGACTTTGTTTTAGGTTTACCTCGAACAAAGAAGGGGAGCGATAGCATATTTGTTGTCGTGGATAGATTCTCGAAAATGGCACACTTTATACCATGTCATAAAAGCGATGGTGCTGTTAATGTTGCTGATTTGTTCTTTCGTGAAATTATTCGCTTGCATGGTGTGCCAAATACTATTGTTTCAGATCATGATACTAAATTTCTTAGCCACTTTTGGAGATGTTTATGGGCTAAGTTGGGGACTAAACTGCTTTTTAGTACTACTTGTCACCCCCAAACTGATGGACAAACTGAAGTAGTCAATAGAACGTTGTCTACTATGCTTAGGGCTGTTTTGAAGAATAATAAGAAAATGTGGGAGGAATGCTTGCCTCATACTGAATTTTCTTATAATCCTTCATTGCATTCTACTACTAAGATGTGCCCTTTTGAAGTTGTGTATGGTTTCCTACCTCGTGCACCTATTGATTTGTTGGCTCTTGCATCTTCGGAGAAGGTTAATTTTGATACTAAACAACATGCTGAATTTATTTTAAAAATGCATGAGTTAACTAAGGAAAACATTGAGCGTATGAATGCTAAATATAAACTTGCTGGAGATAAGGGTAGAAAACATGTTGTGTTTGCACCTGGAGATCTTGTTTGGTTACATTTGCGTAAGGATAGATTTCCTGATTTGCGCAAATCAAAGTTAATGCCACGTGATGATGGTCCCTTTAAGGTGTTAGAGAAAATAAATGATAATGCATATAAACTTGAGCTGCCTGCAGATTTTGGGGTTAGTCCCACTTTTAACATTGCAGATTTGAAGCCTTATTTGGGTGAGGAAGATGAACTTCCGTCGAGGACGACTTCATTTCAAGAAGGGGAGGATGATGAGGACATCAATACAATTGTTACACCCACAGCCCCTGCTGCTATACATATTGGACCAATTACTAGAGCTCGTGCATGCCAACTAAATTACCAGGTACTTTCGTTTCTTGGTAATGATTCTAATGTTCATGAGAATATGATGCTGCCTAAATTGGATACATTTGTTTTGCTTACAAATGAAGGGCCTAGCTTGGAGAAGGATGAACATTGGAGCAAGAACAAGCATGGAGATGATGGCATGCGCAAGGGGAACAAGAACGGAGTTACAAGTGATGATTTCAGGACTTTGAAGCCACCATAATGGGTGCATGAAGCCTTGGACAAAATATACAAGATGCCACTTCATAAATTTCGTCCCGAGGCTATTTTAGGTGCTACGTCACCTTATTATTGGGCCAGACCCATGTAATTTCGAAATACATAAGTATAGGCTATTTTTAGAGTCCGTATGTGTGGGGAAACAAGAGACAGGATTGATTTTGGACCCCTCCACCAAGGGCCACGAAATGCCCCCCTCTTCCTCCATATATACAGCCCTTAGGGCATCGTTTAGACTTAGGGTTTTGTTTAGATTAAAAGTTCGCCATAGCTGCAACTTCGCGTACTTCGTTTGTGTTCAACGACTAGACAAAGGCGTCACAGAACCCCACCTTGATCAATAAAGCTTTCATCTTATATTCGCAATATCCAGATTGCAATCTCAGTTTCTTGCTTGTTCTTCGTTTGCTTGCAGGAAACAGACCCTCGTGGTCAGGTTGATCGTGCTCCGGCGTGGTCAATAACCTCTTGGAGTTGGTTTAGCGATTGCTAATGCGCGACGTCCTCGCACGTTCGTAGTCGGATCGTCAAAGTCGACTGCCACCAAAGCGATATCCATCATCTCATCGAAAGACGGGACACCTTTGCCTCTATCAGAGCCTGTAGCTTCCAAAGCAGCTCTTCTTCTTGATCTTCACGCTTGTTGTGCTCGCCGTCTTGGCCATTGAATGTAGCTATTCTGTGGCTCTTCTTCAAGCACCTGATCACACATAGAGTCTCCGCATGAGGTAGTAGCCATGTCTCGTGAGTAGAGAGAGGGAGTTCGGAGAGGAGCGAGTTCACCTTATCTTTGATAGCCTTTGCTTGAGCTCTTGTCATGGGTCCAAGTGGCATTGAGGGAGATGTAGGTACGCCCATGGGGATGATCGAGGGATGCTCTACATCATCTCCCCCCCTTGGGAAAGATCCGACCTCAGATCGAATGTTGCATTACCATGGTATGGCGAGAGGTCCGTGATGTTGAAGATGTCGCTCACGTTGTACTTGTCTCGTGGGAGGTCAGTCTTGTAGGCGTTGTTGTTGTAGCGTGCTAGAACCTTGAAGGGTCCATCGGCTCGAGGTAGAAGTTTGGACTTGCGTTCATTGGGGAAGCGGTCCCTGTGAAGGTGTAGCCACACGAGATCTCCAATGTTGAATATCATGGGTTACTTGTTGATGTTGAGGTTTGTCGCTAGTCATTGTACTTGGTGCTCGGTGGTGTGCCTTGTATCTTCGTGCATCTTCTTGAGGTAGCTTGCTCATGCACTCTCGTCGAGGATTGTGCGCTCTTGTATTGGAAGAGGTAGGATGTCCAAAGGGGACAACAGGTTGAAGACGTAGATGGCCTCGAAGGGGGACTTGCCGGTAGTCGAATGTCGTGCACGATTGTAGGCCTACTCGGCAATGGGTAGACACTCCTCACACTCATTGATGTTCTTCTTGATCAACATGCGAAGTAGAGTGGAGAGTGTACGGTTCGTCACCTCCGTTTGGCCATCAGTTTGAGGATGGTATGCCGAGGAAAACAAGAGCTTGATACCGAGCTTGGCGCATAGCGTCTTCCAAAAGTAACTCAAGAACTTGACATCACAGTCCGAGACGATTGTCATTGGTACTCCGTGAAGGCGCAAGATTTCCCTACAAAAGAGATTGGCAACATGTGAAGCATCGTCTATCTTGTTGCATGGAATGAAATGTCCCATCTTAGAAAATTGGTCCACAACAACAAACACGGAATCCTTTCCATTTTGAGTTCTAGGCAAACCAAGTACAAAATCCATGCTATTGTCTTCCCAAGGTTGATAAGGAATAGGAAGAGGCATGTAAAGACCATGGGATTGAGCTTTAGACTTAGCTTTGTGACATGTAGAGCATCGGTTGGTGAAGCGTGAGACGTCGCGGAACATCTTGGGCCAAAAGTAGTTCTTGGAGAGCGTGGCGAATGTCTTGTCGCGTCCAGAGTGTTCCATGAGTCCGCCTCCACGAGCCTCTTGCAAAAGGAGCAAACGAAGAGAAGACTCGGGAATGCAAAGTTTGTTAGCTCTCATAAGATAATCATCCTTGATGTAATATCGTTCCCAAAATGTATGCGTCAAAAGCACAAGGAGTAGCAAAAGAAGGATCATTTGCATACAAATCTTTAATGTGCTCAAAGCCAACAACATTCAACTCAAGTTTAGTGACAAGCGTCCATATGCGTGAAAGTGCATCCGCAACTACATTTTACTTACCCTTAATGTATTTGATCACATAGGGGAAAGATTCAATAAATTCACTCAATTTGGCATGCCGCTTGTTCAACTTAGTTTGACCTTTCAAGTACTTAAGCGTTTCATGATCGATATGGATTACAAACTCATGAGGTCTAAGATAATGTTCCCAAACATGTAGCACACGCACTAAAGCATACAATTCTTTGTCATAGATGGGATAGTTAAGTTGAGCACCGGAGAGTTTTTCACTAAAATATGCAATATATGCAATGTCTCGTTTTTCTTGCATTAAAATTCCGCCAATTCCGGTACCACTTGCATCACAATGAACCTGAAAAGTTTTGTCAAAGTTGGGTAAAGCGAGAATCGGAGCATGAGTAAGCAAAGATTTGAGCTCATCAAAAGTGGCAGATTGCAAGGGTCCCCAAACAGAAGTAGCATTTTTATTACTCAAAGCATGCAAAGGTGCGGCGATGGTGCTAAAGTCTTTCACAAAGCAACGATAAAAACCCGCAAGGCAAAGAAAGCTACGCACTTGTTGCAAATTGGTGGGTTGGGGCCAAGTTTTAATTGCGTCAATTTTAGACTCATCAACATGGACACTGAGGGAGTCCCGGACTAGGGGTGTCCCGATAGCCGAACTATCATCATCGGCCGGACTCCAAGACTATGAAGATACAAGATTGAAGACTTCGTCCCGTGTCCGGATGGGACTTTCCTTGGCATGGAAGGCAAGCTTGGCGATACGGATATGTAGATCTCCTACCTTTGTAACCGACTCTGTGTAACCCTAGCCCTCTCCGGTGTCTATATAAACCGGATGGCCTTAGTCTGTAGGACGAACAACAATCATACCATAGGCTAGATTCTAGGGTTTAGCCTCCTTGATCTCGTGGTAGATCTACTCTTGTAACCCCCATCATCAATATTAATCAAGCAGGACGTAGGGTTTTACCTCCATCAAGAGGGCCCGAACCTGGGTAAAAACATCGTATCCCTCGTCTCCTGTTACCATCCGCCTAGACGCACAGTTCGGGACCCCCTACCCAAGATCTGCCGGTTTTGACACCAACATTGGTGCTTTCATTGAGAGTTCCTCTGTGTCGTCACCGATAGGCTCGATGGCTTCTTCGATCATCAACGAAGATGCAGTCCAGGGTGAGACCTTCCTCCCCGGACAGATCTTCGTATTCGGCGGCTTCGCACTGCGGGCCAATTCGCTCGGCCAGCTGGAGCAGATCGAAGGCTACGCCCCTGGCCGTCAGGTCAGATTTGGAAGTTTGAACTTCACGGCTGACATCCGCGGGGACTTGATCCTCGACGGATTCGAGCCACAGCCGAGTGTGCCGTACTGTCACGATGGGCATGATTTAGCTCTGCAGCCGGACAGTACCCTGGAGGCCGCACTCGAACCCGCTCCAATCTTCGACTCGGAGCCGGCTGCGCAGACCAAGGATGGATGGCTAGACACCACCTCGGGGCTGCAACCTCTACGGCGATAGAGCCGAACACCGATCTTGTCCCCCATGAAGCTCGTGACTCCGGTCCTCCCGCGCCCCCTCCAGTCGAATCCGATTGGGTGCCGATCATGGAGTTCACCGCGGCGGACATCTTTCAACACTCACCTTTTGGCGACATCTTGAGTTCGCTAAAGTACCTCTCGTTATCAGGAGAGGCCTGGCCGGACTGCGGCCAAGACGGTTGGGATGCGGATGACGAAGAAATTCAGAGCCCACCCACCACCCACTTGGTAGCCACTTTCGATGATCTAACCGACATGCTAGATTACGACTCTGAGGACATCGACGGTACGGACGATGATGCCGGAGACGATCAAGAACCAGCGCCCACCGGGCACTGGAAAGCCACCTCTTCATACGACATATACATGGTGGATATCCCAAAGGATGGGAACGGCGAAGGAATAGCGGAGGATGACCCCTCCAAGAAACAGCCCAAGCGCCGGCGTCAGTGGCGCCGCTCTAAGTCCCGCCATTGCAAGAATGAGGATTCCGGCACCGGAGACAATAATACACCGGATAGCACCGAAGACAACCCACTCCATCAAGATCCAGCACAGGAGGAGGGGGACACCAGCCCTCATGAGAGAGCGGCCGAACAAGATGTAGAGGACTATATGCCTCCCTCCGGAGACGAGGCAAGCCTCGATGACGACAAATTCGTCGTGCCTGAGGATCCCGTCGAACAGGAGCGTTTCAAAGGCAGGCTTATGGCCACGGCAAACAGCCTCAAGAAAAAGCAGCAGCAGCTTAGAGCTGATCAAGATCTGCTAGCCGACAGATGGACCGAAGTCCTCGCGGCCGAAGAGCATGAACTCGAACGCCCCTCCAAAAGCTACCCCAAACGTAAGCTGCTCCCTCGATTAGAGGTGAAGGCATATGATCCTACTTCACCAGGAGACAATACGGCTGATCGATCACCCCGTGGTCGCGACAGAGAGGCCTCAAGGCCCTTCACTAGACCCGTACCCCGGCATCGCTCGAAAAGCACAAGGCCACAGGGGAACACTCCGGACCGGCGCGACATATTGGAGGATAAGGCAAGACAATCCAGATCGATCTATGGATCACGTGGGCGCCCCAATACGTGACGATCACTGTCACCCCGGACACAGTAAGTCCGGCCGGGCCGAACACAACAGACAAAGCTCTTTTGAGCTCCGTCGCGATATTGCCCAGTACAGAGGCGCCGCACACCCACTGTGCTTCACAGATGAGGTAATGGATCATCAAATCCCAGAAGGGTTTAAACCTGTCAATATTGAATCTTATGATGGCACAACAGACCCCGCGGTCTGGATCGAGGACTATCTCCTCCACATCCACATGGCCCGCGGAGACGATCTCCATGCCATCAAATATCTCCCACTCAAACTTAAAGGACTAGCCCGGCACTGGCTTAACAGCTTGCCAGCAGAGTCAATCGGGAGTTGGGAGGACCTAGAAGCCGCATTCCTCGATAACTTCCAAGGCACGTACGTGCGACCACCAGATGCAGATGACCTAAGCCACATAATTCAGCAGCCAGACGAATCGGCCAGACAATTCTGGACACGGTTCTTAACCAAGAAAAACCAAATCGTCGACTGTCCGGATGCCGAGGCCCTCGCGGCCTTCAAGCATAACATCCGCGACGATTGGCTTGCCCGACACCTGGGACAGGAAAAGCCGAAATCCATGGCAGCCCTTACATCACCCATGACCCACTTCTGCGCGGGTGAGGACAGCTGGCTAGCACGCAGCAACAACCTCAACAAAAATTCTGGCAGTCTGGATATCAAGGACCGTAGTGGCAGGTCGCGTCGCTACAAAAACAAACGCCGCATTAACGGCGATAACAGTGAGGATACGACAGTCAATGCCGGATTCAGAGGCTCTAAACCCGGTCAACGGAAAAAGCCATTCAAAAGAACAACTCAGGGTCCATCCAATTTGGACCAAATTCTCAATCGCTTGTGCCAGATACATGGCACCCCTAAAAACCCAGCTAACCACACCAATAGGGACTGTTGGGTGTTCAAGCAGGCAGGCAAGTTAATTGCCGAAAACAGCGACAAGGGGCTACATAGCGACAACGAGGAAGAGACCCGACCGCCGAACAATAGAGGACAAAAGGGTTTCCCCCCACAGGTGCGGACGGTGAACATGATATATGCCACGCACATACCCAAAAGGGAGCGGAAGCGTGCACTTAGGGATGTATACGCGATGGAGCCAGTTGCCCCGAAGTTCAATCCATGGCCCTCTTGCCCGATCACCTTTGACCGAAAGGACCACCCCACCATCGCCATGGTGGGTTCGCCACATTGGTTCTAGACCCAATCGTCGATGGATTTCATCTCACCAGAGTCCTGATGGATGGCGGTAGAAGCCTAAACCTGCTTTATCAGGAACGGTGCGCAAAATGGGCATAGACCCCTCAAGGATTAAACCTACCAAGACGACCTTTAAAGGCGTCATACCAGGTGTAGAAGCCAATTGTACAGGCTCAGTTACACTGGAAGTGGTCTTCGGATCCCCGGATAACTTCCGAAGCGAGGAGTTAATCTTCGACATAGTCCCGTTCTGCAGTGGCTATCATGCCTTGCTCGGACGTACCGCGTTCGCAAAGTTCAACGCGGTGCCGCACTACGCATACCTCAAGCTCAAGATGCCAGGCCCTAGAGGAGTCATCACGGTCAACGAAAACACTGAACGCTCCCGCCGAATGGAGGAGCATACAGCGGCTCTCGCGGCAGAAGTACAAAGCAGCCTTTTAAGGCAATTCTCGAGTCCGGCTGCCAAGCGGCCGGACACAACTAAGCGTGCCCGGAGTAACCTACAACACGACCACCTGGCACGTTCTGAGCACGCGTAGCAGTGCGGCCCCAACCCCCGCCCCTGTAAAACATTAAGACAGACCCTTCGCGTACTCCATTACGCTCTGAAGATACCATGGGCATGGGGCAAGGGGCTCGACCATGATAAGCCCAGACTGCGGCTCAACCGCACCAAGGGCTCTTAAGTGTGTCGTTTCTTTTTCTTTTCCTTTATTTTTTACCTACAGGACTCCGTTCGTCAGAGGCCCTGTCCGGCAGCAGACATGCCGAACCCACGATACAACAGCCAGGGAAGGAGAAAGGCTCCAACGAAAATCCAGGTGGTCTCCATTATGAGCATTAAATCTGTTTTATGCATTACTCCGTAGCCTACCCCTGGAGGGGGACATGTTAAACAGTCCCATCCGTTGCTTACCGCACCACTTGTATCATCCTACACTTACAGCAGTTTTTATTTGAATAAAACAATGCAGCACATTTTTGCTTCCAATTGCATTTCTTTCTTACACATATGTTCATCTATGACATGTTGCATCCGTACATTTTGGTACGGCTAAATACACCAGGGGCTTATGTTTCCCGCGTTATGGTGTGATAAGTCTGAACACTTTCACAAGTGCGGCACCCCAAACTTATAGCATTATATGCATCGGCTCCGAATCATGTTCTTTGGTCAATAGTTGGGTTTGCCTGGCTCCCATGTTTTGGTACCTTACGTTCCGTTTTATCGGCTAAGGTAGCACTGGGAGAACCACTGCGATTGCGCCCCAGTTGAGCTGGGTTAACGCCTTAGTGGAGAAAGCTAAAACTGACCGTCATGATGAGGCGAGAGCTGGTCGCTGTTCGAGAGGTTCTTTGCGAGTCCCTAAAGACTTATGCCGCTTCGAGCGAGGAGCCGGATTCTGTCCGGCCAAGGCGTGGATAGCGCCCTAAATTCGGCCTTCCGAAAACTAGGGGCTTCGCCGAAATTTAAAATTATAGAATTCTATGGCTAAGTGAGAGTGTTCAAGCATTATAAGTCCGGTTGCCTTGTTCATTGTGTTGAGCGCCTCCCTAGATGGACCCAAAAATGGGAACAAGAGCGCTCGAGTTTATCCCGAACACCCCAGCACTCGTGGCATGGGGGCTGAAGCCGACGACTTGCCATCTCTCAGATTTGATAAACAGCCGCACAGAAGGTAATATTTTAAATTAACAAGCGTTGCTTAGCGCATATGAACCAAGTTTTCAGCGCACAGGATAACAAAATGCGAGTCTACTCAAATATTACATCTTTGGAGCACTCACCCGCAATAGTGCGGGCGCCCTTCAGCACACTCCTATAATACATCTCGGGCGTGCGATGCTCCTTGCCCTCTGGTGGGGGGTCCGTCACAAACTTCTGGGCATCCATCTTGCCCCAGTGCACCTTTGCGCGGGCAAGGGCCCGACGCGCACCCTCGATACAGGCGGAGTGCTTGATAACTTCAACCCACGGGAACGCGTCCACCAGCCGCCGCACCAGGCCGAAGTAGCTCCCAGGCATAGCCTCCTTAGGCCACAACCGAACTATGAGGCCCTTCATGGCCTGTTCGGCCGCCTTGTGGAGCTCGACCAGCTGCTTCAGCTGGTCTCTAAGGGGCACCGGATGTCCGGCCTCAGCATACTGAGACCAGAAGACCTTCTCCGTTGAGCTCCCCTCCTCGGCCCGGTAGAATGCGGTAGCATTGGACACACTGCAGGGAAGATCTGCGAACGCACCTGGAGAGCTCCGAATTCGGGTAAGCGACAGGTAATTAACACTCACATGCTTACTTTGCATGAAAAATGCCTTACTCGCTGCTATTTTCTTCACCGCCTCTATCTCCTGGAGGGCCTTGTAGGCTTCGGCCTTAGCGGCTTTGGCACTCTCAAGAGCCGTTGCAAGCTCAGACTCTCGAGTCTTCGAGTCACGCTCTAGGCTCTCGTGTTTCTTCACGAGATCCTGGAACTCTTGTTGTACCTCCGCCACCCGCGCCTCCTGTTTCTCTCGCTCGGTGCACTCCGCAGCCGCATTATGTTCGGCCGCGGCCACCGCCTCCTTCAGGGTCGCCACCTCGTTCGTGGCCCCTGCAATACCCCAGTTATCCTTGTCATTTTTCTTGCAACCAAAATCCTTTTCTGTAAGGTACAATTTTCATAAGGTATTACTCACTTTCTTTTTCCTCGAGCTGCTTCTTGGCATGGCCGAGCTCGTTCTCGGACCGCTCGAGGTTTTCCTTCAAAGTTTTGACCTCCGCAGTCAGTGCGGCAGAGGTCAGCAGCACAGCAATCCCATATTGACATATTTTCATGACTCCTGCGATTATCTTTCTAAAGATCCTTAGTCTGGCTTTTCTTTCCGAACACCGAACCGAGCATCAGGGGCTACTGTCTATGCGGTACCATTTTACATATATTGAAATTCTTACCTCAAAGCCTGTTAGAAGGCTGCTGCAAGCTTCGGTCAGCCCGCTCTTGGCGAGCTGAACCTTCTGAATCACCACACTCATAACAGTGCGGTGTTCCCCTTTGATGGAGGCACCGTTGAGCGCCTCCAGCAAATTATCCGGCACCTCCGGTTGGACGGAGGCAGCCGGCGTCACGGTCTTTCCCTTCTTACGAAGGGGTCGCCCACCGGACTCCGGAGCCACTATGGGTTCCGGGGCTGAGTCCGGTGCAAAGTCCGGGAGGTTGTCCTGCGACACCTCCAGGGCCCTCTCCTCCTGGTGGGTCCCTTCCTGGGATCCCACCTCGGCATCGTCCGCATCACGGGGGGTGGAGGCAGTCGGAAGAGAATCCATATCCGACGCCCCTAAGGACCCGCTCGACAAAGTGGGGAGATCATCCTTAGGCGGACTGCAGGGTTGTATGCGGCATTAGAAAGACATAATGTGGCGGAAAACGAAAACCTTGAAGTTATTCGGGAGTCCGGATACTTACGATCTCGCCAGAGGCTTGGCCCTTGGAGGCCAGTCCTCGTCGTCATCACTGGCATTGGCGGAACAGTCCGGGGGAAGAGTTTTTCCCCTCTTGGACCCTTCGGCCTCCCTTGTTGGGGAGGCCTTCCTTTTCTTCCCTCCCCCCGCTGGGGGAGAGGCTTTCTTCTTCTCCTCCTCGCCTTGGTGGGAGGAGTCGGCCTCGTATTCATCGTCCGATAGCACCTGAAAATGGGAACTCTTGCGAGTCCCCGTGGCCTTCTTCTTGGCCTTCTTCTCCGGCACCATGTGGGGTGCCGGAGCCAGCAGCCCCGTTAGACTGGCGTCAGCTGGATCCTCTGGCAATGGGGCCGAACAGGTAGCCTGTGCGGCCTTCTTCAGCCAGTCCTGTCAAAGGAAAGAGAGTTTAGATCCCGCATAGAGTCAAACTATGAATAACAAGCGTCCCGTAAAGGACAATATCACTTACCTCGTCAGCTGGACGCTGCGAGCTGAATCCGCGATCTTCGGTAGCGGATGCGGGAGCCTCGGCGCCCTTGAACAGCACCTTCCAGACCTCTTCGTACGTAGTGTCGAAGAGCCCATTCAAAGTCTGGTGCTGCGCCGGATCGAACTCCCACATATTGAAGCCCCGTCGTTGGCACGGGAGAATCTGGCGGATGAGCATGACCTGGACTATGTTGACAAGCTTGAGCTTCTTGTCCACCAGCTTTTGGACGCAGGCTTGGAGTCCAGTCAGCTCCTCCGAATCGCCCCAAATCCGGCCGCTCTCTTTCCAGGAGGTGAGCCGTGTGGGGATGCCGGATCTGAATTCGGGGGCCGCTGCCCATTCGGGATCACGCGGCTCGGTGATGTAGAACCACCCCGATTGCCACCCCTTAATGGTTTCCATGAAAGTACCCTCCAGCCACGTAACGTGGGACATCCTACCCACCATGGCGCCTCCGCACTCCGCTTGGCTTCCCTTCACAACCTTCGGCTTGACAGCGAAGGTCTTGAGCCACAAGCCGAAGTGGGGCTGGATGCAGAGGAAGGTCTCGCACACGACGATAAACACCGAGATGTTGAGGATAAAATTTGGGGCCAGATCATGGAAATCTAGGCCGTAGTAGAACATGAGCCCCCGAATAAAGGGATGAAGTGGGAAGCCCAGTCGCGGAGGAAATGGGGAAGGAATACTACCCTCTCATGGGGCCTAGGGGTGGGGATGAGCTCTCCCTCATCGGAGAGCCGATGCGCGATGTCGCTGGACAAGTATCCGGCGCTGCGCAACTTCTGGATATGCCCCTCCGTGACGGAGGAGGCCATCCACTTGCCTCCCGCTCCGGACATGTTTGGAGAAGGTTGAGGTGAGATGTGCGGGCTTGGGCGCTAGAGCTCGAGTTCGCAGAGATGGATAAGCCAAGGAGGAAGAAGGCGCAGGTAAAAAGGTTGGATCTTTATCCCCTTATATGGGCGGACAGAAACACGCGTCCCCACCGGCGTGGTAAAACTCGCTTATCCCCCAAGCGTCGCGATTGATGGCGCGGTTGGGTTACCCACGTCCGTATTGATGGGAATCTCGGAATATGGGGAACACGATCTTTGCTTCGACAAGACGTGCCAAGGAAACCGCCTCGCTAAACACGCTGAGATGGAACAATAAAAACAATTCGAGGGCTTGGTAGTGGTGCGACGTTACGCCACAAAATACGTCAGCAGATTGAACTTGTGTAATATTATTCTCTCTACGGTTGTATGTGGAATTTATTTTGCTGAGCCGGACACTATCCTGGTGTTCACAATCTTCTATAAATTATTCGGAGGAGGAACCCGCCTTGCAATGCCGAAGACAATATGCACGCCGGACTCGTCGTCATTGAAGCCTGGTTCAGGGGCTACTGAGGGAGTCCCGGACTAGGGGGTGTCCGGATAGCCGAACTATCATCATCGGCTGGACTCCAAGACTATGAAGATACAAGATTGAAGACTTCGTCCCGTGTCCGGATGGGACTTTCCTTGGCGTGGAAGGCAAGCTTGGCGATACGGATATGTAGATCTCCAACCTTTGTAACCGACTCTGTGTAACCCTAGCCCTCTTCGGTGTCTATATAAACTGGATGGCCTTAGTCTGTAGGACGAACAACAATCATACCATAGGCTAGCTTCTAGGGTTTAGCCTCCTTGATCTCGTGGTAGATCTACTCTTGTAACCCCCATCATCAATATTAATCAAGCAGGACGTAGGGTTTTACCTCCATCAAGAGGGCCCGAACCTGGGTAAAAACATCATGTCCCTCGTCTCCTGTTACCATCCGCCTAGACGCACAGTTCGGGACCCCCTACCCGAGATCCGCCGGTTTTGACACCGACAGACACCCTTGGAAGAAACAACGAAACCCAAGAAAACAAGCTTTGTGCACTTTTTCATGTTGGCATAAAGACGTTCCTTGCAAAGAGTTTGCAAAACTGCCCTAACATGCTTTAGATGCTCTTTCATGGATTTGCTAAAAACAAGAATGTCATCAAAGTAAACCACAACAAACACTCCAATGTAAGGACGAAGCACAAAATGCATGAGACGCATGAAAGTACCGGGAGCTTCCGATAAACCCATAGGCATAACCAATCACTCGTACAAGCCAAATTTGGTTTTGAAAGCGGTTTTGCATTCATCACCTTCTTGTATGCGGATTTGATAATAGCCACTTTTAAGATCAATTATTGAGAAAATGGTGGCACCGCTAAGTTCATCAAGCATATCATCTAAGCAAGGAATGGGATGCCTATAACACACGGTAATAGCATTGATGGGTCTACAATCCGAGCACATGCGAAAACTACCATCTTGCTTGGGCACAAGTATAACCGGAATGACACAAGGGCTTAAGCTTTCACGTACATGTCTGTTGTCGATTAGTTGTTGTACTTGCCATTGTATCTCCTTAGTTTCTTCGGGGTTGATGCGGTATGGAGCTTTGTTTGGTAGAGGTGCTCCGGGGATGAGGTCGATTCGATGCTCAATGGCTCGTAGTGGAGGTAGTCCCGGAGGTAGCTCATTAGGGAAAACATCTTGGAATTCCTGCAAAAGAGAAGACAACCCTAAAGGTAGATTGTGAGAGGTGTTAGTTTTTGGTTCCCCATCCTTGCACAGGAGGACAAAGTGCATAACACTCGATGGGTTCTCACACACTTCTCTCATCTCACTTTTGGTGGCAAATATGACAAAGTTTTTCTTGTCGCTCATCATGGAGGCACTCGGTTTTTGCTTGTGGCTCTCACTCTCTTTTGGGTGGATCACTTTCTCACTCTTCTCTCCATGATGGGTGGCTTGCTTGTCGGCGATCACTTGACTAGGAGACATAGGTCATAACACATATTCCTTCCATTTCATCTTGAAGCTATAGTGATTGGTACGCCCTTTGTGGATGATGCCACAGTCAAATTGCCATGGTCGACCAAGAAGGAGGTGGAAAACGGACACCGGGATGACATCACACTCCAAAGTGTCCTCATATGCACCAATTTTGAAGGAGACTTGGACCGTATGCTCAACTTGTATAGTGCCAGAATCGCTTAGCCATTGGACTTTGTATGGGTGCGGGTGCTTCATCTTGACCAATTAAAGCTTGGAGCAGAGTTCACTTGCCAAGTTGTGGCAACTACCTCCATCGATGATGACCTTGACGGACCTTCCATTGATGCTGGCCTTTGTGTGGAAGATGTGGCATCTTTGGTCTTCGTCTTGGTGATGTTGAAGAGTCAAGATTTTGGAGATAATGAGAGCGGGGCTCGAATCCTCATCACAAAAGACTTGATCATCTTCATCTTCATTCATGCGTCGGTGCATGGCCACTTGCTCAAGGGCTTCCATCTCCTCTTCACTCATGGAGTCATAAGTTCCATCGTCATTGAGGATCATGGTGCACGTGTTGGTGCATTGGAAAGACTTGTGTCCTTGGCCGCCGCAAGTGAAACACTTGAAGGAGCTTGTCTTGACGGTCTCATCGGTTGGAGTAGATGATGAAGCACACGTCTTGAAGTTGCTTGTAGTAGGAGGAGGACGACTTGAGGTTGTCGAAGTTTTCTTGTAACTTGACTTGTCGTCGTTGTTGCTTGTAGATGGCTTGGTTGAGGTAGAAGTTGGAGGAGTCGTTGAAGCTTGGGTGTGGGAGAAGCCGTAGGTCTTGGATGAGTACTTGGTGTACTTGAAGTCATCTTGCACTTGACGTTCCGCTTTGGTAGCTTGATGCACGAGCTCAATGAGGTTGGAGTAGGGTTGGAAGTCGGCGATCTTCTTGATGGGATGATTGAGACCATTCAAGAAGCGTGCCATAGTTTGATCATCATCTTCCGTGACATTGGCTCGTATCATGGCTATCTCCATTTCCTTGTAGTATTCTTCAACACTCTTTGTTCCTTGCTTAAGGAGTTGGAGCTTCTTGAAGAGATCGCGGTTGTAGTAGGTGGGCACAAAACGTGCTCACATGACATCTTTCATTTAACCTCTTGCTTCTCGGCGCTCAAGGACTTGTTCCCACCATAGGAGCACATAATATTGGAAGTCAAGGGATGCCATAGCGATCTTCTTCTCTTCCTCATAGTTGTGCAAACGAAAGATTTTGTCGACCTTCAGTGCCCATGATAGGTAATCTTCGGGATCATTGCTTCCATTGAACTTGGGCATGGTGAACTTTAGCTTGCCATAGCGTTGCTCTTCATTGTGTTGTTGTCGAGGGTGATGATGACGCCCTTGACGTGGAGGGTAATAAACCTCATGTTGCTCTTGGCATGGAGGAAGTCCATGATCAACTTGCTCTTGTTGAACTTGAGGTTGTGGAGGAGCTTGTCGAGCTTGAGGAGGAGGTTGGGGAAGTTGACGTTGCACTCTTGGTTGGTAGTTCCGCTCTTGGATTTCTTCTCGAAGTGTTTCCTCTTGGTTGCATCTATCGCGGTTGCGCTTGGCAATGGCTCGACTTGAATCTTGAAGGGCACGTTGCACCTCAAGAGCTTGTGCTTCACGTTGTTGTTATTCGAGACATTGAGCCTCGGCGTCTTGTTCCTCTCGATGTAGACGCGCTCGTTCTTCCTCTTGGCGACGTTGACGTTGTCGTTCTTGAGCTTGTGCAAAAGAATCTTGTTGTGGTTGATGACGAAGTACTTGCTCGTCGACTTGATATTGCGGATGGTTGCCATGTAGAGGATTGCGAGATGCATGACAGTCTTGACGCGCGGCTCGTCGAAGAGTGTTCGATGTTGGTGTACTTGAGCCGGAGAAGGTGTCGTCGGAGTGTCGACTCGAGCGGCTCCGTCTTGAGTATGAAGAAGTTTAAGGAGGGCAGTTCACCAACAAGGCACATATCTCATCCATTCTTGCATCGTTCTCTTGCTTGTGAGCGTTGAGATAGTTGTCGAAGTAGTCTCTTGTACATTGCTCCGAGAGTCGCAAGTCGGTGGTGAGATTGTCGATGCGGTCGGTCATTGCTTGTTGCTCTTGATGCAATGCTCGTTGTGCACCAAAGAGGTGGCTCTTGGTGACTGATACGTCTCCAATGTATCTATAATTTTTGATTGTTCCATGCTATTATATTACCCCTTTTGAATGTTTATGGGATTTATTTTACACATTTATATCATTTTTGGGACTAACCTACTAACCGGAGGCCCAGCCCATATTGCAGTTTTTTTTGCCTATTTCAGTATTTCAAAGAAAAGGAATATCAAACGGAGTCCAAACGGAATGAAACCTTCGGGAGCGTGATTTTTGCAATGAACGTGATCTAGAGGACTTGGAGTGCAAGTCAAGAAGCAGCCAAAGCTTCCACGAGATAGGAGGGCGCGCCCCCCCTATAGGGTGCGCCCCCTGTCTCGTGGGCCCCTCGAGCATCCATCGACGTACTTCTTCCTCCTATATAAGCCTACGTACCCCGAAAACATCCAGGGGGCGGATGAAACACAATTTCCACCACCGTAACCTTCTGTATCCGCGAGATCTCATCTTGGAACCTTCGCCGGCACTCTGCCGGAGGGGGAATCGACCATGGAGGGCTTCTACATCAACACCTTTGCCCCTCCGATGAGTTGTGAGTAGTTTACCACAGACCAACGGGTCCATAGTTATTAGCTAGATGGCTTCTTCTCTCTTTTTGGATCTCAATACAATGTTCTCCCCCTCTCTTGTGGAGATCTATTCGATGTAAACTCTTTTTGCGGTGTGTTTGTCGAGATCCGATGAATTGTGGGTTTATGATCAAGTTTATCTATGAATAATATTTGAATCTTCTCTGAATTCTTTTATGTATGATTGAGTTAGTTTTGCAAGTCTCTTCGAATTATCAGTTTGGTTTGGCCTACTAGATTGATCTTTCTTGCCATGGGAGAAGTGCTTAGCTTTGGGTTCAATCTTGCGGTGTCCTTACCCACTGACAGAAAGGGTTGCAAGGCACGTATTGTATTGTTGCCATCGAGGATAACAAGATGGGGTTTATATCATATTGCTTGAGTTTATCCCTCTACATCATGTCATCTTGCTTAATGTGTTACTCTGTTCTTATGAACTTAATACTCTAGATGCAGGCAGGAGTCGGCCGATGTGTGGAGTAATAGTAGTAGATGCAGGCAGGAGTCGGTCTACTTGTCACGGACGTGATGCCTATATACATGATCATGCCTAGATAATCTCATAATTATTCGCTTTTCTATCAATTGCTCGACAGTAATTTGTTCAGCCACCGTAATATTTATGCTCTTGAGAGAAGCCACTAGTGAAACCTATGGCCCCGGGTCTATCTCTTATCATATTTGCTTCCAATCTACTTTTATTCGCATCTGTACTTTTTGCATCTATATTACAAAATACCAAAAATATATTTATCTTATCATACTATCTTTATTAGATCTCACTTTCGCAAGTGGCCGTGAAGGGATTGACAACCCCTTTATTGCGTTGGTTGCGAGTGATACGTCTCCAACGTATCTACTTTTCCAAACACTTTTGCCCTTGTTTTGGACTCTAACTTGCATGATTTGAATGAAACTAACCCGGACTGACGCTGTTTTCAGCAGAACTACCATGATGTTGTTTTATGTGTAGAAAAGAAAAGTTCTCGGAATGTCCTGGAAATCCACGGAGGCACTTTTTGGATTTAATAAGAATTTTTGGTGAAAGAATTAATGCCAGGGGGCCCACAGCCTGTCCACGAGACAGGGGGGCGCGCCCCCCTAGGGCGCGGCCTCCTATCTCGTGGGCCCCCTGGACCTCCACCGACGTTAACTCCAACTCCATATATTCACGTTCGAGGAGAAAAAAATCAGGGAGAAAGTTTTATCGTGTTTTACGACACGGAGCCGCCGCCAAGCCCTAATCTCTCTCGGGAGGGCTGATCTGGAGTCCGTTCGGGTTTCCGGAGAGGGAGATTCGTCGCCGTCGTCATCATCAACCATCCTCCATCACCAATTTCATGATGCTCACCGCCGAGCGTGAGTAATTCCATCATAGGCTTGCTGGACGGTGATGGGTTGGATGAGATTTACCATGTAATCAAGTTAGTTTTGTTAGGGTTTGATCCCTAGTATCCACCATGTTCTGAGATTGATGTTGCTATGACTTTGCTATGCTTAATGCTTGTCACTAGGGCCCGAGTGCCATGATTTCAGATCTGAACCTATTATGTTTTCATGACTATATGTGTGTTCTTGATCCTATCTTGCAAGTCTATAGTCACCTATTATGTGTTATGATCCGACAACCCCGAAGTGACAATAATCGGGATACTTCTCGGTGATGACCGTAGTTTGAGGAGTTCATGTATTCACTATGTGCTAATGCTTTGTTCCAGTTCTCTATTAAAAGGAGGCCTTAATATCCCTTAGTTTCCGCAAGGACCCCACTGCAATGGGAGGGTAGGATAAAAGATGTCATACAAGTTCTTTTCCATAAGCACGTATGACTATTTACGGAATACATGACTACATTACATTGATGAACTGGAGCTAGTTCAATATCACCCTATGTTATAACTATTGCATGAGGAATCGCATCCGGCATAATTATCCATCACTGATCCATTGCCTTCGAGCTTTTCACATATTGTTCTTCACTTATTTACTTTTCCGTTGCTACTGTTACAACTACTACAAAAACCCAAAAACATTTATCTTTACTTTTGCTTCGTTTACCTTTATTATCATACCACTTTTGCTACTAAACACTTTGCTGCAGATACTAAGTTATCCAGGTGTGGTTGAATTGACAACTCAACTTCTAATACTCAAGAATATTCTTTGGCTCCCCTTGTGTCGAATCAATAAATTTGGGTTGAATACTCTACCCTCGAAAGCTGTTGCGATCCCCTATACTTGTGGGTTATCAAGACCAATTTCTGGCGCCGTTGTCGGGGAGCATAGCTCTATTCTCTGAGTCACTTGGGATTTATATCTGTTGATCACTATGAAGAACTTGATAGGCGATCAAACTACTATTTTGCCCTCAACTACAAGGGGAGGTAAGGAACTGCCATCCAGCTGTGCACTAGATTTTCCTTCCGTTATTAGTAGGCTTGCGACACCTAAACCTGCTACTGCTATGAATTCTGATATGTCGCATGTTATTGATGATGCCACTTCTGCTATGCATGATGAAACTACTTCTGTGCTTGATACTACTTTGCCATTAGGTGAATTTCTTGATGAACAACTTGCTAGAGTTAGGGGGAATGAAAATATTGAAGAACCTATTATTGATGATAGTGATGATGAAGGTCCCCCCAATGATTATGTATTACCTGTTGTTCCTAAGGGTTATGTTGTGAATGAAATAGCTGCTATGGAAATCCTTGCTTGCAATGATAGAAATGATCTTAAGAAATTATTAGCTAAATGGAATCAACAATCTCTTAATGCTAGAATGAAACCCGATCCTGCTTTTGCTACTTCACCTATCTGTGTTACTAATAAGGATTATGAATTCTCTGTTGATCCTGATATTATTACTTTAGTTGAATCTGATCCTTTTTATGGCCTTGAATCTGAAACTGTTGTGGCACATCTTACCAAGTTGAATGATATAGCCACTGAGGGAGTCCTGGATTAGGGGGTGTCCGGATGGCCGGACTAAGACCTTTGGCCGGACTCCCGGACTATGAAGATACAAGATTGAAGACTCCGTCCCGTGTCCAGATGGGACTTTCCTTGGCGTGGAAGGCAAGCTTGGCGATACGATATGAAGATCTCCTCCCATTGTAACCGACTCTATGTAACCCTAGCCCTCTCCGGTGTCTATATAAATCGGAGAGTTTTAGTCCGTAGGACGAACAACAATCATACCATAGGCTAGCTTCTAGGGTTTAGCCACTTCGATCTCGTGGTAGATCTACTCTTGTACTACCCATATCATCAACATTAATCAAGCAGGAGTAGGGTTTTACCTCCATCGAGAGGGCCCAAACCTGGGTAAAAACATCGTGTCCCTTGTCTCTTGTTACCATCCGCCTAGATGCACAGTTCGGGACCCCTACCCGAGATCCGCCGGTTTTGACACCGACATTGGTGCTTTCATTGAGAGTTCATCTGTGTAGTCGCCTTTAGGCCCGATGGCTTCTTCGCTCGACAATCGCGATATGGTCCGGGATGAGACTTTTCTCCCCGGACAGATCTTCATATTCGGCGGCTTCGCACTGCGGGCCGACTCAGTAGGCCATCTGGAGCAGATCGAAAGCTACGCCCCTGGCCACCAGGTCAGGTTTGGAAGCTTAAACTACACGGCCGACATCCACGGGGACTTGATCTTCGACGGATTTGAGCCACGACCGAGCGCGCCGCACTGTCACGATGGGCATGATTTAGCTCTGTCATCGGACAACACCCAGAGCGCCGCTCAGGTGCCCGCTCCGACCATTAGCTCAGAGCCCGCTGCACCAGTCGGGGACGGACGGTTGGACGCCGCCCCGGAAGCTGCAACCTCTACGGCGATAGAGCCGGATACCAGCCTAGTCCCTCGCAAGGCCTATGACTCCAAGTTGCCGGACTCCGATCCGGACTCCGTAAATCCCGCACCTCTTCCGATTAAGCCCGATTGGGCTCCGGTCATGGAGTTCACCGCCGCGGATGTCTTTCAGCACTCGCCTTTCGGTAATATCCTGAATTCGTTAAAGTCTCTCTCTTTGTCAGGAGAGCCCTGGCCGGACTACGGCCAACACGGTTGGGATACGGACGACGAAGAAATTCGTAGCCCACCCACCACCCACTTCGTAGCCACTGTCGACGATTTAACCGACATGCTCGACTTTGACTCCGAAGACATCGACGACATGGACACCGATGAAGGAGACGATCAAGAACCAGCAGCTATAGGGAACTGGAAAGCCACCTCGTCATATGACATATACATGGTGGACACCCCTAAAGCGGGGGATGGCGAGGAGAAAACAGAGGATGACCCCTCCAAGAAGCAACCCAAGCGCCAACATCAGCGGCGCCGCTCTAAGTCCCGCCAAAGCAAAAATGGCGATTCCGGCACCGGAGATAACAATACGCCGGACAGTGTCGAAGACAACCCCCTCCAGCAGGATTCAGTGCAGGAGGACGAAGGAGCCAGCCCTCGTGAGAGAGCGTCCGACAAAGAGGATGAGGACGACAATTACATGCCTCCCTTCGAAGATGAGGCAAGCCTCAACGACGACGAATTCGTCATGCTAGAGGATCCCGTCGAACAAGAGCGTTTCAAACGCAGGCTCATAGCCACGGCAAGCAGCCTCAAGAAGAAATAGCAGCAGCTTAGAGCTGACCAAGACTTGCTAGCTGACAGATGGACCGAAGTCCTGGCGGCCGAAGAGTATAAACTAGAACGCCCATCCAAGAGCTACCCAAAGCGCAGGCTGCTACCCCAACTTGAGGAGGAAGCAACTAAACCTACATCACCAGCGTACGATGCGCCCGATCGGCCACCCCGTGGCCGCGATAGAGAGGCCTTTAGGCCCTCAACCCAAGCCGCACCCCGACACCGCTCAAAACATACCAGAGTACGGGGAGACGCAACAGACCTACGAGACATCTTGGAGAATAAGGCAAGGCAAACAAGATCTATCTACGGATCGCATGGGCGCCCCGCTTCACGTGACGCTAGCCATCACGCCGGACATAATAAGTATGGCCCGGCCGAATACAACAGACCAAGCTCGTCCGAGCTGATTCGTGATATAGCCCAGTACAGGGGCGCCGCACACCCACTATGCTTCACAGATGAAGTAATGGATCATCAAATCCCCGAGGGCTTCAAACCCGTAAACATCAAATCATACGATGGCACAACAGATCCCGCGGTATGGATCGAGGATTATCTCCTTCATATCCACATGGCCTATGGTGATGATCTACACGCCATCAAATACCTCCCGCTCAAGCTTAAAGGACCAGCTCGGCATTGGCTTAACAGCCTGCGAGCAGAGTCAATTAGTTGTTGGGAGGACCTGGAATCCGCATTCCTTGACAACTTCCAGGGCACTTATGTGCGACCACCAGACGCCGATGACCTAAGCCACATAATCCAGCAGCCAGAGGAATCGGCCAGACAATTCTGGACACGGTTCCTAACCAAGAAAAACCAAATAGTCGATTGTCCGGACGCCGAGGCCCTTGTAGCCTTCAGGCACAACATCCGAGATGAATGGCTTGCCCGGCACCTAGGACAGGAAAAGCCGAAGTCTATGGCAGCCCTCATGACACTCATGACCCGCTTCTGCGCGGGAGAAGACAGCTGGCTAGCTCGTAGCAATAACATAACCAAGAGCCCCGGCAATTCGGATACCAAGGATAACAACGGCAGGTCACGTCGCAACAAGCATAAGCGCCGCATTAACGGTGACAATACTGAAGATACGGCAGTCAACGCCGGATTCAGAGGCTCTAAACCGGGTCAGCGGAAGAAGCGATTCAAAAGAAACCCTCAGGGCCCATCCAGCTTAGACCGGATACTCGATCGCTCGTGCCAGATACACGGCACACCCGAACAGCCAGCCAATCACACCAACAGGGATTGTTGGGTGTTCAAGCAGGCAGGCAATTTAAGTGCCGAGACCAGAGACAAGGGGCTACATAGGGATGACGAGGAGGGGCCCCGGCCGCCGAACAACAAAGGACAGAAGGGACTTCCCCCACAAGTTCGGACGGTGATTTTGATATACGCAACCCACATCCCCAAAAGGGAGCGGAAGCATGCTCTCAAGGACGTCTATGCGCTGGAGCCAGTCGCCCCAAAGTTCAACCCATGGTCCTCCTGCCCGATCACCTTCGATCGAAGGGACCATCCCACCAGCATCCGTCACGGCGGATTCGCCGCACTGGTGCTAGACCCAATTATCGACGGATTTCACCTTACCAGAGTCCTAATGGACGGCAGCAGTAGCCTGAACCTGCTTTACCAGGACACAGTGTGAAAAATGGGCATCGATCCTTCAAGGATTAAACCCAAAAAGACAACCTTCAAAGGTGTCATACCAGGGGTAGAAGCCAGCTGTACAGGCTCGGTCACACTCGAGGTGGTCTTCGGATCCCCGGATAACTTCCGGAGCGAGGAGTTAATCTTCGACATAGTCCCATTCCGCAGCGGCTATCATGCCCTGCTCGGACGAACCACATTTGCCAAATTCAATGCGGTGCCGCACTACACATATCTCAAGCTCAAGATGCCAGGACCTCGCGGAGTCATCACGGTAAACGGAAACACCGAACACTCTCTCCGAACGGAGGAGCCCACGGCGGCCCTGGCAGCGGAAGTACAGAGTAGCCTCTCAAGGCAGTTCTCCAATCCAGGTGCCAAACGTCCGGACAACGTCAAGCGAGCCTGAAGTAACCTACAACAAATCCGGCTGGCACGTTCCGAGCAAGCATAGCAATGCGGCCCCAACCCCAGCCCCCGTCAAACGGCGATACTGGTACCACGCGTACATAATTACGCCTTAGAGATACCATGGGCATAAGGGGAGGGGCACAACAACGGCACGCCCAGAATGCGGCTCAACCGCACTAAGGGGCTCCCTATTTCGCCGTTTTCCTTTTCACACACTTTCAGGACCCAACTATTCGGAAGGCCTGTCCGGCAATACTCTCGCCGAACCCAGGATGCAATAGCCAGGGAGGAAGCAAGCCACGTCAAAAGTCCAGGTGGTCTCTATAACGAGTTTAATACCTGTTTCTCTTATAATCCTGCAGCTTGCCCTGGAGGGGAATATGTCAAATACTCCCATCTCTTGCTTACCGCACTTTTTGTATCGTTCTGCTTTCGCAGCAGCCCTTTTTTATTGAACAATATATAGCTCTTACCTATTATTGTACTTATCTATTTTTATATACAAATATGTTCAGTCATGACATTCTGCAACCGTACACTTTGGTACGGATAATACACCAGGGGCTTACAACACCCCATAACATGGTGTGAGAAGACCGAACACTCTAACAAGTGCGGCACCCCGAACTTATAGCACTATATGCATCGGCTCCGAATCATGTCTTTGGTCAATAGTTGGGTTTGCCCGGCTCCCATGTTTTGGTACCTTACGTTCCGCATTGTTGGCTAAGGTAGCGCTGGGAGAACTACTGCGATTGTGCCCCAGTTGAGCCGGGTTAACACCTCAGTAGAGAAAGCTAAAACTGACTATCATGATAGTGCGAGAGACCGATCGCTGTTCGCGAGGTTTCTTCGAGTCCTTAAAGACTTATGCCGCTTCGAGCGAGGAATCGGACTTATCCGGCCTAGGCGTGGATAGCGCCCCGAACTCGGTCTTCCGAATACTAGGGGCTTCGCTGAAATTTAAAATTATAGAATTCTATGGCTAAGTGAGAGTGATAAAGCATTATAAGTCCGACGACCTGGTTCGTTGTGCTGAACGCCTCCCTAGATGGACCCAAGAATGGGAACAAGAGCGCTCAGTTTTATCCCGAACCCCCCAACACTCGTGGCATGGGGGTCGAAGCCGACCACTTGCATCTCTCAGATTTGATAAACGGCCGCACAGAAGGTAATATTTTAAATTAACAAGCGTTGCTTAACGCATATGAACAAAGCTTCAGCGTACAGGATAACAAATGCGAGTTTACTCAAAAATTACATCTTTGGAGCACTCATCCTCTATGCGGCGGGCACCCTTCAGAATGCCATTATAATACATCTCGGGCATACGATACTCCTTGCCCGGTGGTGGCGCGTCCGTTAATAGCTTCTCCGCGTCTAGCTTGCCCCAGTGCACCTTAGCACGGGCAAGGGCCCGACGGGCACCTTCAATACAAATGGAGTGCTTGACGACCTCAATCCACGGACACGCATCCACCAGCCGCCACACCAGACCGAAGTAGCTCCCAGGCATGACTTCTCCAGGCCACAACCGAGTTATGAGGTCCTTCATGGCCTGTTCGGCCACCTTGTGGAGCTCGACCAGCTGCTTCAGCTGGTCGCTCAGGGGCACCTGATGTTCGGCCTCAGCATACTGAGACCAGAACACTTTTTTCATCGAGCTCCCCTCTTCGGCTCGGTAGTATGCGGCGGCATCAGACACACTACGGGGCAGATCGGCGAACGCTCCTGGAGAGCTCCGGATTCGGGTAAGTAGCAGATAATTAACTTTTATATTTTTGCTTTGCATAAAGAATGCCTTACCCGCCGCTATCTTCTTCATCGCCTCGATCTCCTGAAGGGCCTTCTGGGCTTCGGCCTACGCGGTCTTGGCACTCTCAAGAGCCAAGGCAAGCTCGGACTCTCGAGTCTTCGAGTCATGCTCCAAACTCTCATGTTTTTCCACGAGAGCCTGGAGCTCTTGCCGCACCTCCGCCACCTGCGCCTCTTGCTTCTCTCGCTCGGTGCGCTCCAAGGCCGCACTCTTTTAGGCCTTCGAGACTGCCTCTTTCAGGGTCGCCACCTCGGTCGTGGCTCCTGCAACATTAATGTTGGTCCTGTTATTATTTTGCAACCAAGCATTTCTATATACATTTACACGAGGTACTATGTACCCTCTTTATCCTCGAGCTGCTTCTTGGCACGGCCGAGCTCGCTCTTGGACTGCTCGAGGCTTTCCTTCAAGGCATTGACCTCCGCAGTCAGTGCGGCAGAGGTCAGCAGCGCAACCTGCATTCCCATATTGACATATTTCTATTAGACTCCTACGTATATCTTTTGAGATCCTCAGTTCGGCTTTTCTTTCCGAACACCGAACTGTCTATGCGGTAACATTTTTTATATATGTTTTTGAACACATACCTCAAAGCCCGTTAACAGGCTTGTGCAGGCTTCCGTCAGCCCGCTCTTAGCGGACTGAACCTTCTGAATCACTGCACTCATAACAGTGCGGTGTTCTTCATTGATGGAGGCGCCATTAAGCGCCTCCAGCAAATTGTCCGGCGCCTCCGGGTGGATGGAAGTCTCCGGCGTCGTGGGCTTGCCCTTCTTATGAAGGCGCCGCCTGTAGGACTCTGGAACCACTGATTGTTCCGGAGCAGTGTCCGGCCCGGGGCCGGACTTAGATCCCTCCGGGGCTTTACCCCCTTTGGGCTTGGAGTCCGGAAGGTCGCCTTGTGGCGCTTCCAGGACCACATCCTCCTGGTTTTGTCCCCTACGGGACTCCAGCTCAGCGTCGTCTGTAGGGAGAGGGGAGGAGGCCGTCGGAAGTGAAGCGCTATTCACATCCGACGAATTCAGAGATCCGCTCGATGAATCGCCAAGCTGAGCTCTGGGCGGACTGCATGATTAGCTTCGGCGTTAAAAGCTATCAAATAATAAAGGAGTGCAATAAGTCATTCGGGTAGCCGGACACTTACGATGCTGCCAGGGGCTTGACCCTGGTTGGCCAGTCCTCCCCGCCGTCTTTGGCGTCAGGGGCGTAGTCCGGCAGAAGGGTCTTCCCCTTCTTAGACCCTCCGGCTTCCCCAGTTGGGGCGGCCTTTCTCTTCTTTCCTCCCCCCGTTGGAGGGGGAGAGGCATCTTCTTCTTCCTCCTCCTCCTCGTCTTCGGAGGCGGAGGGTGCGTTGGGGCCGTCGGGAAAATCCGACGACACCTGGCGCCGGGAACTCTTTCAGGTCCCCGTGGCCTTCTCCTAGGCCTTCTTATCCGGCACCACGTGAGGTGCCGGAACCAGTAGCTTCGCTAAGTGTGCGTCTACTGGGCCTTAGGGCAAAGGGGTCGGACAGTCGAACTGTCCGGATGTCCTCTTCCAGTCCTGTCAAAGGAACGGGAGTTTAGATCCCACATAAAGTCACACTATGAAATTCGGGAATCCCGTAAGGGACTAAATGTAAGCTTACTTCAGAGGCTTGACGTTTGGCGCAGAATCCGTGATCCTCAGTGACGGGAGGGGAGAACTCGGAACTCTTGAAAAGCACCTTCCAGGCGTCCTCGTGCTTCGTTTCGAAGAGCCGAGATAGAGTCTGGTGCCAGGCCGGGTCGAACTCCCACAAATTGAATTCCCGTCGTTGACACGGGAGGATCCGGTGGAAGAGCATGACCTAGACCATGTTGACAAGCTTGACCTTCTTGGTCACCAGGTCTCGGACGCAGGTTTGGAGTCCGGTCACCTCTTCCGGATTGCCCCACGACAGGCACGTCTCTTTCCAAGATGTGAGCCGGGTGGGGATGCCGGATCGAAATTCGGGGGCCGCTGCCCATTTAGGGTCACGCGGCTCGGTGATATAAAACCACCCGATTGCCACCCTTTGATGGTTTCCACGAAGGCACCCTCGAGCCAGGTGACGTTGGCTATCTTGCCCACCATGGCGCCTCCGCATTCCGCCTGTCGGCCTTGCACGACCTTTGGCTTGACGCTGAAGATCTTCAGCCATAGGCCAAAGTGGGGCTGGATGCGGGAGAAGGCCTCGCACACGACAATAAACGCCGAGATATTGAGGATGAAGTTCGGGGCCAGATCGTGGAAGTCCAGGCCATCGTAGAACATGAGCCCCCGGACGAACGGGGGAAGAGGAAAACCCAGTCCACGGAGGAAATGGGGAAGAAAAACAACCCTCTCATGGGGCCTGGGGGTGGGAATGAGTTGCCCCACATCTGGGAGCCGGTGCGCGATGTCGTTAGACAAGTATCCGGCCTTCCTCAGGTTTTTGATTTGTCCCTCCGTGACGGAGGAGGCCATCCATCTACCTCCCGCTCCAGACATGGTTGGAGAAGGTTGAGGTGGGAAGTGCGGGCTTGGGCGCTGGAGCTCGAGCGCGCAGGGACGAATAAGCAGAGGAGGAAGAGGGCGTGAATGGAAAGGGCGGATTCTTATCCCCTTATATGGGCGGCCAAAACTACGAGCCCCCCACCGGCCTAATAAAACTCGCTTATCTCCCAAGCGCCGTGATTAATGGCGCGGTTGGGTTACCCACACCCGTATTGATGAGAATCCCGGAATAAGGGGACACGATCTCTGCTTTGACAAGACGTGCCAAGAAAACCGCCTCACTAAATGCGCTGAGGTGGAACAATAAAATGAATAAAAGCCTGGCCGTGGCATGATGTCACGCCGCGGAATACGTCAGCAGATCCGATTGATACAAATATTATTCTCTCTACGACGGAATGTGGGACTTATTTTGCAGAGTCGGACACTACCCTGGTGTTCAAAATCTTCTGTGAAATATTCGGAGGAGGAACCCGCCTTGCAATGCCGAAGACAACTTGCGCGCCGGACTCGTCGTCATTGAAGCCTGGTTCAGGGGCTACTGAGGGAGTCCTGGATTAGGGGGTGTCCGGATGGACGGACTAAGACCTTTGGCCGGACTCCCAGACTATGAAGATACAAGATTGAAGACTCCGTCCCGTGTCCGGATGGGACTTTCCTTGGCATGGAAGGCAAGCTTGGCGATACGATATGAAGATCTCCTCCCATTGTAACCGACTCTGTGTAACCCTAGCCCTCTTCGATGTCTATATAAACCAGAGAGTTTTAGTCCGTAGGACGAACAACAATCATACCATAGGCTAGCTTCTAGGGTTTAGCCACTCCAATCTCGTGGTAGATCTACTCTTGTACTACCCATATCATCAATATTAATCAAGCAGGAGTAGGGTTTTACCACCATCGAGAGGGCCCGAACCTGGGTAAAAACATCGTGTCCATTGTCTCCCCGTTACCATCCGCCTAGACGCACAGTTCGGGACCCCCTACCCGAGATCCGCCGGTTTTGACACTGACAGCCACCCTATTTACTAATGATGAGAAGTCTCGCTATTTATATATCCTTAAGATATTTCCGTTCTCATTAAAGGGTTATGCTAAGACTTGGTATAATTCTCTTGCTGCTGGTTGTGTGCGTAGTCCCCAGGATATGATTTATTACTTTTCTGCTAAATATTTCCCTGCTCATAAGAAACAAGCTGCCTTGCGGGAAATATATAATTTTGTGCAAATCAAAGAAGAGAGTCTCGCACAAGCTTGGGGGAGGCTTCTCCGGTTAAGAAAAATGAAATACTTGATATTTTTTATAATGGACTAACCGATGCTTCCAAGGACTACTTGGATAGTTGTGTTGGTTGTGTTTTTAGGGAAAGAACAGTCAACGAAGCTGAAATATTATTGAATAATATGTTGACTAATGAAAATAATTGGACTCTTCCTGAGCCAGTTCCTGAAGTAATTCCTGAACCAATCGAGCCAACTCCTGAGCCTATTCCTAAACCCACTCGAAAGAAAGGAGGTGTTTTATTTCTCAGTCCTAAAGATATGCAAGAGGCAAAGAAATCAATGAAAGAAAAAGGTATTAAAGCTGAAGATGTTAAGAATTTACCACCTATTGAAGAAATACATGGTCTTAATATACCGCCTGAAGAACCACATTGTCTTGATAACCCGACACAGGTAGTAAAGGTAAATTCTCTCTATAGATATGATAAAGTTGAAATACCCTCTACTAAATTTCATGCCCATGCTTAGATGAATTTGATGACTTTATGGCTAGACAAGAAAGTTTTAATTCTTATGTTGGTAGAGAGTTAAAGAATAATGCTTTCAAGATAGGACGCGTAGGTGATAATCTGGCTAGTGTTAAAGATGAACTTCACCGCATTACCAAATATGCTTCTATGGTTGCTACTCAAGCTGAGCAAGTACTTAAAGCTCAAAATGATTTGCTTGATGAATTAAATAATAAAAATGACTTTGTTGTTAGAGTGGCTACTAGAACTAGTAGAATGACTGAGGGAGTCCTGGATTAGGGGGTGTCCGGATGGCCGGACTATGACCTTTGGCCGGACTCCCGGATATGAAGATACAAGATTGAAGACTCCGTCCCGTGTCCGGATGGGACTTTCCTTGGCGTGGAAGGCAAGCTTGGCGATATGGTATGAAGATCTCCTCCCATTGTAACTGACTCTGTGTAACCCTAGCCCTCTCCGGTGTCTATATAAACCGGAGAGTTTTAGTCCGTAGGACGAACACCAATCATACCATAGGCTAGCTTCTAGGGTTTAGCCTCTCTGATCTCGTGGTAGATCTACTCTTGTACTACCCATATCATCAATATTAATCAAGTAGGAGTAGGGTTTTACCTCCATCGAGAGGGCCCAAACCTGGGTAAAAACATCGTGTCCCTTGTCTCCTGTTACCATCCACCTAGACGCATAGTTCGGGACCCCCTACCCGAGATCCGCCGGTTTTGACACCGACATTGGTGCTTTCATTGAGAGTTCCTCTGTGTCGTCACCGTCAGGAAGGATGCCGTACCCCGTCTTTAAAGATGGCGCTATTGCTAAAGGAGCTTTGGCTGTCGGCCAAACTCTCCGGCTAGGTAGGTTTTTGATGATCGCCTGTTCGGCCGCCGCGCCGACGATGACCTCTAGGGCCATCGAAAGCAATTTTCACATCAGCTCGGAACTCGCCGAGCAGTTAGATCCGACGGAGCTCTCTTCCTTGAATGAGCTCCTGGATCGCATTGCCGCCCTGGGAGTCGCTATAGATTACGGCCAGATTGGGCTTAAACCCGATGAGAGAGAGATCGACTCTCCCCAGGTCACCCACCACGTTTAAGTGGTGGAAGAACAATGCGGCGCATCTTTGCCCGCTCTAAGGACCAGATGTGTCCGGATTCCCGACCCCTCCAAGCCGGATACCCGCGGAGGGGAGGATGTTGCCCAAGTCCTGAACCCAAAGTCAGGCAGCATGCCTGATTCATTGAATAATGTCCAAGAAAGCAAGCTTACGAATTCGGAAACTTCTTGGCCCCTGAATCTTTTATCGGGCAAGGTTCCGGATTTAAATCCACCCGCCCACCCAACTATAAGGGATTTATTCCAAATACGGCAAGTGCCCGGGGAAACAGTACACCACTATTGGGCCAGATTCCTCCTGGTTATGAACAGGATAAAGGACTGCCGTGAGGAAGAAGCAATTTCATTCTTCTGTAGCAATTGCACGGACATCGGAATCCTCAACGCCATAAGTCGCCGCGAAATTACATGCTTCGCCGAGTTGACATCCATAGTACAAAAGTACTATGCGACAGAAAGCGTTCGGAAAACCGAAGATAAATTCTGGGATAATCCGGCCCTGAATACAACACGAGTCGAAACAAAAGGGCGCATTATCGCCAGGAACGTGAGCCAAACATCAAAAAACAAAAACCCTCTATAGGGTATGGGACCGTACTGGAGGGATGGCTCAATGGACCCTGTAAAATTCACAGTTCAGGGGAAGTCACACCAACTCACAGCCTTAGAGCATGTTGGATACTCCGGCAGGTGGCCAGAAGTGGCGAGGAGCTTCTAACTCCAGAATCCGAAGAACACCACCCCAGAAACGCCAGTACGGTGTCGACAGTCTTCGAGACCTTTGCATCAAACAATGCGAGGAAACGAACCCTCCGCAACCTTACCGAAGTCTACCAAGTAGCAACAATAAACCCATGGAGTGACACGGCTATTACTTTTAATGCCAGTGACAAACCTAAATTCCGGACAGCCCGAGCACCAGCCGCATTGGTCCTCAGTCCGATAGTGGACGACTTCCGACTTACAAAGGTACTCATGGACGGCGGCAGCGGACTTAACCTCATCTACAAGGAAACCCTGCGAAAAATGGAAATAGACTGGAGCCGCATTGAGCGAAGCAACACAACCTTCAGAGGAATAATACCAAGCCGGGAAGCGTGCTGTTCAGGGAAAATCACACTGGATGTGGTGTTCGGCACGCCGGATAATTACAGATCCGAGGAAGTCACATTTCAAGTGGCCCCGTTCAGCAGCGGATACCATGCCCTGCTAGGGCAAGAAGCATTTACAATTTTTCAAGCCATACCCCATTATGGGTACATGAAGCTCAAAATGCCCGGACCCAACGAAATCATCACTCTTGCAAGTGATCCGGACACAGCGCTCTGCGCCAAAAACAAGATAGCCGCACTGGCCCTGGAGGCATTATCTGAAGCCCTAGCGGCCGATGAACTAACTGCGTTGCGCTCCACGGTGGACAGGGACGATGTGATACTAGATAAGAGATCCAAGTCCACCTCTTTCAAACCAGCGAACGAAATAGTCAAATTCCAAGTCCACCCAACGGACCCCACAAAAACGGCCTCCATCGGGGCACAACTAAAACCCGATGTAGACGCCGCACTCAGAGAATTCCTGCGAGAAAATTGGGACATTTTTGCCTGGCACCCTTCAGACATGCCAGGAATCCCACGCAGGCTGGCTGAGCACAGCCTGAACATCCTAAAAGGGTTCAAGCTCGTTAAGCAGACTCTACGGCGTTTCTCCGAACCAAAGAGACAAGCCATGGGAGAAGAGCTAGCAAAACTACTGGAAGCCGGATTCATCAGAGATATAAAACACCCGGACTGGCTAGCAAACCTGGTAATGGTACCAAAGAAGGACAAATCCTGGTGCCTATGTGTCGATTTCAAAGACCTAAATAAGGCCTGCCCAAAGGATCCTTTCCCACTCCCCCGAATTGATCAAATCATCGACGCCACCGCAGGACACGACTCATTGTGTTTCCTTGACGCATACTCTGGCTACCACCAAATCAAGATGGCAGAGTCAGACCAAGCCACAACGGCATTCATCACCCCATACGGCCCATTCTGCTTCAACACGATGCCCTTCAGGCTCAAAAACGCCGGCGCAACATATCAGCGCATGATTCAGACATGTCTGGCCAACCAGATCGGCAAAACAGTTGAAGCATACTTAGATGACGTGGTCGTCAAAACCAAACACATCAATACTCTAGTAGACGACTTGAGGCTCACGTTCGACAATCTCCGAACATATGACATTAAGCTCAACCCGGAAAAGTGTGTTTTCGGCGTACCAGCCGGAAAGCTCTTGGGCTTCATCGTATCCGGTAGAGGAATTGAAGCAAACCCAGCCAAGATCCGAGCTCTATCACAATTGGATACCCCAAAAGACCTCAAATGAATACAAAAATTGACAGGATGCATGGCGGCTCTAAGCCGCTTTATCTCCCGCTTAGGAGAAAAGGCATTACCCCTCTACCGCCTCCTGCGTTGCACCGAACACTTCGAGTGGATGGATGTCGCCACGGCCGGACTTGAAGAAATAAAAGCCATACTGGCAACAAATCCGGTCCTGGACGCGCCCAACACGGGTGAACCAATGCTATTATACCTCGCGGCAACCCATCAAGTTGTAAGCGCGGTGCTCGTCGTCGAACGAGAAACGGACGGACACAAGTTCCCTCTCCAAAACCCAGTTTACTACGTGTCCACTATCCTAACTCCATGCAAGTCACGGTACCCGCATTATCAAAAGATAGCATACGCCGTGTTCATGGCATCCCGGAAGCTGCAACACTATTTTCAAGAGTGTTCAATAACAGTGGCATCCGAAGTACCTCTTAATGATATTATAAACATCCGCGACGCAACGGGCCGGATTGCCAAATGGGCCATCGAGCTCCTCCCATTCGACATAACTTACAAGCCAAGGCGAGCTATTAAGTCGCAGGTTTTGGCCGACTTCATCGCCGAATGGACTGAAGCCGAGCTCCCTAAAGAGTACGGCGCATACTCCAACTGGATCATGCACTTCGACGGCTCCAGAATGTTGGCTGGCCTGGGTGCTGGCGTCGTTCTGACGTCCCCAACCGGAGATGCAGTCCAATACGTACTTCAGATAATGTACACAGATTCCAATAACGCAGCCAAATACGAGGTCCTTCTACATGGTCTCCGGATGGCAGTCTTCATGGGCATTCAGCGCCTAGAGGTCCGCGGGGATTCAAACCTAGCAATATCCCAAATAAATGGAGACTTTGACGCCAAGGATCTGAAAATGGCAGCTTACCGCAACGCCGTCCTAAAGATGTCAGCTCGGTTTGAGGGACTCGAATTTCATCACATAGCCCGAGAAAATAACCAGACAGCAGACATGTTGGCACGCATCGGCACCAAGCGCGATGCTGTCCCTCCCAACATCTTCCTAGAGAGGCTATTCAAGCCATCCGTATCATGGGAGGGAAAGTCCAGAAACAATAGCCCGGACACAACCGCACTGCCCCTCACCGAACACTCTAACACAGTTGATGGCTCCGCCAACGAAACAACACCGTCAGCCCACACAATAATGGCAGTCATTGCCCCATGGACAGAACCATTCCTAGCCTACTTAACTAGGCAGGAACTCCCCAAGGACCAAAACGAGGCCCGCTGCATAGTGCGGAGATCTAAAGCCTACAAAGTCCACGAGGGAGAGCTTTATAAGAAAAGCACAACCGGAGTCCTTCAAAGGTGTATCTCCGAAGAGGAAGGGTGAGACCTTCTGGCTGAAATTCATGCGGGACTTGGCGGGCACCACGCCGCAGCCCGGGCCCTTGTAAGCAAGGCCTTCCGTACCGGATTTTATTAGCCAACGACCCGGGCAGACGCTCAGGACTTAGTGCAGCGATGCGTCGGTTGCCAGTTATTCGCCAACCAAAGCCACATGCCGCCTACCGCCCTACAAACTATACCCATTACCTGGCCCTTTGCGGTCTGGGGGCTTGACATGGTTGGACCCCTTAAAGGAGGAACCCACAAGCAAAAATATCTACTGGTCATGGTGGAAAAATTCACCAAATGGATAGAGGCCAAGCCTGTAAAGACGGCCGAATCCGGACCGGTGATAGACTTCATATCCGTGGTCGTACACCGTTACGGCGTCCCCCACAACATCATAACTGACAATGGCACAAACTTCACGGCTGATGAAGTTAAAGTCTGGTGCAAAAACATGGGCATTAAGCTCGACTACGCTTTAGTCTATCACCCTCAAACCAATGGTCAAGTCGAGCGAGCCAACGGTCTCATTATGAGCGGCATCAAACCCAGACTAGTGCAATCCCTCAAGGAATCTAACACGCACTGGGTAGAGGAGCTTGACTCCGTACTCTGGGGGCTGCAGACCACGCCAAATCGCATTACCGGATTCACACCATTTTTTATGGTACACGGTGCAGAGGCAGTACTGCCCTGCGACATAATTCATGACTCACCTCGAGTGCGCAGGTACGAAGAAAGAGAAGCCGAGCTTGATCGGCAGGACAACTTGGACGCATTGGAGGAGGAGCGCGACGTGCCAAAAGCTCGTTCCACATTCTATCAACAGCAGGCTCGAAGATATCAAAGTAGAGAAGTACGGGCCAAAACTTATAACGTTGGCGAACTAGTTCTACGCCTGCCGGACAAGAAAAAGGACAAACTAAAGCCCAAATGGGAGGCTTGCTTCATAATCGACCAAGTACTGACTGGTGGAGCATACCGTCTGCGAAACGCATCGGACAACCGACTCGAGCCGAACCCATGGAATGCAGCACGCCTACGAAGATTCTACACCTAGCGCCGGACTCCGTGTTCGTCTCCTTCCTCTGTCCCCTTTTTATTTTTATTTTTATTTTTTCACATTAGCTGTCCGGGATTTCGCTCCCTCTCCCTACCTTTTTTCTCCCAAGCCCTTAGGGGCTTGCATGTGCATTGTTCGCACATACTTGACGCGCCACCCGCGCTCATCATACCTGGGGGCTTCTTTATTAGAAGTTTATATAAAATGGGCCTCATGCCCAAAACATGTGTGACACTTCCGCATGAACCTTTTATACACCATTATATGCATCAATATGACTTAAGTTTTGGCCAAGCTGGGTTGCCTGGCTCCTGTGCTTACCCCTACGTTCCCGTTCGTTCGGCTAGGTGGTAAAGGGAGCACCTCTGCGATTGTTACTGCCAGGTCAGCCGGATGTGTACCTCAGACTGGGTGAAGCCAAAAGCTAGCGTTCTTAAGGGAATATTCGGTCGGTGAACTAAAAGATGATCTTTCGTGTTTATTTATCTACCCCCAGATGCTTTTCTGCTCTTTTTAGCAGTTCAGACATGCACTTTAGGGCATGCCTCCCAGGGAAAGGAACCCCTAACAGAACTATTCTCCCTGGAAGATGTTTCTTACTAACCATGTAATATAACATAACTAGTTGGGCACTTGTCTGCTAAAGCAATTATGACCCCTACGCCTTGTCTCCATGCATGCCCCGGTTCTTACATAATCGAGAGGGTATTCGGACACACTCCGGACTATAGGGTCCAGAGGCCGAAGCGAAAAGGTCCGCAATGACAAACGATCTACAATCCGGCTAGAAGGAATTTTTCATGTCATTTTAACTTACAGAGTCAATCCGACTCGGTATATTCTTTTTCAATACCATCCAACAGGCGGTCTAATTTACAGTCCTGTTGGGAATACTTTGCAGCCAGCTCTACCTGGCCATATACTAAGCTGACAGGGATCTCCTTTCCGTCAGGACCCATAGGGCCGACCTCGGCCATGTGGTTTGGGTCAGCCTTCGTGTACCGAGTCTTCACCATGGCCCAGGCCTCCCTAGCACCTTGACGGCAGGCCGATATCTTCCACAACCGGAAGTGCTGCCGCACTCCCTCCAGCTTCTTTGTAAGCTCCCCAAGGCCTTCAGGCATGGAGAGGGATGGCCACATAGCCTGAATGATGCTCTGCATTGCCTGCCGAACTCGTTCGTGCAGTTGCAACAGCTCGGGAAGAAGGTCTCCCGTTGAACCGGGAATTTCCTCCGCAGGACGACCTGTCAGCAGACCTACAGACATAGCTCTGTTCATCGACTTCCTCGCCAAATTATTTTTTCGAAGATTCATTCAAGCACTTACTAAAAATGCCGCGTCGAAGTCGCCGATTCACCTTTACGGAAGCAGACAGCTAAATACGAACATCCTTTAGTTCCTCGCCCAGCTGGGTATTGGCGTCTTGAAGTTTGTTATTCTCTTGCCTCACCCTCGTCAGCATGCTCTTGCCAGCCTTTAGTTGGCGTAGGAGTTATTGCTTTTCCGGATTTACTCCGGCCCCATCTGCACTATTATAGTCAGAGTTGCACACCTGCCGCACTTCACAACAGAATTATCTTTCGAAGCATATATTACCTGAGGGCATCTCCTTGGCATTTTCTGAAGTGGTCAGTGCGGCCTCGAGTTGGGCCTTGCACTCTTCAAGCTCCTGGGACAGTTGCGTATTCTTCTTTGTAAGACACTGCATAGCACATGATCCTTAAAACAATTATCTTCACTATTTCAAGTCTCGGGGGCTACTGACATACATAACCTTCAATTTTACTCACCTGTATGTCTTTTGCATACTGCTCTGTGGCTCTGGCTAGACCATTTTGAGTGGCACGGAGATACATATCTCCTGTATTAAAGGCGTCCAACGCCTCTGGGGAAAAACATGCGTCACGAAGAACAGTCCGGCAACGCCTGTGGTTCAGGGCACTCTCTACCTCTGAATTGGTGGCAGATAGCCCGTCTGCATCCTCTGTCGGAGGAATGCCCGAGGCGCGCCCCGTGCCCGTCTCCACTTCCGGACCCGGCCTTGAACCTTGGCCGGCGGATATAGTCCGGCAGGCTCTCTTTTTTCTAAAAAAATCATGAGCGTTAGTAAGACTCAGGGGCATAAACCCTAGGCGTTAAATTTGCATGCCGTATCATTGCGCCGGTATCTCAATCTGGTCCGCACTTCTTTTTGACCCGCCTGGCTTCAGCGGCCCTTGTTGGCTGCCCACCGCGGGCTCGGCCTTCCGCCTCAAAGATTTACCCTGCGAAACGAAACACTATTAGTTCACGACATTCAAGATAAAGCATGGATGGATCTCCTTGAAAATACTGGGACTTCGGTCTCGGTTACCTTTGAGGCTAGAAGCAGTCCGAGATAGTCGGCCGTAATTGCCACTAGGGTGTAGTCCCTACTCAATTGATGAAACACCCTGTCAATTAACTCCACGCATAAGTCCGGATCCTCTTGGGAGTCCGGATCGAGGGACCGTTCCGGGTCCTCGGGTTGTGGAGGAGGACTGTTTATCTCCTTCACAGTTTGGCGCAGCTCCTGCGTTAACATTGTTAGGCTAAGTACTCAACTATGGGAATTTCGAAAGCGGGTCGGCAGGTGAAAATGTTCGCTCACCCAACTGGGAGGATTGTACATGGAGAATCCGCCCTCCGGCTTGGCACGGAGGAATTCCTCTTCTTCTCCCTTGTACAAAGCGGATAAGATTCTCGTTAAAGTGGCGGCCGTATCTGGCCCCTTACGACCGCACCGGGTGGCGTCGTCCTCCCTGTTGAAATCCCACATGGGGTGGCCTCTGTATTGAAGCGGCTGCACCCCTCGCGTAATGCATATGGCCATGACCTTGATCATGGTCAGTCCGGAGTGACCAACAACCATATCCGGCTCATTAGGTAAAGGACGTCCCTGTCAGTTTCTCTCTGAGGGTTCTGCGGGCGCCAGCTCAGGCGCTTCTTCAACGGAGCATTATTGAACTCAGGGAGGCCGATCCGTACAGGGTCCGGTAGGGGGACGTCATCTATATAGAACCACTCCGAGGACCAGTCCTCGGACGTCCTCTTTGGGGTACCGGATAGATATCCGGTCCCGGCAATGCGCCATAGTTCGGCTCCGCCCACTTGATAAATAGACCCCTCTTGAGAACGGGGCACGAGGCAAAACAACCTCTTCCACAGCGCGAAATGGGCCTCAATGCCCAAGAACAGTTCACAGAGGGCCATGAAGCCCGCAATGTGCAGAATGGAGGCGGGCGTGAGGTTGTGTAGCTGGAGGCCGTAGAACTCCAGCAACCCTCGGAGAAATGGATGAATTGGAAATCCGAGTCCTCTCATCAAATAAGGGACTAGGCATACCCGCTCTCCTTGAGAGGGATTGGGGATGCTCTCAGCCTGCTCTCCGCCGCTATAGGTAGCAATCCCGGCTCGAACTGGGACCATATATGCTAGGGGGAGAAGCCCCTTGGACTGAAGCACTACTAGTTTTGCTATGCGGGACGGAACACCGCCCCCAATCTCCGGGCCAAGGGCTGGAGAGGCGAGAGGAGGAGCTGCACCGATCGGCCATGGTGGAATGGATCTCTGTCGAAGGCACTCTGATGAAAGCTCGCGGAGGGAAGATGGTGTGAATTGGATCTAAATCCCCGTCTCTTTTATGGGAGGTTCATTAACGCAACCGGGGTGGAGGGGGGTAAATGAAAAAATCCCCTGGCTTTTTGCATTTGTTTGACACGTGGAAGATGGTCATTATGGGGCACAGAAGCCGAGGAGGGCAGCACGCACTAGAAGCCGGACACTATTCGACGGGTACAGGGAATTTGAAGAAGAACCCACCTTGCAATGCCGAAGACAACTTGCGCGCCGGACTCGTCGTCATTGAAGCCTGGTTCAGGGGCTACTGAGGGAGTCCTGGATTAGGGGGTGTCCGGATGGCCGGACTATGACCTTTGGCCGGACTCCCGGACTATGAAGATACAAGATTGAAGACTCCGTCCCGTGTCCGGATGGGACTTTCCTTGGCGTGGAAGGCAAGCTTGGCGATACGATATGAAGATCTCCTCCCATTGTAACCGACTCTGTGTAACCCTAGCCCTCTCCGGTGTCTATATAAAACGGAGAGTTTTAGTCCGTAGGACGAACAACAATCATACCATAGGCTAGCTTCTAGGATTTAGCCATTCCAATCTCGTGGTAGATCTACTCTTGTACTACCCATATCATCAACATTAATCAAGCAGGAGTAGGGTTTTACCTCCATCGAGAGGGCCCGAACCTGGGTAAAAACATCGTGTCCCTTCTCTCCTGTTACCATCCGCCTAGACGCACAGTTTGGGACCCCCTACCCGAGATCCACCGGTTTTGACACCGACAATGACTCAGGAACCTTTGTATCCTGAAGGCCACCCTAAGAGAATCGAGCAAGATTCTCAGAGAAATAATTTAGAGGCACCTAGTTCTTCTAAAAAGAAGAAAAAGAAAAACGATAGAACTTTGCATGCTTCTAGTGAACCTGCTGTAGACACACCTAAGAATCCCAATGATATTTCTATTTCTGATGATGAAACTCAATCAGGTGATGAACATGAACCTAGTGATAATGTTAATGATAACATTCATGTTGATGCTCAATCTAGCAAAGACAATGATGTAGAGATTGAACCTGCAGTTGATCTTGATAACCCACAATCAAAGAATCAACGTTATGATAAGAGAGATTTTGTTGCTAGGAAGCACGGTAAAGAAAGAGAACCATGGGTTCAGAAACCCATGTCCTTTCCTCCTAAACCATCCAAGTCAAAGGATGATGAGGATTTTGAGTGCTTTGCTGAAATGATTAGACCTATTTTCTTACGTATGCGCTTAACTGATATGCTTAAAGTAAATCCTTATGCTAAATATATGAAGGATATCATCACAAATAAAAGAAAGATACCGGAAGCTGAAATTTCCACCATGCTTGCTAATTACACTTTTAAGGTTGGAATACCAAAGAAACTTGGAGATCCGGATGTACCAACTATACCATGCTCCAATTAAAAGAAATTATGTTAGAACTGCTTTATGTGATCTTGGAGCCGGTGTTAGTGTTATGCCTCTCTCTTTATATTGTAGACTTGAATTGAATAAGTTGACACCTACTGAAATATCTTTGTAAATGGCCGATAAATCAACTGCTATACCTGTCGATATTTGTGAGGATGTGCCTGTTGTGGTTGCAAATGTCACTATCTTAACGGACTTTCTTATTCTTGATATTCCCGAGACGATAGTATGTCTATTATCCTTGGTAGACCTTTTCTTAATACTGCAGGGGCTGTTATTGATTGCAACAAAGGCAATGTCACTTTTCATGTTAATGGTAATGAGCATACGGTACATTTTCCGAGGAAACAATCTCAAGTCCATAACATCAATTCTATTGAAAAAGTTTCAACTATCATTTTTGGAGGTTTTGAATTTCCTCTCCCTACTGTCAGAAAAAGTATGATATTCTTATTGTTGGGGATTTTCATATCCCCGTTAAGGTAACTTAGTGTTATTCGAAATTTCTCCGCTTCCGTGTTATTCGGAATGAGTTTGTTAACAAGACTTGATCAACCTTGTTAGTGGGTTCATTTTGATGATCACGAGATGGATGAAACTAGAAGGCACAACCTTCTGTACCCTCTTTTTACTTTCTGTTATTTAGAATAAATAAAGAAAAAATAGTATTATCTGTCTGTTTTCTGAATTATCCGTGCATTAAAAAATAGTCTGAAAATAAAAGTTCTCCAAATGCCCTGCAAATTTAGTATGTTTTTTGGAATATTTGGGGATTTTAGGCACTGAAAACACTGCAGGAGGGCCAAGCACCAGGCCACGAGAGAGGAGGGCGCGCCCCCCTGTAGGGTGTGCCCCCTGTCTCGTGGGCCCCTGGTGGCTCCCCTCCACTTATGCCAGCACCCACACACTTCATCTTCTACCCAAAAAATCCCCATCCAGCTCAAGCACGAGTTCTAGCTCGTTTTGCTGCGATTTTCGATCTCTTAGCTCAAAGCTCCATTCGAAAAACTGCTTTGGGAGATTGTTGCTTGGTATGTGACTCCTCCATTGGTCCAATTAGTTTTTGTTCTAGTGCTTTATTCATTGCAAATTTTTGCTGCATAGGTGACCATGTTCTTGAGCTTGCATGTTAAATTTTTGAGGTCCCAAGCAATTCCAATGCATGATATAGGCTCTAGGCACTTGTAGGAGTAGTTGCTATCAATCTTGTTGAGTTTTATTCACTTTTATTTTGAAGTTACTAAAATTTCAGAAATTTTCAAAAAATGTTAGGGAGGCTCTTTAAAGGCTCTTCTAGCCAAAGCTCTAAGGAAAAACAAGACAAAGAGAAGGAAAAACCCAAGTATAATCTTCCTCGCTTAGCGGAAGTACGGTCGTGTGAATGGTCGTGTGAGGATTTCTTGAAAGAAGCCGGAATTCATGAAGACTTTTATACTCTAATCGAGACTGCAGGCCTCACCGGTTTCATCAACGACCGAATCGATCAGTATCTCTTACTTACCAATACTTTCGTGCAAAATTTTTATTATTATCCTAAGAAGTCACCGCCTGCAGTATCATTTCATTTATATGATGAATTCAAAGAAATGTCTTTACGTCATTTTTGCACGATATGTAGGATACCTTATGAGGGAGAATTAGAGGAACCCCATCATGAAGATGTGGATGGCTTCGTTAAAACTATTGCTATAGAAGAGCCAAAGAAGGGCTCTGAGGCAAAAGTCTCTAGCATACACTTTCCTGTTTTACGCTACTTTGCCATATTTGCTAGTAGATGCTTGATTGGTCGTGGAAATAGTGGAAATTTGAGCGTTCCAGATATTATTATTCTTCAACATGCTTTGCTGGGAGACAACACTTTTAGTATGGGTGCCGTCGTTGCTAAACGGCTAGCCCTGAATCATACAAAAGGCCCCATATTTGGAGGTATCTACGCTACACGTCTTGCTGAACATTTTCAGATACCCATTAGGCACCATGAGGAGGAGGAGACAAAATTACCTCCTCACATTTTAGACTACAAGAGCATGGTAGCACATAAGTTTATTGTTGACAACAAAGAGAAAATGCTCTTGTATAGACTTAGATTCAATAATAAACACTTTGAGTTTATTATTTTGCCTGCGCCTCTGTTGTTTGATCTGCTTGCAGAAAGTCATCTTGTCACGCCGGAAGCGGTGAACAATCACCTAGCTCAAGCTTTTACTCCAGAACCTGAACCTGAGCCAGAACCTGATCTGGACCCTTATCGTGCATCATCTGTCCAGTGGGATCCGGAGATGACCAGCCAGTGGTATCATGATTATACCTCCCACTACACCGGGGAGAGTAGCGGCGGTCCTTGGTATTAGACCAACTTAGGCAAAAATCCTAAGCTTGGGGGAGTACGTATTTCTCACCGACTTTACGTTCTTGTTCACACACTAGTCGTCGGTGCTCATACTCTTTCATTGTATTATCCATGCTAGTTAAATTTCTTTTTCTAGTTTTTTTCTTGTGTGTTTGATCAACCTTGAGAAAAACCAAAAAAAAATAGTTAGTTTAATTTCCTTGCTTGTAGTAGAAATTAAAATGAAAACCCAAAAAGATTTCTAGTTCTTCTTTTTACTTGTTGGGAGCTTTCCCGTGTAAATAGTTTCATTTTCTTTTCTTTCTTTTGGGGGTCGAGAAGACTATATTGAAATTGCTTAGTGGCTCTTATATGCATGATTGTTTATTTAACTTAGAGCCCATATTATCTTGTCTTCTCTCTTGAGTTGAATACTTGCAGATTCCAGCTTAGTCCAATGCACGTGCACTCTTATTATTATACACATCATTCGGTCGTGCAAGCGAAAGGCAATAATGACGATATATGATGGACTTATTGGGATGAGAAAAGCTGGTATGAACTCGACCTCTCTTGTTTTTGTAAATATGATGAGTTCATCATTCATGAGTCAGCTATTATGAAGTAAACATATTTGCAGTGACATTTAGAGATTATAGTTGCTTGTGCCATGCTTGATTAGCTATGAGTTATAATGGTTTACCTTGCGTGCCAACATGCTATTAGAATGATTATGATGCGGTATGATGGGATGGTATCCTCCTTTGAATGAATTGAGTGACTCGACTCGGCACATGTTCACGCATGTAGTTGAATCAAATCAACATAGCCTTCACGATATTTATGTTCATGGTGGATTATATCCTACTCATGCTTGTACTCGGTGTAAATTAATTTTAATGCATGTTTACGACTATTGTTGCTCTCTCAGTTGGTCGCTTCCCAGTCTTTTGCTAGCCTTCACCTATACTAAGCGGGAATACTGCTTGTGCATCCAAACTCCTTAAACCCCAAAGTTGTTCCATAAGAGTCCACTATACCTTCCTATATGCGGTATTTACCTACCGTTCCAAGTAAATTTGTATGTGCTAAACTCCAAACCTTCAAATGAAATTATGTTTTGTATGCTCGAGCAGCTCATGTTTCAACTAGGGCTGCCTATATCTTCCATGCTAGGTGGGTTATTCTTACGAGGAGTGGACTCCGCTCCTCATTCACGAGAAAGGGCCGGTAACCGGGATGCCCAGTCCCATGATCCAAAATGATCAAAGCAAATCAAAATAATTAAACAAAACTCCCCCAGGGCTGTTGTATGTTGGAGGCACTCGTTGTTTCGAGCAAGCCATGGATTGATGCTTGTTGGTGGTTGGGGGAGTATAAACCTTTTACATTCTTTTTGGGAACTGCCTATAATGCATGTAGTATGGAAGATACAGCCATCTCATAGTTGTTGCGTTGACAGCGAAAGTATGCCGCTCAAAATGTTATACAATCTTTATTTTAAATCGAGCTCTGGCACCTCTACAAATCCATGCTTCCCTCTGTGAAGGGCCTATCTATTTACTTTTATGTTGAGTCATCATCCTTCTTATTAAAAGCACCCGCTGGAGAGCACACTGTCATTTGCATTCATTATTATTGGTTTATATTGGGTATGACTTGATTGGATCTCTTTTACCATGAATTAAAATGTTTAGTCAGTCCTTGATCTTTAAAGGTGCTCTGCATTTATGTTTTGCGGTCTCAGAAAGGGCTAGCGAGATACCATTTTGTTATATCATGTTATAATTATTTTGAGAAAGTGTTGTCATCCGAGTTTTATTATTATGGCTCGCTAGCTGATTATGCTATTGATATGAGTAGTTGTGAGACCTATGTGTTATTGTGAGTATGGTTAGTTCATAATATTTGCTGAAACTTGAATGATGGCTTTTCATGTTACAACAACAAGAGCAAATAGAGTTTGTAAAAGTTTTTATTTATCACTTTCAGTTTATCAACTGAATTGCTTGAGGACAAGCAAAGGTTTAAGCTTGGGGGAGTTGATACGTCTCCAACGTATCTACTTTTCCAAACACTTTTGCCCTTGTTTTGGACTCTAACTTGCATGATTTGAATGAAACTAACCCGGACTAACGCTGTTTTCAGTAGAACTACCATGATGTTGTTTTATGTGTAGAAAAGAAAAGTTCTCGGAATGTCCTGGAAATCCACGGAGGCACTTTTTGGATTTAATAAGAATTTTTGGCGAAAGAATTAATGCCAGGGGACCCACAGCCTGTCCACGAGACAGGGGGGGCGCCCCCCCTAGGGCGCGGCCTCCTATCTCGTGGGCCCCCTGGACCTCCACCGACGTCAACTCCAACTCCATATATCCACGTTCGGGGAGAAAAAAAATCAGGGAGAAAGTTTCATCGCGTTTTACGACACGGAGCCGCCGCCAAGCCCTAATCTCTCTCGGGAGGGCTGATCTGGAGTCCGTTCGGGTCTCCGGAGAGGGGGATTCGTCGTCGTCGTCATCATCAACCATCCTCCATCACCAATTTCATGATGCTCACCCCGAGCGTGAGTAATTCCATCGTAGGCTTGCTGGATGGTGATGGGTTGGATGATATTTACCATGTAATCAAGTTAGTTTTGTGAGGGTTTGATCCCTAGTATCCACCATGTTCTGAGATTGATGTTGCTATGACTTTGCTATGCTTAATGCTTGTCACTAGGGCCCGAGTGCCATGATTTCAGATCTGAACCTATTATGTTTTCATGAATATATGTGTGTTCTTGATCCTATCTTGCAAGTCTATAGTCACCTATTATGTGTTATGATCCGACAACCCCGAAGTGACAATAATCGGGATACTTCTCGGTGATGACCGTATTTTGAGGAGTTCATGTATTCACTATGTGCTAATGCTTTGTTCCGGTTCTCTATTAAAGGAAGGCCTTAATATCCCTTAGTTTCCGCAAGGACCCCACTGCAACGGGAGGGTAGGATAAAAGATGTCATACAAGTTCGTTTCCATAAGCACGTATGACTATGTACGGAATACATGACTACATTACATTGATGAATTGGAGCTAGTTCTATATCACCCTATGTTATAACTATTGCATGAGGAATCGCATCCGACATAATTATCCATCACTGATCCATTGCCTTCGAGCTTTTCACATATTGTTCTTCACTTATTTACTTTTCCGTTGCTACTGTTACAGCTACTACAAAAACCCCAAAACATTTATCTTTTCTTTTGCTTCCGTTACCTTTATTATCATACCACTTTTGCTACTAAACACTTTGCTGCAGATACTAAGTTATCCAGGTGTGGTTGAATTGACAACTCAATTGCTAATATTCAAGAATATTCTTTGGCTCCCCTTGTGTCGAATCAATAAATTTGGGTTGAATACTCTACCCTCGAAAGTTGTTGTGATCCCCTATACTTGTGGGTTATCAGCGAGTTCTTTGTTTGTTTGTGTAGGTGCGTGGGACTTTTGAGGAGCCTCCTACTGGATTGATACCTTGGTTCTCAAAAACTGAGGGAAATACTTACGCTACTATTGCTGCATCACCCTCTCCTCTTCGAGGAAAACCAACGCAAGCTCAAGAAGTAGCAAGAAGGATTTCTGGCGTCGTTGTCGGGGAGGTCTTCGCTCAAGTCAAGACATACCAAGTACCCATCTCCCTCGCATTTACAATATTTTCCATTTGCCTCTCGTTTTCCTCTCCCCCACTTCACCCTTGCCGTTTTATTCGCCCTCTCTTTCCCAATCTCCTCTTTTTTTTGCTTACCTTTTTCTGTTTGCTTGTGTGTTGGATTACTTGTTGCCATGGCGCAAGATAATACCAAATTGTGTGATTTCTCGAATACCAATAACAATGATTTCCTTAGTACTCCGATTGCTCCTGTTAATGATGTTGAGTCTTGTGAAATCAATACTGCTTTGCTGAATCTTGTTATGAAAGATCAATTCGCCGGCCTTCCTAGTGAAGATGCCGCTACTCATCTAAACAACTTTGTCGATTTGTGTGATATGCAAAAGAATAAAGATACGGATAACAATATTGTCAAATTGAAGTTATTTCTGTTTTCACTTAGAGATCGTGCTAAAGTTTGGCTTTCGTCTTTGCCTAAAAATAGTATTGATTCTTGGAACAAGTGCAAAGATGCTTTCATCTCTAAGTATTTTCCTCCCGCTAAGATTATTACTCTGAGGAACGATATTATGAATTTTAAACAACCTGATCATGAGCATGTTGCCCAATCTTGGGAAAGAATGAAATTGATGCTTCACAATTGCCCTACTCATGGTTTGAATTTATGGATGATCATACAAATTTTTTATGCCGGGTTGGACTTTGCTTCTAGAAATCTCTTAGATTCGGCCGCGGGAGGCACCTTTATGGAAATAACGTTAGGAGATGCTACAAAACTTCTTGATAATATTATGGCTAATTATTCTCAATGGCACACCGAAAGGTCTTCTAGTAAAAAAGTGCATGCTATAGAAGAAATCAATGTTTTGAGTGGAAAGATGGATGAACTTATGAAATTGTTTGCTACTAAAAATACTCCTCTTGATCCCAATGATATGCCTTTGTCTTCTTTGATTGAGAATAATAATGAATCTATGGATGTGAATTTTGTTGGTAGGAATAGTTTTGGAAACAATGCTTATAGAGGAAACTTTAATGCTAGACCGTTCCCTAGTAATTCCTCTAATAATTATGGAAATTCCTACAATAATTCTTATGGTAATTTTAATAAGATGCCCTCTGATTTTTAGAATAGTGTGAAAGAATTTATGATTTCTCAAAAGAACTTTAATGCTTTGCTTGAAGAAAAATTGCTCAAAGTTGATGATTTGGCTAGGAACATTGATAGACTTTCGCTTGATGTTGATTCTCTTAAACTTAGATCTTCTCCTCCTAAGCATGATATCAATGAGTCTCTCAAAGTAATGAGAATTTCCAATGACGAGTGCAAGGAAATAACCACTAGATTGCGTGCTAAGAAAGATTGCTTTATAAAGGCGTGTTCTTCTAGTTTCCATGAAAATAATGATGAAGATCTTAAAGTTATTGATGCATCTCCTATTATATCTATGTTTTGCAATATGAATCTTGATAATTATGGGACTGATGATGAGTCAACTTTACCTAGAAGGCGTGTCAAGAATTCGGAGTTTTTAGATCTTGATGCTAAATTTGGTAAAAGTGGGATTGGAGAGTTCACAACTTTAAATAGCATTGAACCCACTGTCTTGGATTTCAAGGATTTTGATTATGATAATTGTTATTTAGAAGGTTGTATTTCCTTGTTGCAATCTGTTGCTAATTCTCCTCATGCTTATAGTCAAAATAAAGCTTTTACCAAACATATTATTGATGCCTTGATGCAATCTTATGATGAAAAACTTAATTTGGAAGTTTCTATACCGAGAAAACTTAATGATGAGTGGGAACCTACTAGAAATATTAGAATTAAAGATCATGAGTGTTTTGCTTTGTGTGATTTGGGTGCTAGTGTTTCTATGATTCCGAAAACTTTATGTGATATTCTAGGTTTCCATGATCTTGATGATTGCTCTTTAAATTTGCACCTTGCGGATTCCACCATTAAAAAGCCAATGGGAAGAATCAATGCTGTTCTCATTGTTGCAAATATAAATTTGGTGCCCGTGGATTTTATCGTTCTTGATATAGATTGCAATCTTTCTTGCCCTATTATTCTTGGTAGACCTTTCCTTAGAACGATTGGCGCGATTATTGATATGAAGGAAGGGAATATTAGATTCCAATTTCCATTAAAGAAAGGCATGGAGCACTTTCCAAGAAAGAAAGTCAAATTACCTTATGAATTTATCATGCGGGCTACTTATGAATTTAGTGCCAAAGATGGCACCCGTTAGATCTATCTTTGCTTTTATGCCTAGCTAGGGGCGTTAAACGATAGCGCTAGTTGGGAGGCAACCCAATTTTCTTTGTGTTTTTTGTTTTTGTTCCTGTTTAATAATAAATCTTGCATCTACCTTCTGTTTAGATGTGTTTTTATCTTTTAATTAGTGTTTGTGCCAAGTAGAACCTATAGGATAACCTATGATGATAGTTGATTTGATTCTGCTGAAAAATAGAAACTTTGCACGCACGAATATAATTTTGTTAAATCACAGGAACGCGCTTTTGCGTTGATTCTTTTTGATTCTGATCAATAAACAAATTTTCCAGGTCTTCCTATTTTGGTAGGATTTTTAAAGTTCCATAAGTTTGCGTTAGTTACAGATTGCTACAGACTGTTCTGTTTTGACAGATTCTGTTTTTCGTGTGCTGTTTGCTTATTTCAATGCATCTATGTCTAGTAAATTAGTTTATAAACCATAGAGAAGTTGAAATAAAGTAGGTTTAACACCAAAATAAATAAAGAATGAGTTCATTACAGTACCTTATGTGGTGGTTTTGTTTTCTTCCACTAACGGAGCTTATAAGATTTCCCGTTGAGTTTTGTGTTGTGAAGTTTTCAAGTTTTGGGTAAAGGTTTATGGACTATGGAATAAAAGATGGCAAGAGCCTAATCTTGGGGATGCCCAAGGCAACCCAAGATATTCAAGGATAGCAAAAAGCCTAATCTTGGGGATGCCCCGGGAAGGCATCCCCTGTTTCATCTTTGTTCATTGGTAACTTTACTTGGAGCTATATTTTTATTCGCCACATGATATGTGTTTTGCTTGGAGTGTCGTGTATTTTATTAGTCTGCGCTTTTTAGTTTACCACAATCATCCTTGCTGTACACGCCTTTTGGGAGAAGCCTATTTGATTAGAATTTGCTAGAATACTCTATGTGCTTCACTTATATCTTTTGAGCTTGATAGTTTTTGCTCTAGTGCTTCACTTATATCTTTTAGAGCACGGTGGTGACTTATTTTTGTAGAAATTGCTAGTCTATCATGCTTAACTTATATCTTTTTGAGAGTCTTTTAGAACAGCATGGTATTTGCTATGGTTACAAAATTGGTCCTAGAATGGTAGGCATCCAAGTTGGGTATAATAAAAACTATCATAGGAAGTGAACTGGATGCTATGATCAATTTGATACTTGATAATTATTTTGAGATATGGAGGTAGTGATATTAAAGTCATGCTAGTTGGGTGATTATGAATTTAAAGAATGCTTGTGTTGAAGTTAGCAAGTCCCGTAGCATGCACGTATGGTTAAAGTTGCGTAACAAATTCGAAGCATGAAGTGTACCTGGCTTGTGCATCCTTATGAGTGGCGGTCGGGGACGAGCGATGGTCTTTTCCTACCAATCTATAGCCCTAGGAGCATGCGCATAGTACTTGATTTTTGATGACTTCTAAATTTTTGCAATAAGTATATGAGTTCTTTTGACTAATGTTGAGTCCATGGATTATACGCACTTTTACCTTTCCACCATTGCTAGCCTCTTCGGTACCATGCATTGCCCTTTCTCACCTTGAGAGTTGGTGCAAACTTCACCGATGCATCCAAACCCCATGATATGATACACTCTATCACACATAAACCTCCCTATATCTTCCTCAAAATAGCCACCATACCTACCTATTATGGCATTACCATAACCATACCGAGATATATTGCCATGCAACTTTCCACCGTTCCGTTCATCATCATCATGACATACATTACTTTTGTCATGTTGCTATTGCATGATCATGTAGTTGACATCGTATTTGTGGCAAAGCCACCATGCATTATTTTTCATACATGTCACTCTTTATTCATTGCACCATCCCGGTACACCGCCGGAGGCATTCATATAGAGTCATATCTTGTTCTAGTTTCGAGTTGTAATTCATATGTTGTAATCAATAGAAGTGTGATGATCATCATTATTAGAGAATTTCCCAAAAAAAGAAAAAAAGAAGAAGAAAGGCCAAAAAAAGGCCCAAAAAAAGAAAAAAAAGAAAACAAATAAAGAGGGCAATGTTACTATCTCTTTTTCCACACTTGTGCTTCAAAGTAGCCTCTTGTTCTTCATGTAGTGAGTCTCATATTTTTGTGCTTCAAAGTAGCACCATGTTTTTCATATAGTGAGTCTCATAAGTTGTCTTTTTCATACTAGTGGGAATTTTTCATTATAGAACTTGCCTTGTATATTCCTATGATGGGCTTCCTCAAATGCCCTAGGTCTTCATGAGCAAGCAAGTTGGATGCACACCCACTAGTTTTCTTTTGTTGAGCATTCATTTATAGCTCTAGTGCATCCGTTGCATGGAAATCCCTACTCCTCATGTTGACATCAATTGATGGGCATCTCCATAGCCCGTTGATTATCCTCGTGAATGTGAGACTTTCTCCTTTTTTGTCTTCTCCACACAATCCCCATCATCATATTCTATTCCACCCATAGTGCTATATCCATGGCTCACGCTCATGTATTGCGTGAAGGTTGAAAAAGTTTGAGATTATTTAAGTATGAAACAATTGCTTGGCTTGTCATCGGGGGTATAGAAGTTGGGAACATCTTTGTGTGACCAAAATGAAGCATAGCGTAACTATATGATTTTGTAGGGATGAACTTCTTTTGCCATGTTATTTTGAGAAGACATGATTACTTTGATTAGTATGCTTGAAGTGTTACTATTTCTTTTATCAATATGAACTTTTAATTTGAATCATTTGGATGTGAACATTGATGCCACAATAAAGAAAATTACATTGATAATTATGCTAGGTAGCATTCCACATCGAAAATTCTCTTTTTTATCATTTACCTACTCGAGGACGAGCAGAAATTAAGCTTGGAGATGCTTGATACGTCTCCAATGTATCTATTATTTTTGATTGTTCCATGCTATTATATTACCCCTTTTGGATGTTTATGGGCTTTATTTTACACATTTATATCATTTTTGGGACTAACCTACTAACCGGAGGCCCAGCCCATATTGTTGTTTTTTTGCCTATTTCAGTATTTCAAAGAAAAGGAATATCAAACGGAGTCCAAATAGAATGAAACCTTCGGGAGTGTGATTTTTGGAACGAACGTGATCCAGAGGACTTGGAGTGCAAGTCAAGAAGCAGCCGAAGCTTCCACGAGATAGGATGGTGTGCCCCCTGTCTCGTGGGCCCCTCGGGCGTCCACCGACGTACTTCTTCCTCCTATATAAGCCTACGTACCCCGAAAACATCCAGGGGCGGACAAAACACAGTTTCCACCACCGTAACCTTCTGTATCCGCGAGATCTCATCTTGGAGCCTTCGCCGGCACTCTATTGGAGGGGGAATCGACCACGGAGGGCTTCTACATCAACGCCTTTGCCCCTCCGATGAGTTGTGAGTAGTTTACCACAGACCTACGGGTCCATAGTTATTAGCTTGATGGCTTCTTCTCTCTTTTTGGATCTCAATACAATGTTCTCCCCCTCTCTTGTGGAGATCTATTCGATGTAAACTCTTTTTGCGGTGTGTTTGTCGAGATCCGATGAATTGTGGGTTTATGATCAAGTTTATCTATGAATAATACTTGAATCTTCTCTGAATTCTTTTATGTATGATTGAGTTATCTTTGCAAGTCTCTTCGAATTATCAGTTTGGTTTGGCCTACTAGATTGATCTTTCTTGCCATGGGAGAAGTGCTTAGCTTTGGGTTCAATCTTGCGGTGTCCTTACCCAGTGACAGAAAGGGTTGCAAGGCACGTATTGTATGTTGCCATCGAGGATAACAAGATGGGGTTTATATCATATTGCTTGAGTTTATCCCTCTACATCATGTCATCTTGCTTAATGTGTTACTCTAAACTTATGAACTTAATACTCTAGACGCAGGCAGGAGTCGGTCGATGTGTGGAGTAATAGTAGTACATGCAGGCAGGAGTCGGTCTACTTGTCACGGACGTGATGCCTATATACATGATCATGCCTAGATAATCTCATAATTATTCGCTTTTCTATCAATTGCTCGACAGTAATTTGTTCACCCACCGTAATATTTATGCTCTTGAGAGAAGCCACTAGTGAAACCTATGGCCCCGGGGTCTATCTCTTATCATATTTGCTTCCAATCTACTTTTATTTGCATCTTTACTTTTTGCATCTATATTACAAAATACCAAAAATATATTTATCTTATCATACTATCTTTATTAGATCTCACTTTCGCAAGTGGCCGTGAAGGGATTGACAACCCCTTTATTGCGTTGGTTGCGAGTTCTTTGTTTGTTTGTGTAGGTGCGTGGGACTTTTGAGGAGCCTCCTACTGGATTGATACCTTGGTTCTCAAAAACTGAGGGAAATACTTACGCTACTATTGCTGCATCACCCTCTCCTCTTCAAGGAAAACCAATGCAAGCTCAAGACGTAGCAGTGACGAATGATGCCATGTCGTCGTCTTGCTCGATGAAGAGTGGGTTGGTAGAAGTACTTGGCCTATCCATCATTCCAAGAAAAATGTAAGTGGGAGAAGGAGAAGAACTTATACCAAATGTACCTTGACCGATGTTGAAGATGGATCAAGATCACTCAAATGCGGACAATAAAATAGCACAATTGGTACCAATTCTTATCGGTTCTCACACCTACACAAGTAAAAGCTTATGGTGGAGCTTGGTTAGGATGGTGGCACAAAATTTGATGCAATTGTAAGTGAGCTTCAATAATGTTGGAAAACATTCCCAAATTTGCAAATGCAACAAGTAGACCAAGCAAGTAGAGGTACACGGAAACACACACACAAATAGATAAGTGAGATTGTGCAAACCAAAAATGAGCCAAAATGTGGAGTCCACGAAAATGCTCTTGTTGGACAATACTAGAGAGACGCTAGCACGCTTGCACAATAGGCGGACACGGAACTTGTGCACAACCTACTAGGCAAAAATGCAACGACCTCTATCCCAAGTACGCTATATGTATGGTATTTCGGTGATATGATCCAAGATGATCGGATATGACAATCTTAATGCAGTATGATGCTATGGTTCTTGCTTATAAGCTCTTTGCTTATATTTCCCTCTTTGCTTAAAAGCTTGTTTGGCTCTTTCACTTGTGAGCTCTTTTCTCATGCAAAACTTCATGAACCAAGATAGCAATTGTGTATGCAATGACAACTTTGTGACACAACAGAAGATGCCAAGATATGTACCACTATGATATGGTATGTATGCTATGGAGTATGATCACTAATGTGCACAAGTCACGTTGCCGGGCCAGTCTCGATGGGTAAGCAATGCAAAAGTAAGGCTATGTGGTTATTAATGCAATGGCATGGTATGACAAAGATGTCGTCGAGGTTACCGTCCTTGGCGATGATGAGTCCTTTGCGAAGATGAGCGGCGGTGATGATGATGTCGAACCGTACCTATATAGCCGAAACACAATAGGACACGGGAACCACAACCCAAAGTCTCAAAGACCAAAACGTGTCAAAATCTTCATAGGAGGTATTGGTGAACGATGGTGGTGTATGTGGGAAGCTGTGGTGGTATAAGGGTTTGGAAGATGTGGTGGAAAATGGGGAAATGGTGGTGGCCGAACTGGAAAAATTCAGTTTCGTCAGGGTTTTTACGGACGTCCGGTGGGTCACGATCGTCCGATCATCGGACGTCCGATGGAGCCCAGACGTCCAGTGCCTGGGCGAAAATCGGGCACGGGAAGAACTGCACGGTTTCGGAGTGGAGGGAGGTGGTGATGTCGAATTCGAATGAATTTGCGGTTGGCAAAGGGTGGGGAGGGTGGGGAAAGCTAGATCCACACGTGGCAACACAAATCCATGGATCAAATCCAACAAAACTTCAACACACCAACAAATCACAAAAACACTGGGGCTTTTTTTGCTGGGGATTTTCGGATTTAGGACAATAACAACAAAATCAAGCTAGAAAACACGGGGTAGGGGCTCCAAAAACGTGATCAACGTGGCTCATGATACCAAGATGATGTAGGGTAGAACCCTAGAGGCTAATCTTTCACATTTGGAGCAGATCCCTACGAGGAACACAAAGAACACGAGGAGGGGAACGAGAGAAAAACACGAGAGAACACTCAAACAACAAGAACAAAGTCACACATGTGCTAGATCATCGAAACACACAAGAGAGGTACAAGATCCAAATCCAACAAGGGACGATACAAAGGGGTAACCGGTTCTTCTCTGTGAGGAGGTCTTGAAGATGGTCTTCTCCGGATGGAGGTCTTGAATCCAGGTGGATCTTCTCCAAAGAGGTGTTGGTCCCTCACGAGGACTAGATCCGTATGGATGAGCGAGGCTCTATCTCACAGATGAGCTAAATCAACGCTACCCTAGCTAGGAGGTGGGAGAGGTCTATTTATAGTCATAGTGCAAATGAGGGGCGAAGTGAAGGGGTACATGGGCATCAGCCCATAACTGGGCGCAGCCAGGGGTTGACCGTCTGGTGGGCATCGGACGTCCAGAGGCTCGGGACAACTCGGTCGTCCATAAATTCTGTTCTGTGGTCATTGACATGGTCGTCCGGTCTTCCTCGGATTTGCGTAATTTTGGTTATGTTGGGGAAGTGTCGGTCGTCCAGAGGGGCTCGGTCGTTCGGAGCCTGGGAGTCGTCGGACGTCCAGGCTGGGCCGGTCGTCCGGAGCCTGTAGCTCTGGCTGGCCTCTCTTCCTTTGGCTGTAGCGACCTCCAGGGGTTGGACGTCCGGGATGGGCCGGTCGTCCGGAGCCCGTAGCTTCCAAAGCAGCTCTTCTTCTTGATCTTCACACTTGGTGTCCTCACCGTATTGGCCATTAAATGTAGCTGTTCCATGGCTCTCCTCCAAGCACCTGATCACACATAGAGTCTCCGCATGAGGTAGTAGCCATGTCTCGTGAGTAGAGAGAGGGAGTTCGGAGAGGAGCGTGTTCACCTTATCTTCGATAGCCTTTGCTCGAGCTCTTGTCATGGGTACAAGTGGTGTCGTGGGAGATGTAGGTACGTCTATGGGGATGATCGAGGGATGCTCCGCATCAACATGTATGCTATAAAGAATAATGATAACCATGAAATTTGTCATCATGATTTTAATTTTCAATCCCATGATAGTTATTTTGTTGAGTTTGATCCCACTATTATTCATGAGAATACATTTTCTTATGTGGAGAGTAATAAAATTTCTATGCTTATGCGTCATGAAAAGAATGCTTTATTTGATAGCTCTATTGTTGAATTCATTCATGATGCTACTGAAAATTATTATGAGAGAGGAACAAATGCTTTTACACATATTGCAATAATATCAAATTTCCTCTCTATGTGTTGAAAATCTTGAAGTTATGCTTGTTTTGCCTTCCTATGCTAGTTGATTCTTGTTCCCATAAGTTGTTTTCTCAAAAAATCCCTATGCATAGGAAGTGGGTTAGGCTTAAATCTGCTAGTCATATGCTTCATGATGCTCTCTTTATGTTTCAACTCTTTACTTTTATTCGAGCATCATTGAAATCATCATGCCTAGCTAAAAAGGCATAAAAGAAAAGAGCTTGTTGGGAGACAACCCAACACTTTTACCTACTGTTTTTGTGTGTTCACATGATTATGCTACTGTATTTATCATGTTTTATTGCTTTTGTTTCAATAAAGTGCCAAGTAAATCCTTTGGGATCATGTTGGGTGATAGTTGATTTGATCTTGCTGAAAAAAAGAAACTTTTGCACTCACGAATATAATTCTCATTTTTAATAGAAGAGTAATATTGAATTTATTCTTTTGAAGAAGTTTAATATAAAAATTTCTCACGTGTTCCTAATTTTTTCAGAATTTTTGGAGTAGCAGAAGTATGGTTTGAGTACAGATTACTACACACTGTTCTGTTTTTGACAGATTCTGTTTTCAATGCATAGTTTGCTTGTTTTCTAGTTTCTATGGATTATATTGCTCAATATAGAATTGTATAAATGATATGATAAAGTAGTAATTGTGTGAGAACAATTATGAATCTTGTCTTTGGCAGTACCAAAAGTAGAATGGTGTGCTCTTTATCATACTAACCTATCTCACAAAGTTCCGTTAAGTTTTGTGTGATTGAAGTTTTCAAGTTTTGGGTGAGATATCGATATGAGGAGAATAAGGAGTGACAAGAACCTGAGCTTGGGGATTCCCAAGGCACCCCAAAGAAAATATGCAAGGAATATCCAAGCAACTAAGCTTGGGGATGCCCCGGAAGGCATCCCCTCTTTCGTATCCAACATTATCGGTAACCTCACTTGGAGCTATGCTTTCATTCGTCACATGATATGTGTTTTTCTTGGAGCGTCAATTTATTTTGTTAGGATTTGCTTGCTGTTATTCATAATAATGTTTTGCATCTTTTATTTCAATAAAAGTGGCATTGATAGCCTTTACTATGCTTATTTTACAAGTCTACATGTTGCTGTTTGAAAACAGAAAGTTTACCGCTGTTGCAAAAATCCCCTAGAAAAGTCAGAATGTGATAAAATGTTGAAACTTTTTGCAAAATATGCTCTAATAAATTTTCTACAGGGTGGTAAAAGTTCATAATGTTTGGAGTTGAATAAGTATTGATACTCTCGCATTCTTTAGAGACTGTACTGTTTGGCAGATTGCTATTATGTTTGCATATGTTTGCTTGTTTAATGATTCTATTTGAGGATGGGAGTATTAAATTTGCAGAGGCATTTAGTATGCAATGTTGAATAATAATTTTAGTGATTTTCTACAGTAGAGAATGGTAAGGTTTTTGCATTTTTTTATACTAACTTATCTCACGAGTTCTTGTTGAGTCCTGTCTGGATGAAGCTTTTGAGATTTAGGAAAATCGTGATATAAAAGGAATTAAGGAGACACAGAAGCTCAAGCTTGGCGATGCCCAAGGCACCCCAAAATAATATTTCAAGAAGTCTCAATAATCTAAGCTTGGGGATGCCCTGGTAAGCATCCCACCTTTCTTCTTCAACAATTATCGGTTAGTATCGGTTGAGCCTAAGTTTTTGCTTCTTCACATGAGTTGTGCTATCCTTGAAATGCCATTTTATTTTAATTTTGCCTGCTTTTTAATAAAATACTTAGATCTGAAAGTTTTTAAATAAAATAGAATCCTCAAATAGTTGCCAGGAGGCTAGGTAAGCGGCACACACATCCCGTCAATGAAGCTCTTTTCTGTGGAATTGCTCTAGTGCTTCACTTATATCTTTTTGAGCATGATGTGATTTAGTATTTTTGAAGAAATTATCTCTTGCTTCACTTAAATTAATTTAAGAGAAATAAATATTATGCTCATGATCTTCACTTATATCTTTTTGGAGTAGCTTGTCATATACTCTTGTGCTTCACTTATATCTAATGAGTAAATTGTTGAATGAATTGAATATCATGAAGTTGAAATTATATCATGCCTAGTGGTAGCTTCACATGGGGTTTAGAAAGTGAAATATTTTGAAGCTTGACAATCACAATATTAGTCATACAAGCAATTCACGAATAATTAGTATAAGGAAGAGAACCTTCACATGCAAATACACTATCTTGGAAATCTTTTATGATTGTGAGCCCCCATCAAAATATTGTATGCCAAAATTGTTAACATTGAAAAAGGAAGACAATGTAATGGTTTATGTTTATTCATATTCACATCGAAGTTATATTGTCATAGATCCTACAACATGTGGTGCTTGTCCCCCATCTTTTCTAGCTAAAAATTCCGCACCAAGTAGAGATACTACTTGTGCATCCAAAAAACCCTTAAACCCAAATCTTATCTTCGAGAGTCCACCATAACTACCTAAGGATTGAGCAAGATCCTTCAAGTAAGTTGTCATTGGTGCAATAAGGCAATAAAAATGGCTTCTAAAAGTGTTAGATCATATAGTGTAAGAGAAATTGAGCGTTGTACGGACTTGTGATGGCAAAGAATAAATGCGACAGACTGCATAATAAATGTTGCTATCATAAGGGGCAATATAACGTGATGTTCTTTTGCACTAAGGGGTTGGGCATACAAACAAATAAGCACATGTCAACCTCTTCTTCCCTTTGTGAAGGGCCTATCTTTTACTTTTATGCATTTACTTTTATGCAAGAGTCAAAGTTTTCTCTCTATTCCTTTTTATTTTTCTCCTTTGGCAAGCATCATGTGGTGAGGAAAGATCTAGGCACATATATCCAGTTTGATATGGATATCATGAGTTATTATTGTTGACATGACCCTTGAGGTGAATATGTTGGGAGGCAAAACAATAAGCCCCTACCTTTCTATGTGTTCAGTTGAAATGTTTTGCTCATGTGTATGCGGTGAGTGTTAGCAATCATAGAAGACAATACGATGGTTGAGTATGTGGAGCTCTTACTTAAACTCTGTTGAATAAGTTGAATTGCAATTGCTTGGTGACTGAGAACATAGGTTGTTGAGTTTCAACAGAATTCATTGTTTGAACCTTAACATGTGAATTGGTTGCTACTTCAACATGAAAAATTTTATGAGAAAGAATTACTGTCATGATGCTAGGAAAAGTGATTGAAATTGTCATTGATCAAACTTATGCACTTTTCTAGCATTCACACTTCATAAATTATTTCTTTTATCATTTACCTACTCGAGGACGAGTAGGAATTAATCTTGGGGATGCTGATACGTCTCCAACGTATCTATAATTTATGAAGTATTCCTGCCTTTATATTATCATTCTTGGATGTTTTACAATCATTTTATAGAAACTTTATATCATTATTTGGGACTAACCTATTGACCCAGTGCCCAGTGCCAGTTGCTGTTTTTTGGTTGTTTTTTACATCGCAGGAAATCAATATCAAACGGAGTCCAAATACCGCGAAACGTTTTGGACATTTTTTATGGACTAGATCACCCAGGATGGGCCAGAGAAGCACTTGAGGGGTGACCCGAGGGGGGGGGGCACAACCCACCTAGGCGCGCCTAGCCCCCCAGGCATGCCCAGGTGGGTTGTGCCCACCTCGGTGGCCTTCGGCACCCCCTCTTTACCCTATAAATTCCCAAATATTCTGAAAACCCTCGGGGTTAACCTAGATCAGAAGTTCCTCCGTCGCAAGGCTTGATACGTCCATTTTTCATCATGCTTTTATATCGATATTTATTGCATTATGGATTGTTATTACACATTATGTCACAATACTTATTGTTATTCTCTCTTATTTTACAAGGTTTACATGAAGAGGGAGAATGCCAGCAGCTGGGATTCTGGGCTGGAAATGGAGAAAATATTAGAGACCTATTCTGCATAGCTCCAAAAGTCCTGAAACTCCACGAAAGTCATTTTTGGATTTAATAAACAATACCGAGCGGAAGAAATACCAGAGGGGGCCCACATCCTGGCCACGAGGGTGGGGGCGCGCCCTACCCCCTGGGCGCACCCCCTGCCTCGTGGGCCACCTGGCAGCCCTTCGGTGCCCATCTTCTGCTATATGAAGTCTTTTACCCTGAAAAAAAATCATAAGCAAGCTTTCAGGACGAATGTCCACCGCCACGAGACGGAACCTTGGCGGAACCAATCTAGGGCTCTGGCGGAGCTGTTCTGCCGTGGAAACATCTCTCTGGGAGGGGGAAATCATCACCATCGATTCTCTCCTCGGGAGGGGGTCAATCTCCATCAACATCTTCACCAGCACCATCTCCTCTCAAACCCTAGTTCATCTCTTGTATCCAATCTTTGTACCAAAACCTCAGATTGGTACCTGTGGGTTGCTAGTAGTGTTGATTACTCCTTGTAGTTGATGCTAGTTGGTTTATTCGGTGGAAGATCATATGTTCAGATCCTTAATGCATATTAATATCCCTCTGATTATGAACATGAATACGCTTTGTGAGTAGTTACGTTTGTTCCTGAGGACATGGGAAAAGTCTTGCTATTAGTAGTCATGTGAATTTGGTATTCGTTCGATATTTTGATGAGATGTATGTTGTCTCCCCTCTAGTGGTGTTATGTGAACGTCGACTACACGACACTTCACCATTATTTGGGCCTAGAGGAAGGCATTGGGAAGTAATAAGTAGATGATGGGTTGCTATAGTGTCAGAAGCTTACCCTAGTTTATGCGTTGCTTCGTAAGGGGCTGATTTGGATCCATATGTTTCATGCTATGGTTAGGTTTACCTTAATACTTCTTTTGTAGTTGTGGATGCTTGAAATAGAGGTTAATCATAAGTGGGATGCTTGTCCAAGAAAGGGCAGTACCCAAGCACCGGTCCACCCACATATCAAATTATCAAAGTAATGAACACGAATCATATGAGCGTGATGAAAACTAGCTTGACGATAATTACCATGTGTCCTCGGGAGCGCTTTTCTCTATATAATAATTTGTCCAGGCTTGTCGTTTGCTACTAGAAAGATTGGGCCACCTTGCTCCACCTTATTTACTTTCATTGCTTGTTACCCGTTACAAATTACCTTATCACAGAACTATCTGTTACCTATAATTTTAGTGCTTGAAGAGAATACCTTACTGAAAACCTCCCTTCTTAGGGACACAATGAGCAGGACTTACCCATCTACTATTAGCTATAGGATAGATTATACCTGCTTACATAAGTTTTAAGATTTCCTTTCTTACCACTTCCTTCATTTCGGATTAAACCAACGTTGGTGATCAACAACGGGTTTAGCATTGCTACCTCTTGAGCTCTGCGTTGGATTTCCCCGAAGAGGCGATGATGATGCAGCAAAGTAGCATAAGTATTTCCCTCAGTTTTTGAGAACCAAGGTATCAATCCAGTAGGAGACCACACACAAGACCCTCGTACCTACACAAAACGATAGCAACTCGCAACCAACGCTTAGGGGTTGTCAATCCCTTCACGGTCACTTACGAGAGTGAGATCTGATAGAGATAATATTTTTGGTATTTTTGATAGATAGATGCAAAGTAAAAAGTAAAAGGCAAAGTAAAAACAAAGCAAGTAAATAAAGTGATAGAGATTGATATGATGAGAATAGACCCGGGGGCCATAGGTTTCACTAGTGGCTTCTCTCAAAAGCATAAGTATTCTACGGTGGGTGAACAAATTACTGTTGAGCAATTGACAGAATTGAGCATAGTTATGAGTATATCTAGGCAATGATCATGTATATAGGCATCACGTCCAAAACAAGTAGATCGAAACGATTGTGCATCTACTACTATTACTCCACTCAACGACCGCTATCCAGCATGCATCTAGAGTATTAAGTAAAAACAGAGTAACGCCTTAAGCAAGATGACATGATGTAGAGGGATAAATTCATGCAATATGATAAAACCCCATCTTGTTATCCTCGATGGCAACAATACAATACGTGCCTGCAACTCCTTCTGTCACTGAGAAAGGACACCGCAAGATTGAACCCAAAGCTAAGCACTTCTCCCATTGCAAGGACTACCAATCTAGTTGGCCAAACCAAAAAGGATAATTCGAAGAGACTTGCAAAGATAACTCAATCATACATAAAAGAATTCAGAGAAGAATCAAATATTTTCCATAGATAATACTGGATCATAAACCCACAATTCATACAAACACACCGCAAAAAGAAGATTACATCGAATAGATCTCCACGAGAGAGGGGCAGATCATTGTATTGAGATCCAAAAAGAGAGAAGAAGCCATCTAGCTACTAGCTATGGACCCGAAGGTCTGAAGTAAACTACTCACACTTCATCGGAGGGGCTATGGTGATGATGTAGAAGCCCTCCATGGTGGATGCCCCCTCCAGCGGAGCTCCGGAATAGGCCCCAAGATGGGATCTCGTGGATACAGAAGGTTGCGGCGGTGGAATTAGGTTTTTGGCTCCTGTTCTGATCGTACGGGGATATGTAGGTATATATAGGAGGAAGGAGTACGTCGGTGGAGCGTCAGGGGGCCCACGAGGTAGGGGGCGCGCCCAGGGGGGGCGCCCTCCACCCTTGTGACCGCCTCTGGCACTGCTTGGAGTAGGGTCCAAGTCTCCTGGATCACGTTCGGTTGGAAAATCACGACCCCGAAGGTTTCATTCCATTTGGACTCCGTTTGATATTTTGTTTCTTCGAAATACTGAAAAAGGCAAAAAACAGCAATTCTGGGCTGGGCCTCCGGTTAATAGGTTAGTCCCAAAAATAATATAAAAGTGGAAAATAAAGCCCAATATAGTCCAAAACAGTAGGTAAAGTAGCATGGAGCAATCAAAAATTATAGATACATTGGAGACGTATCAGGCATCCCCAAGCTTAATTCCTGCTCGTCCTCGAGTAGGTAAATGATAAAAAAGAATTTTTGATGCGGAGTGATACTTTGGCATAATTTCAATATAAATCTTCTTAATTGTGATAGGAATATTCAGATCCAAAAGATTCAAGACAAAAGTTCATATTGACACAAAAGTAATAATACTTCAAGCATACTAATCAAAGCAATCATGTCTTCTCAAAATAACATGGCAAAAGAAAGTTCATCCCTACAAAATCATATAGTTAGGCTATGCTTCATTTTCGTCACACAAAGATGTTCCCAACTTCTATACCCCCGATGACAAGCGAAGCAATTGTTTCATACTCAAAATAATCTCAAACTTTTTCAACTTTCACGCAATACATGAGCGTGAGCCATGGATATAGCACTATGGGTGGAATAGAATATGATGATGGGGATTGTGTGGAGAAGACAAAAAAGGAGAAAGTCTCACATTGACGAGGCTAATCGACGGGCTATGGAGATGCCCATCAATTGATGTCAACATGAGGAGTAGGGATTGCCATGCAACGGATGCACTAGAGCTATGAATGCTCAACAAAAAGAAAACTAGTGGGTGTGCATCCAACTCGCTTGCTCACGAAGACCTAGGGCATTTTGAGGAAGCCCATCATTGGAATATACAAGCCAAGTTCTATAATGAAAAAAATTCACACTAGTATAAAAAGACAACTTATGAGACTCACCATCATGAAGATCTCGGTGCTACTTTGAAGCACAAGTGTGGTAAAAGGATAGTAACATTGTCCCTTCTCTCTTTTTCTTTCATTTTTTATTATTGTATGGGCCTTTCTCTTTTTTTTATGGCCTCTTTTTTTTTGGAGTCTCATCCCGACTTATGGGGGAATCATAGTATCCATCATCCTTTCCTCACTTAGGACAATGCTCTAATAATGATGATCATCACACTTTTATTTTTCTTACAACTCAACAATTACAACTCCATACTTAGAACAAAGTATGACTCTATATGAATGCCTCCGGCAGTGTACCGGGATGGTGCAATGAATCAAGAGTGACACGTATGGAAAATAATGCATGGTGGCTTTGCCACAAATATGATGTCAACTATATGATCATGCAATGGCAATTTGACAAAAGTAATGTATGTCATGATGATGATGGTGGAAGTTACATGGCAATATATCTCGGAATGGCTATGGAAATGCCATGATAGGTAGGTATGGTGGCTGTTTTGAGGAAGATATAAGGAGGTTTATGTGTGATAGAGCGAATCGTATCACGGGGTTTGGATGCACCGGTGAAGTTTGCACCAACTCTCAAGGTGAGAAAGGGGAATGCACGGTACCGAAGAGGCTAGCAAAGGCGGAAAGGTGAGAGTGCGTATAATCCATGGACTCAACATTAGTCAAAAGAACACATATACTTATTGCAAAAATTTAGAAGCCATCAAAAAATTCAAGTACTACGCGCATGCTCCTAGGGGGATAGATTGGTAGGAAAAGACCATCGCTCGTCCCCGACCGCCACTCATAAGGATGCACAAGCTAGGAACACTTCATGTTTCAAATTTGTTACACAACTTTACCCATACGTGCATGCTACGGGACTTGCAAACTTCAACACAAGTATTTCTCAAATTCACAATTATCAACTAGCACGGCTTTGATATTATTACCTCCATATCTCAAAACAATTATCAAGCATCAAACTTATCTTAGTATTCAATTTACTCAAAAGAAATTTCACATGTCTTGAACACTAAGTATATTAACATTAAGCGAATTACCATGCTATTAATGACTCTCAAAATAATCTAAGTGAAGCATGAGAGATCAATAGTTTCTTTAAAACAAATCCACTACCGTGCTCTAAAAGATATAAGTGAAGCACTAGAGCAAAAATTATCATGCTCAAAAGATATAAGTGAAGCACTATGAGCAAAACTATCAAGCTCAAAAGATGTAAGTGAAGCTCATAGAGTATTCTAACAAATTCCAATTCATATATGGATCTCTCAAAAGGTGTGTACAGCAAGGATGATTGTGGTAAACTAACAAGAAAAGACGCAAATAATACAAGATGCTCCAAGCAAAACACATATCATGTTGGTGAATAAAAATATAGCTCCAAGTAAATTACCGATGGAAGTGGACAAAAGAGGGGATGCCTTCCGGGGCATCCCCAAGCTTTGACTTTTTGGTGTCCTTGGATTATCTTGGGGGTGGCATGGGCATCCCCAAGCTTAGGCTCTTGCCACTCCTTGTTCCATAATCCGTCAAAAGAATTCACCCAAAACTTGAAAACTTCACAACACAAAACTCAACAGAAATCTCGTGAGCTCCGTTAGAGAAAGAAAACAAAAGACTACTTCAAGGTAATGTAATGAACTCATTCTTTATTTATATTGGTGTTAAACCTACTGTATTCCAACTTTTCTATGGATTATAAACTATTTTACTAGCCATAGATTCATCAAAATAAGCAAACAACACACGTAAAACAGAATCTGTCAAAAATAGAACAGTCTGTAGCAATCTGTAACTAACTCAAACTTCTGGAACTCTAAAGATTCTACCAAAATAGGAAGTCCTGTACAATTTGTTTATTGAACATCAGCAAAAAGAATTAACGCAAAATCACGTTTCTGTGATTTATCATAACTAAATTCGTGCGCGCAAAGTTTCTGTTTTTCAGCAGAATCAAATCAACTATCATCGTAGGTTATCCTATAGGTTCTACTTGGCACAAACACTAATTAAAACATAAAACCACATCCAAACAGAAGGTAGATGGATTATTTATTCCTAAACAGAAGCAAAAACAAAAAACACAAAATAAAATTGGGTTGCCTCCCAACAAGCGCTACCGTTTAACGCCCCTAGCTAGGCATAAAAGCAAGGATAGATCTAGGTATTTCCGTAGTAATAAGATAGATCGGTGAAACTCATTTCATATTCTCTACGTTCGGCTGCAAGTTTTCTTTGAGGTAAGCAAAAGTAATCAAAAGGGCTAAATTTAATAGTGCTAAAATCCCCAAGATCAATTTTAGGAGGTATAGGTTCCTCTTTCAGCCCTTCATAACGCACAACCAATTCATCATTATAAGCATTCTTTTGACAGAACCTTGTGAGTCTACACTCAACAGAGTATCCTAACTCATTATTTCGAATAGCCAAATCATCATTAAGTTCAGAGATTCTATTATTTAAAATATTGGTTGGCACCTTTTTTCTAAGGTTTTCATTGAAAGCAACATAATCAAGAGATTGAAAACGCATAATTTCTTCTTGATCAAAGAGGATAGATTCTATGGGAGGACGGCCAGCGTCCACCCTATAATGTGCAAAGATTTCTTTGGCCTCTTTTATTATAAATCTGAATTCATGATCCAAAAAAATAGTAGCGGCACGCTTAATAGAGGAGTGTTTGATATTAGAAAATTCTAGGAAAATCCTTTGTATAGAAGGGTGCATATGCATAAATTGCCTTTCAAGTTCAACGATAAGCATGGCAATGGCATCAGCAAGACTGCTGGTTCTATGAAGAATAGAACTTCCCATAGAGGGCAAAGCACCGACACAAGTAAAGGAATCTTGAATAACTCCTTTTCCAATAATATTACCACTACCAATTCGAAATCTTTTTGTATGATAAGTAGGGGATTCTTCAGCGGGAGCTTCAGAATTTTCCATGATATTATTATCGCCCATGTCGGCAATAATTTCCCCAATTTCAGACATAACAACAAGCAAGCAAACTAACACACGAACAAGCAGAAAGGCAACGGTAAAGAGAGGAGGAGATTGGGAAAGAGATGGCAAATAAAACGGCAAGGGTGAAGTGGGGGAGAGGAAAACGAGAGGCAAATGGCAAATAATGTAATGCGAGAGATAGGGATTGCGATGGGTACTTGGTATAGTTGACTTGCTTGCGTGAGCCTCCCCGGCAACGACGCCAGAAATTCTTCTTGCTACCTCTTGAGCACTGCGTTGGATTTCCCCGAAGAGGAGAGGATGATGCAGCAAAGTAGCGTAAGTATTTCCCTCAGTTTTTGAGAACCAAGGTATCAATCCAGTAGGAGACCACGCACAAGTTCCTCGTACCTACACAAAACGATAGCAACTCACAACCAACACTTAGGGGTTGTCAATCCCTTCACGATCACTTACGAGAGTGAGATCTGATAGAGATAATATTTTTGGTATTTTTGATAGATAGATGCAAAGTAAAAAGTAAAGGCAAAGTAAAAACAAAGCAAGTAAATAAAGTGATAGAGATTGATATGATGAGAATAGACCCGAGGGACATAGGTTTCACTAGTGGCTTCTCCCAAAAGCATAAGTATTCTATGGTGGGTGAACAAATTACTGTTGAGCAATTGACAGAATTGAGCATAGTTATGAGTATATCTAGGCAATGATCATGTATATAGGCATCACGTCCAAAACAAGTAGATCGAAATGATTGTGCATCTACTACTATTACTCCACTCATCGATCGCTATCCAGCATGCATCTAGAGTATTAAGTAAAAACAGAGTAACGCCTTAAGCAAGATGACATGATGTAGAGGGATAAATTCATGCAATATGATAAAAACCCCATCTTGTTATCCTCGATGGCAACAATACAATACGTGCCTTGCAACTCCTTCTATCACTGAGTAAGGACACCGCAAGATTGAACCCAAAACTAAGCACTTCTCCCATTGCAAGAACTACCAATCTAGTTGGACAAACCAAAAAGGATAATTCGAAGAGACTTCCAAAGATAACTCAATCATACATAAAAGAATTCAGAGAAGAATCAAATATTTTCCATAGATAATACTGGATCATAAACCCACAATTCATCGGTCTCAACAAACACACGGCAAAAAGAAGATTACATTGAATAGATCTCCACGAGAGAGGGGGAGATCATTGTATTGAGATCCAAAAAGAGAGAAGAAGCCATCTAGCTACTAGCTATGGACCCGAAGGTCTGAAGTAAACTACTCACACTTCATCGGAGGGGCTATGGTGATGATGTAGAAGCCCTCCATGGTGGATACCCCCTCCGGCGGAGCTCCGGAACAGGCCCCAAGATGGGATCTCGTGGATACAGAAGGTTGCGGCGGTGGAATTAGGTTTTTGGCTCCTGTTCTGATCGTACGGGGATATGTAGGTATATATAGGAGGAAGGAGTACGTCGGTGGAGCGTCAGGGGGCCCACGAGGTAGGGGAATGCCCAGGGGGGCCCTCCACCCTCGTGACCGCCTTTGGCACTGCTTGGAGTAGGGTCCAAGTCTCCTGGATCATGTTCGGTTGGAAAATCACGACCCCGAAGGTTTCATTCCATTTGGACTCCGTTTGATATTCTGTTTCTTCGAATACTGAAAAAGGCAAAAAATAGCAATTCTGGGCTGGGCCTCCTGTTAATAGGTTAGTCCCAAAAATAATATAAAAGTGGAAAATAAATCCCAATATAGTCCAAAACAGTAGGTAAAGTAGCATGGAGCAATCAAAAATTATAGATACATTGGAGACGTATCAAGCATCAGGTTCCATATTAATCTTGTGCTGACATAGAGTGGGACTAATGCCCTTTAAATCATCAAGAGTATATCCAATAGCAGCTCGGTGTTTCCTTAGAACTTTCAATAATCTTTCTTCTTCATGTTCTGAACGGTTAGCACTAATAATAACAGGATATATCTTCTTCTCATCAAGATAAGCATATTTCAAAGTGTCAGGCAATTGTTTTAGTTCAATCACAGGATCACCTTTAGGTGGAGGAGGACCTCCTAGAGTTTCAAATGGAAAATTGTGTTTGAGCAGAGGACGTTGTTCAAAGAAAATCTGATCTATTTCATTTCTTTCATGCATATGTAAATCATTTTCATGGTCTAGCAAATATTGTTCTAGTGGATCAGTAGGAGGCACAACAATAGAGGCAAGACCAATTATTTAATCCTTACTAGGCAATTATTTTTCATGAAACTTAATACTAAACTTGGAAAAATTAAACTCATGAGACTCGTCACAAAACTAACACAAACAGTTTGTTCCTCACAATCTATTTTAGCATTAACGGTGTTCAAGAAAGGTCTACCAAAGATAATGGGGCAAAGGTCATCTTGTGGGGAACTAAGAACAAGGAAATCAATAGGGTATTTTATTTTCCCACACAAGACTTCAACATCTCTAACAATCCCAATTGGTGAAATAGTGTCTCTATTAGCAAGTTTAATAGTAACATCTATGTCTTCTATCTCTGCGGGTGCTATATCATTCATAATTTCTTGATATAAGGTGAAGGGAATAACACTCACACTAGCTCCTATCACAGGTACAACGACGTCCCAAACAAACAGTTTAAAACCCATTTCCGTGATGGCATTTGGAACCGTCGCCAAGTGAGTGTGGGCGATAGGGGGGTCCTTCCCACACGACCCAGAAATCGTCGGGGATAGGCCCTCGTGGGACCCAGGTTGGGGCCGTGTGCGATCAGGCAAGGCATGGAAATCCAATCATTTCCGTAGGTATGTACATCCCACACGGTGAATCCCAGAAATCATTTCCGTAGGTATGTACATCCCACACGGTGAATCCCAGAAATCATTTCCGCAGGTATGTACATCCCACATGGTGAATCTCATAAATCATTTCCGTAGGTATGTACATCCCACATGGTGAATCCCAAAAATCATTTCCGTAGGTATGTACATCCCACATGGTGAATCCAAGAAATCATTACCGTAGGTATGTACATCCCACATGGTGAATCCCAGAAAATCATTTCTGTAGGTATGAACATCCCACACAGTTCTTTGTGTGGAAACGTTTGTGCAAGGTGGCCTAACGCAAACAGTTCACTACCGGAAGCCGTGTGTGATTGTTAGTTGATCGTACATGCCTACTTTCTAGAAATCGTGCGGGTTGTTTGAGTTCATCGCCCACGGTGTTGTATGAGTAACCATTTGCAATAGAAACCCCCAATAAGCAGGGTAATTAGCCTATTATTGATAATCCATGTACTAATCAAACTGATATTTCTTATAGAACACGCCAAATATTTCATATCCATATAAAAGCAACCAGGATTTCATAATCGAATTACATTAGATAGCTTTGGCACTCAATTACGCCATTACACAACAGCACCAAGTTTCACATGCAGCATCAAAAATCTTTGGAAAGTAGCATCATACATGGTAAATAGACAGATGAATCTCATCTGGGAAACTGCAGAAGCGGCAGGCAAATATTGAGCCTTCAGTGATGTTGAATGTCCTTGCAACTTTAGGCCAGTGGCTATGGATAATTGCCCGCCCAACCTTCGTCCTCTTCAGCAAGACTTCAATATTGTACCGTGGGTGTTGAATGAATACCTTCCTCACCTCTTGACCATGCAGGTGGTTTGAGAGGTAATCATCGGTGAATTTCTTTGAAAAGTACTGAAAACAAAGCTATGCATAAATCGCTGTTGAAAATTTTGAAATGGCGCAAGGGGTAAAAACAAGGTAAAAGAGTTGGTACCATCCTATAGTTGACTGATGTCTTCTTCATTGTGCAAACAAAGATCTTGCTATTATTCGTCACAAGTTTCTTCATCCTAACAATCTTTCTGAGTTTCTTGACTTGACCGATATTCATGGACATCTCATTTCCCCATATGCAAAATGTGTCGAACAGTGGGTCTAAGCCTCTGACAGCAGGACCTACATGTGCAAGACCAAATTGTAAGAAACCTAAATATTAGAATGATTCCTGCAACTGCACAATAATGTGCTATTAGCCAAAGGACCCTGCTTGAACAAACCTCGATGGTAAACTAAAGTGTCTCCCATTGTTTCCCTGCAACACACATAAGGAAGATCTTGATCAGGTTAACCGAGAGTTGCCATTCTATGCGTAGAATATGTATTGAGTACAACCAAATTTGATTGCTGTCACATGCATAACAATACAAAATTGTTCCCACAGAAAATGAAAATCAAATTGCAGAACTAAACCAAACAGTTAAATGGACAGCAGACCAAATGAACCAAAATAGTTAACTGAGCACGACATTGCAGAATAGAAACATGTACTAGAAGATAAGATAGTTAACAAAACAAAGAATGCTTGAGAACAGTACTACAAAATGTAGCAGTTGTTGGACCAAAGTGTTAACTGAACATTACATTTCAGAGGACCAAACTGTTAACTGATCATCAGATTGCATATTAACATTACAGAGGATAAATCACTAGAAGGCACTGGCTATGGCCTCGAGAAAACATCATGAACTGTATTTTAAAGTAGACAACCGCGTGGCGGTGTCGACGGTGGCCTTGAAGATGAGGTGCTCCTCCAACATCTGGCAGTCGACACGCATGTCAGCCATGGCGACCTCGTTCGCGCGTGCGGCCACATGCTACTCAACTCCACATTATATTGTGTGTAAAATGGCTGTGGGCGGCACTTAATTGGAGGAGGGAGCAGTGATTTTGGTGGAAGGTGTCGCTCCGTTAGTCGGGGAATGTGGGATAGGAAAGGAGGAGGATGGTGTGGGTGGGGTGTGGATTACCTGACCATATCGACGAGGCCGCGCAGCAAATAGAAGGGTCGGCGGCGAGGAGGCCGTGCAGCAAGAAGAAGGGTCACCGACCAGGAAGCGGTGTTGCAAGAAGAAGGGCAGCCGGCGAGGAGGCGGCGCTGCAAGAAGAACGGTTGCCGGCGAGGAGGCTGAGCTGCCAGTAAGCAACAGTGAAGGTTTGAACTTGGAAAGCAAGGAGGAATAGTGGAATGTGGCTTTTGGTAGGAGGGAGGGGCGTGGAGATAGATATTTCCACGGTGGCAAAAAAATTTCACTCGGTGCCGCGAGAAACTGGCGCGCAATTGTGGTTCAACCGGGGTCGGTGGACTGTAGACAACGAAGCTTCCTGCATAATCCAGACAAGACAGTGCGCCAAGATATTTTATATCGCATCCCACATGATTCTTTCTAGTAAACTGTTTGTGGTATACCTGATTCTTTCATTATGTTTTGAATGACAAAATGGTGTTACGGAGGGAAATGATGGTGTTTGAGTTGCTAGAAGATTTACATATAGTGAACATGCAACTAGTACATGAGTGTCGCGTTTAAATTTGGAATTATTCCGGGTTCGTTTGGCATTTTTATGCATTAATTGAATTTCTGGGCATTTAATGTGCATAATTCAAATTTGAACTACAAGCACATGCTCCAATGCACCAAAGTTTGCTGAAAAATCACATGTGTGTCTCTGGGTGAATTCATAGGTCTCATGCAAGAAATGGGAATAAAATTCAAACATCTGGGTGTCGTGGCTCGGCCGGAATGATTGAGAAACTTGGTCTTTTTAATTCCTGTAAATCCAAAACACACCTGAAAATCATGAAACTTGGCATGGTGTCATGACATGGCACCAACATGCTGCAGTAATTTCTTTGGCCGAATTGGGACAAGCTTTGGTGTATGCTTCTTGCAAACCGGAGCTTCCCTCAAGAAGGATCATGGTTCCGACAGACTAAGGCATAGCCTAGTGGTGGGAAGGGGCTGATGCCTTCCACCCACCCAGGTTCAAGGCATGGTACTTGCAATTTGGGTTTGTTGCACCAATTATACTGTAAGGGGTTCCCTTACAGTCTTCCTGTCAAAAAAAGGATCCTGGTTCCGAGAGGGAACGTGTCACCTCTGTGTGCGAAACGTTATACGTACACTGCCTTCTCCCGCCTTAATTTTTTTACACAGGCAGATTCGACCTAATAGAAGCATCGTGCTAAATTTTGTAATTATTCCATGTTTGTTTGACTTTTTTATACATTAATTGAGTTTCTGGGCATTTAATTTGTATAATTAAAATTTGAACTACAAGCACGTGCTCCAGTGCACCAAAGTTGTTTGAAAAATCACATGTGTGTCCTTGGGTGAATTTCTAGGTCCCATGCAAGAGATGGGAGTGAAATTCAAACATCCGGGCGTCGTGGCTCGGCCAGAAAGATTGAGAAACTTGGTTTTTTAATACCTGTAATTCCAAAACACGCCTGAAAATCATGAAACTTGGCATGGTCTCATGACATGGCACCAGCATGCTACGGTAATTTTTTGGCCGAATTGGGACAAGCTTTGGTGTAGGCTTCTTGTAAACCGGAGCTTCCTCAAGAAGGCTTGTGGTTCCGAGAGGGAACGTGTCACCTCCGTGTGCGAAACCACATACATACACTGCCTTCTCTCGCCTTAATTTTTTTACACAGCCAAATTAGACCAAATAGAAGTACCGTGCTAAATATTGGAATTATTCCGGGTTCGTTTGGCCATTTATACATTAATTGAGTTTCTAGGCATTTAATGTGCATAATTCAAATTTGAACTACAAGCACATGCTCCAGTGCACCAAAGTTGTTTGAAAAATCACATGTGTGTCCTTGGGTGAATTTCTAGGTCCCATGCAAGAGATGGGAGTGAAATTCAAACATCTGGGTGTCATGGTTCGGCCGGAAAGATTGAGAAACTTGGTTTTTTAATTCCTGTAATTCCAAAACACGCCTGAAAATCATGAAACTTGGCATGGTCTCATGACATGGCACCAACATGCTGCAGTAATTTTTTTGGCCGAATTGGGACAAGCTTTGGTGTAAGCTTCTTGCAAACCGGAGCTTCCCTCAAGAACGCTTGTGGTTCCAAGAGGGAACATGTCACCTCCGTGTGCGATACGACATACGTACACTGCCTTCTCCCACCTTAATTATTTTACACAGCCAGATTATACCAAATAGAAGTACTGTGCTAAATTTTAGAATTATTCCAGGTTTGTTTGGCCTTTTTATACATTAATTGAGTTTGTGGGCATTTAATGTGCATAATTCAAATTTGAACTACAAGCACAGGCTCCAGTGCACCAAAGTTGTTTGAAAAATCACATGTGTGTCCTTGAGTGAATTTCTAGGTCCCACGCAAGAGATTGGAGTGAAATTCAAACATCTGGGCATCGTGGCTCGACCGGAAAGATTGAGAAACTTGGTTTTTTAATTCCTGTAATTCCAAAACACGCCTGAAAATCATGAAACTTGGCATGGTCTCATGACATGGCACCAACATGCTGCAGTAATTTTTTTGGCCGAATTGGGACAAGCTTTGGTGTAGGCTTCTTGCAAACCGGAGCTTCCCTCAAGAAGGCTCGTGGTTCCGAGAGGTAACGTGTCACCTCCGTGCGCGAAACGACATACGTACACTGCCTTCTCCCGCCTTAATTTTTTTACACAGCCAGATTAGACCAAATAGAAGTACCGTGCTAAATTTTGGAATTATTCCGGGATTGTTTCGCCTTTTTATACATTCATTGAGTTTCTGGGCATTTAATGTGCATAATTCAAATTTGAACTACAAGCACATGCTCGAGTGCACCAAAGTTGTTTGAAAAATCACACGTGTGTCCTTGGGTGAATTTCTAGGTCCCATGCAAGAGATGGGAGTGAAATTCAAACATCTGGGCGTCGTGGCTCGGCCGGAAAGATTGAGAAACTTGGTTTTTTAATTCCTATAATACCAAAACACGCCTGAAAATCATGAAACTTGGCATGGTCTCATGACATGGCACCAACATGTTGCGGTAATTTTTTGGCCGAATTGGGACAAGCTTTCGTGTAAGCTTCTTGCAAACCAGAGATTCCCTTAAGAAGGCTCGTGGTTCCGAGAGGGAACGTGTCACCTCCGTGTGCGAAACGACATATGTACACTGCCTTCTCCCGCCTTAATTTTTTTACACAACCAGATTAGACCAAATAGAAGTACTGTGCTAAATATTGGAATTATTCCGGGTTTGTTTGGCCTTTTTTATATATTAATTGAGTTTCTGGGCATTTAATGTGCACAATTCAAATTTGAACTACAAGCACATGCTCCAGTGCACCAAAGTTGTTTGAAAAATCACATGTGTGTCCTTGGGTGAATTTCAAGGTCCCATGCAAGAGATGGGAGTGAAATTCAAACATCTAGGCGTCGTGGCTTGGCCGGAAAAATTGAGAAACTTGGTTTTTTAATTCTTGTAATTCCAAAACACGCCTGGAAATCATGAAACTTGGCATGGTCTCATGACATGGCACCAAAATGTTGTGGTAATTTTTTTCTCCGATTTGCGAAGGCCCACACATTAACAATCAACAAAGTCATTTTGGAACAAGTGATGTAACGTTACAAATCGGAAACACAAGTATTATTGAAACCGTGGGCGTTTGACTTACCAATTACGTGCGGCCACGCGTCCCCTTTTTTTATTGGCTAGGAGGTGCCGTGCAGGGTAGCTATTTGAGTACGGGAGGCATGCGAACAGACCCCTACGCGTGCTCATTGGGAGGAGAGCCCTTTGACTGCTACCCACCACACACCTCCCCCCAACATCTCCACTAATGGTGCCCGAGCACCTGTTCTACGGCTTGGCTATATGTCTCACTAGACTGAGATTTAAGAGAGAAAAATAAAAATGTGAAAAGAAAGTTTTGCACGGACCTTGATGTAAGATCCGACGGACCTATATAGCATCGACTGCGACTTATAGCAAGCATGATGAATATAAGGACGATGACAGTGGATAATAATTGTCTTACTTATTTAGAAGCATAATTAAAAAAAGCCACATGTGGCAATGCCCGAAATACACAAGGCCAAAAGAAGAAGGAAGACAACGATCTGGCTCGCTGATATCTACTTTCTTGATGGGTTGCTGCAGGCCGCGGGAACGAGCGGCGACGAGCTCTTTCTTGTCCTCAAGATGCTACTTTTGAGCATCCACGGATTCCTCCACCAGCCTTCTGCGCTCGATGTGCATGAAAGTGCAACTATCCCTGGGTGGTTTTGGTAATTCCTAACAACATATATCTCATTGAGCTAATGCTACTTCAAGATAAATATTTCAGGAAACCTCAATGATTGGCATGGCATGGATGAGAAAAGTGGATCCCTCAGAATGCTAATGACGAAAGGATTGGCTCAAGCTCAAAGCTCAAGACTCTACATTTTCTATTTTAGTGATCCAAGATCACATTGAGTCTATAGGAAAAGCCAATACTATTAAGGAGGGATGAGGTGTTGCTTAATGGCTTGCTTGCTCAAAGTGCTTAGTGATATGATCCAAAGCCCTCAACTACTTTCTCAGATCCACATATGGCCTAAACCATAAGTCAAACTTGGCCCTACCGATTCTTCCTAGTCATAGCCACTGCCACAAACCCTAGGCAAATCGGTCTCACCGACAGGGATCCCGATCTCACCAAGATGGGGTTGTAATCTCTCTGTTTCCCTTCGTAATGTTTCGGTCAAACAGAGATGAGCAATCGGTCCCACCAAGATTACAATGCAAACTCTCTATTTCCTTTTTGTAACGTTTCAGTCTTACCGAGATGAGCGAATCGGTCCCACCAAGTTTGCCTGACCAACCCTCTGTGTGTCCATTACCAAGATTGGTCTCACCGAGTTTGTGTAATCAGTCTCACCGAGATTACGTTATGCCCTAACCCTAATCATATTGGTCCTACCGAGTTGCATGTCGGTTCCAGCGAAAATCCTAACGGTCACATGATTTGCTAAATCGTCCCGACCAAGTTTCTCAATTCGGTCCCATCGAGATTGGTAAGTTGTGTGTAACTGTTAGATTTTGTGTGGAGGCTATATATACCCCTCCACCCACTCTTCATTCGGAGAGAGAGCCATCAGAACATGCCTACACTTCCAACATACATTTTTTGAGAGAGAACCACCTACACTTGTGTTGAGGCCAACATATTCCATTACTACCATATGAATCTTGATCTCTAGCCTTCCCAAGTTGCTTTCCACTCAAATCTTCTTTCCACCAAATCCAAATCCTGTGAGAGAGAGTTGAGTGTTGGGGATACTATCATTTGAAGCACAAGAGCAAGGAGTTCATCATCAACACACCATTTGTTACTTCTTGGAGAGTTGTGTCTCCTAGATTGGCTAGGTGTCACTTGGGAGCCTCCGACAAGATTGTGGAGTTGAACCAAAGAGTTTGTAAGGGCAAGGAGATCGCCTACTTTGTGAAGATATACCCTAGTGAGGCAAGTCCTTCGTGGGCGACGACCATGGTGGGATAGACAAGGTTGCTTCTTCGTGGGATAGACAAGGTTGCTTCTTCGTGGACCCTTTGTGGGTGGATACCTCCGTGGACTCGCATAGCCGTTACCCTTTGTGGGTTGAAGTCTCCATCAACGTGGATGTACGATAGAACCACCTATCGGAACCACGACAAAAACATCCGTGTCTCCTATTGCATTTGCACTCTCCAAACCCTTCCCTTTACATTCTTGCAAGTTGCATGCTTTACTTTCCGCTGCTGATATACTCTTTGCATGCCTGCTTGAATTGTGTTAAGATTGCTTGACTTGTGCAAAGTTGCTAAAATCTGCCAAGAACTAAAATTGGGAAAAGGCTAGATTTTTATTTGGTCAAGTAGTCTAATCACCCCCCTCTAGACATACTTTCGATCCTACAAGTGGTATCAGAGCTTTGGTCTCCATTTGCTTTGATCTCCATATCTTTTGGTGGTCATAGCCTTGGTTTCACAACCTAGGAGAGTATGGCGTCTAGCGAAGGAAATTACCACTGTAGAGGTCCTTACTTTGATGGTACTAATTTTGCTAGTTGGAAGCATAATATGAAAATGCATATTCTTGGACATAACCCCACCGTTTGGGCTATTGTGTGTATAAGGTTAATTCTTTGATAGGAGAGAACCGAACCGTGAAGCTACCGCGGAAGAGTTGAAGATGCTGCAATACAACACTCAAGCTTGTGATATCCTCTTCAACGGATTGTGCCCCGAAGAATTCAACAAAATCAGCCGTCTTGAGAATGCAAAGGAAATTTGGGATACTTTGATTGATATGCATGAAGCTACCGACTCCATCAAGGAATCCAAGTTGGATGTGCTTCAAAGTCAGCTTGACAAGTTCAAAATGAAGGATGGTGAAGGTGTCGCTGAAATGTACTCTAGGCTTGCTCTTATCACAAATGAGATTGCCGGCTTAGGAAGTGAAGAGATGACCGACAAATTCATCATCAAAAAGATCCTAAGAGCTTTGTACGGAAAATATGATACCGTGTGCACATTGATCCAAATGATGCCCAATTACAAAGACCTCAAGCCAACGGAAGTCATTGGAAGAATTGTTGCTCATGAGATGTATCTCAAGGATAAGGAGGAGCTCCATAACAAGTCAAATGGTGCTTACAAAGCCTCATGTGAAGCTCCCACATCATCAAGTGAGAAACAAACCTTCAATGAAGAATTGAGCCTAATGGTGAAGAACTTCAACAAGTTCTACAAGAGCAGAAGCAAGGAAAGAAGTTCCAAGTCAAGGTCCTACAATGACAAAAGATCTTCTAGTCGTGAGCGTAATTGCTACAATTGTGGAAGACCCGGGCACTATACCAATGAGTGTACGACACCCTACAAAAGAAGAGAAGATTCTCCAAAAAGAAGAAGTAGAAGAGAAGAATCACCATCAAGAGAGAGAAGGAGTAGAGATGATCATTATGAACGAAGAACATCCCAGAAAAGCAAGGATTCGGAAAGAAAGGACAAGTCATCAAGGAGCTACACAAAACGAAGGCATCAAGCTCATGTTGGTGAATGGGTTTCTGGCTCCGACTCTGACAATCACTCCGAGAGAAGATATCACTCAGACTCTGAATATACTCAAGATGAAGGTGTTGCCGGTCTAGCACTTGTGTCAACCAACTCCTACGACATATTTGATTCACGAAATGAAGGACTTGGAAGATGCTTCATGGCTAAAGGCCCAAAGGTATCACACCCCGAGTATGTTGATTTCAATAGTGATGAAGATGACTTGTTTGGTGATGATGATTTACTTGTTGACAACTCTAGTGATGAATACTATGATGAAACGTCAATTAATCATGCTAATCAAGATAAAATGAATGACAATGATAAGGAGAAGATTGAGCTTCTAAATAAAGAACTAAACACTCTTAAGTTAGCTCATGAAACTATCTTAGGAGATCATCGAGAACTTTTAAGGATTCATGAGAAGTTACGCTTTGTAAAGCTCAACCTTGAGCAAGAACATGAGTTTTTAAAAGCAATCAATGATGATCTTCGCAAGAAAAGTTCTTCTTACATTGCCAAGCGTTTACTCTTATCTACTTACATGCCTCAAGTCAAGTCTAGTAACAAGAACAAGAAAGATTCTTCCTCTAGTAGTAACAATAATCATGCTAAATAAAATGTTGTTGCTTCTAGTAGTTCTATTGATTCCACTAATGATTCTCTTAGCCAAGTTACACTTGAGCAAGAAAATAGCTTATTGAAGGGAATTATAGAGAAAGGTGTTTACAAGAGCCTTGCCGGGAGTAAGCAATAAGAGGAAATTGTACGCAAGCAAGGAAGGCACCGGAAGAACCAAGGTGTTGGTTTTGAACAAAAGTTCAATGCCAATGGAGTTGAGTGGGAAGAAGATCAATACCCTAAGGCGAAGTTTGTTCCTCAACAAGAGAAGTATGATCCTACTTCTTTCAAAGGGACACAAGCTCAAGATGATCTTCCACCACAAGACCACAAGCAAAAAGACAAGGACAAGCTTCAAGAGGAGATTGATGCATTTGAAGAAGCTCCTAAGGCCTTGGTCAAGTGGGTTCCCAAGACTACATCAAGTTCTACTTCATCCAGTACAACTACAACTCCAAGGACTCCCATCAAGATGATGTGGATCCCGAAGAAGAAGAACTAGAGAGTTCTTGAGGATGACTCCGCCAACATGTTTCATTCTTATCATTTTGGCAAGGACAAGTGCAATCAACTTCCACATCTTGCACTAGTTCAAGGAGTCACGAACCCTCTTGTTGGTAAGACAAGGGACAAGGTAACCTAATGCTTTCATGGATATCATCTTGTGTGTGCATCACCCTATGTCTATGGATACCCTTGTTTGTTCCTTGTGGGACTAACCTGTGTAGGTATTGAAAGTGCAACTCACTCCAAAAGGATTGCTCCAAATGATCTACATCAACATTGAGCATCCACATCTTCAACACCTACATGAAGTCATCATCGACAAAACCCAAGGTTAGTTCATCCCTCTTAGGGGGGATCTCACATCTAGGGGGAGCTTTACTCTAAGAATTGAGTCAAAGCAACTCTAATGGTGTGAACACAACAATGCTTTATGTAAAAGTGGTAACCCCACTTGTGCTTAAACGATGAGTATGACCTATGATCAAATGTTCTCATTTGACTCCTAAGTAAATATACTCATATATATATGACCTAGTCATCGCCAATTGCTTGATAGATGCTAGAATGGTTGTGCGTGCTTTGACACATATTTCATTTGCCATTTTATTGTGTGAGCATGTTTGTTGCATATTTTACTCATTCGAGGACATCCACTTGTAGTTTTGATTGTTTGGTTTCTTCTTTCTTTTGCCAAGTGGATGGACAAGAATGCCTAAGAACCTTCTCTAGCTATCTATGCTTTTCTTGTCTCAAACTCTATTCATGCTACATCACAAAGTTTGATCAAGTCAGGTTTGAACCACTCTGTGTGACGAGCACTCGGAGTCCCCGATTCGTCATAGACTTAAAACTTCCAAAACCTCTTTGTGTGTTTCGGTCTGACCGACCCATCCATTTCGGTCATACCGAGATCACTAAGTTGATCTAGGTTTTCAATCTCGGTGCAACCGATTTGAACTTTTCGGTCACACCGAGTTGCAGTAACTGCTTGTAGTTATGCATCTCGGTGCCACCGAGTTGTTCCACTCGGTCACACCGACAGGGTCAGGCTATATATACCCCCGGTCCAAAATTTGGAAATTTTTCCGAACCTCTTCGCCCGCGCACAGCCCGCTCTGCCTCCTCGGGTCTCCGGATCATCCTCCTCATTGCCAGCGACCTCCAGCTGCTGGTCTCCGCCGCCGTCAACGGGATTCTACTCCGTCGTTGCCGCTATAGCAAGTCCATCACCGCATTAGGGTATGGATTTGAATCTTTGTGCTATTCCCAACTCCGATTCCTAGCACATTGCGTTGCCATGTATCTTGCTACGATTGAGATCTTCCTATCAAGCGAAATCACTCCGTAGATTAGTTTTGGATTGAAAATTTAGGGTTAGGTTTCCGCCGAACTCATCTCGGACCGACCGAGTTGTAGAAATCGGTCCCACCGATTTGGCTCAGGCTAGTGCACATGTGATTCTCAGTCTGACCGAGAATTGCAAATCGGTGTGACCGAGTTCAGGACTTTGTGAAACCCTAGCAGTCTTGGTGCCACCAAACTATGACCCGGTCTGATCGAGTTCACTAGTTTAGGTTCCAAAAGCTGCTTCGGTATCACCGAGTTTATAAATCGGTAGCTCCAAAATGCTTTCTATGGAAAACTAAAACTAAGTTTTTGACTCAAATTCTTTTGCAAAAACCTCTGTGCTTTGTGATGCTCATACATTCTACCTCATCTATATCTATTCACAGGGTCTGATGTCAAAGGTTGCACCATGTCAGATCAGAGTGACAGTCAGAATAAGTCTGAGGAGCAAGTTCAGATGAGTGAGGGCACTAGTCCCTCTAGAAGCTATGATGATGGCAGCAGGAGCACACCCAGCAACTTGCCAAAGGCAGCCACCAGGGCCAGAAGGAAGAAGACCTCAAATTCTGAGGATGAGGACTATGTGGCTGTTGAGGATGAGGCCACCTCAAAGAAGAAGGTGCTGAAGAAGGAATATGGCTCAGCTTCATGCACTAAGCCAAGAATGCAGAAGAAGGCACCTACAAGGAGGATTCCCACTTCCAAACCTAGGAAGGTTGCCACTGGTGAAACCATGAAGTTCACCATTGAGTCTGAAGATGAAGCTGCTGTCCAAGACAAGAAAAAGAAGAGAGTCAGAACCACTACTGCTAAGGTACTTGGCAAGCCCTCTATGAGGAGAGACTCTGAAGATGAAGAGGAAGAGGTTGTTGCACCAACACCTAAACCTCAAAAGCTAATGGGAGATGCTATAAGGTCAGGGGATGCTCCATCTAAGCCCAAAGATGCTCCCAAGGCCGCTGCTCCAAAACCCAAGTCTACACCCAAGAGGAACACCAGGAGTATTCCAGCTGCAGAGAAGAACAAGGCCCCAGTGCCTGAAGCTGCTGATGAAGAAGATGAGGACTCACTAGTCTTGAGAAAGCTGAAGCCCAAGATCCCAAATCATAATGATGCTCACCCAGTTGCAGAAGACATGAAGCTCAGGAAGGATGCAAGTCTTAGACAGTGGAGATTGACTGACCCCTATGCTATCAGGAGAAGAACTGCTGTGGACTACAGGTTCCATACTAAGGAACATGAGGATTTCTATGAGACAGTGCTGCTTGACAAGAAGCCCATAGTTTGTGATATGAGATGGGTTGACTGGGACTATATCAAGAAGAATGAAGAGCACTATCCTGGAGTTTATGACAATTTCAAGTCTTGTGGAGTAGTAGACTTTGTTGGGCAGAAGCTCACAAACTGTAATGATGAGCTCATTATGCAGTTCTACTCCATAGCTCATTTCTACCCAGATGGGAGGATAGTCTGGATGTCTGAGGGTACCAAGTACCAATCAACAGTTGAGGAATGGTCTGAATTGATCAATGCTCCAAAGGAAAATGAGGATGACTTGGATTTCAATGCCAAGAAGAAGAAAGATCACAACTCCATGGCTCACATGTACACAGAGATCCCAGATGCTGCACTAGAGACACACAAGTTTGGATCAGTACATTATCTGTTGTCAGGACTGCCCGCTATCAACTGGATCTTAAGGCACACTTTGCTGCCCAAGTCAGGTGATCACAAGATGATCAGAGGCCATGCAATTAACTTGCTTCATATATTTGATGTGCCTCAGAAGTTCAAAGTCATGAGCCTGATTGTGGAAACAATCAAAAGGACTGCTACTGATCAGAAGAGGAGTTGTGGTTATGCCCCACAGATTCAGGAGCTTATAAACTCCAAGATGGGCACTGGCACATATCTCTTGGACAAGGAACACCTGCCCAGCTACCTTGACTTTGAGGACAACACCGTTGTGATGGATGAAAATGAACCATCATCTATGCAAGCCCAAGAGAAGAAGGAGAAGGCAAGGTCTGAGAAGGCTGCAAAGATGCCAACTGCTCAAGGGGCATCTCAGATTTTCCTGAAGAGCAAGCAAGATCATCTTGGCTACTTTATTGCTTCCACTCTGAGGATTGAGAAGGGCTTGGCCATCCTGACTCAAAACCAGGAGAGCTTGGAGAGAATCATAGAGCAGAAGTTTTATGCTCTTGAGGTCAAAGTGATAGTGATCCAAACTGCAGTTGAGCAACTTCATGAGGATGTGGAGGAGAAGAAGGGCAAGTCAACTACTGATGCTTTTGCTAGAGTGCCCAGAGGACAGAGATCTATTGCAGTGCCTATTCCAGACACCAGAGCTACATCATCTGCACCAGCTACAGCTTCAGTGCATCTAGCTCCAGCACCCTCTCCACCAGCTCCAGCTACATCAACAGAAGTCTTCGTCCAAGGAGCCATCTCTACACCATCACATGAAGACCAAGCCTGAGAGTCATTTAGCACTATGCATTTTTATGAACTTTTTGGTAACTTGTTTCCAAAGGGGGAGAAAATGTATAGATCATAGGCTTCGAGAGAGAGTGTGTTGCTTTTGTTCTCTCTTGTCTTTTTAGTTGTTGAACTTCGTTATTTGCCTGTTTGAGATACTCTATGTCTTGTGATACTTGGATGATCATGTGTTTGATCATATGCTACCTTAATGCTTGTTGGGTGACATTATCTTCTTATATCCCTATATGATCATTCACTTTGCTTGGTGATGAGTGCATGTATTTAATTATTATCATTTTGAGCGCTCCACCAAGATGTATGTGACATGGAAGAGTGACCCATGATCCTAACTCATTGTGCATTTGCAGTCCAAAGCAAATTTTAAAAAATGCACAAATTTATGGGGAGCTCTTACTTTTCACATACTTCTCAAAGCGACAATGTTTTTCAATCTTATTATCTTTTGTCGAAGCTTTGATCTATATGTTGTCATCAGTTACCAAAAAGGGGGAGATTGAAAGTGCAACTATCCCTGGGTGGTTTTGGTAATTTCTAACAACATATATCTCATTGAGCTAATGCTACTTCAAGATAAATATTTCAGGAAAGCTCAATGATTGGCATGGCATGGATGAGAAAAGTGGATCCCTCAAAATGCTAAGGACAAAAGGATTGGTCCAAGCTCAAAGCTCAAGACTCTACATTTTCTATTTTAGTGATCCAAGATCACATTGAGTCTATAGGAAAAGCCAATACTATCAAGGAGGGATGAGGTGTTGCTTAATGGCTTGGTTGCTCAAAGTGCTTAGTGACATGCTCCAAAGCCCTCAACTACTTTCTCACATCCACATATGACCTAAACCATAAGTCAAACTCGCCCCTACCGATTCTTCCTATCCGGCGCCACCGAGTTCAGATGTCATAGCCACTGCCACAAACCCTAGGCAAATCGGTCTCACCGATAGGGATCTCGGTCTCACCGAGATGGGGTTGTAATCTCTTTGTTTCCCTTCATAACGTTTTGGTCAAACCGAGATGAGCGATCGGTCCCACCGAGATTACAGTGCAAACTCTCTGTTTCCTTTTTGTAACATTTCAGTCTTACCGAGATGAGTGAATCGGTCCCACCGAGTTTGCCTGGCCAACCCTCTGTGTGTCCATTACCAAGATCGGTCTCACCGAGTTTGTGTAATCGGTCTCACCGAGATTATGTCATGCCCTAACCCTAATCATATCGGTCCTACCGAGTTGCATGTCGGTCCCACCGAAAATCCTAACGGTCAAATGATTTGCTAAATCGGTCCGACCGAGTCTCTCAATTCGGTCCCACCGAGATTGGTAAGTTGTGTGTAACGGTTAGATTTTGTGTGGAGGCTATATATACCCCTCCACCCACTCATCATTCGGAGAGAGAGCCATCAGAACATGCCTACACTTCCAACATACATTTTCTGAGAGAGAACCACCTACAGTTGTGTTGAGGCCAAGATATTCCATTCCTGCCATATGAATCTTGATCTCTAGCCTTCCCAAGTTGCTTTCCACCCAAATCTTCTTTCCACCAAATCCAAATCCTGTGAGAGAGAGTTGAGTGTTGGGGAGACTATCATTTGAAGCACAAGAGCAAAGAGTTCATCATCAACACACGTGTCTCCTAGATTGGCTAGGTGTCACTTGGGAGCCTCCGACAAGATTGTGGAGTTGAACCAAGGAGTTTGCCAGGGCAAGGAGATCGCCTACTTCATGAAGATCTACCCTAGTGAGGCAAGTGTCGGCATTCTGGGAACGGGGGTATCCAGACTTGCCTGCCTGTGGCCTGCGGGGTGGCCCAAGGAGTGGCCCAGTATGGCCCATCTTCATCAACACATGCTCAAGACCCTCGCGAGGGGCCAAGACTCGTGGGGCGGACGACAGGAGGCTTTCTCAGGCACGGCCTCATCAGGCTGGCTCGTGAGGAGGCAGAGAGATCAAGGCGGGGTACCTCGTGAGGTGCTCATGACACAAGCCATGACGACCAAGGCCAGGTGGGCGCCAGGCAGGCGCCGGCCCGTGCAGAGTCCTTGTTTCCTCTTTGGTGCAAAGGGGGCAAGCGCAGGCGAGGGAATCAAGCAAAGGCAACCATTTCGGTGCAACGAGACCAAGACCAGCAGGGCGGCAGGATGAAGGTCATCATGGAGCCCAAGCCGGCGTCATTGTCAGGGCCTTTGGCAGGCGAGGACCATCTTTAGTCAGGATAAGTGTACTAGATGTTCCCCTTCAAAATGGCCAATTGTTGGCACCCTTCCCGCTCAATATTTGGGAAGAGGCCCAGGGCCTCCGCCTATAAATAGGACTAGCTACCCCCAGGATGGATAGAGAGAGAGATCTGACCTAGAGATCAGCCAGAGAGATGAACCTTAGCCAGCACCACCACAAGAACTCCTCCCCTCGCGAGGCAGTTCTTCCTTGTATTGTTCATCATCAGCCCCAGAGGCAATCCACCACACCACACACTAGAGTAGGGTATTACACCACAATGGTGGCCTGAACCAGTATAAACCTCGTGTCCCTTGTGTTGTTCTTCGTGTAGTTTTAGATCCCGGCGAGGCGGTGGGACATGGGTAGGCTGGAGGTGTGATCTCCGTGCGCACCCCAGTGTTTGAACCTTGAGGGTCTGCCGGAACCTGAAATCCGACATTTGGCGTGCCATGTAGGGGTGCGCCGGAGGTTTCCCTTCCACCAACCCGCTCTCCGTCAACACCGCGGTTCACCCTCATGATGGGCCACGCGCTGCCCACCCCGGCCGCCGGCGCCAGCACGGGGGCCGGGAGGCTCCGAGCCTTGGCCCCCGCCTTGCGGCAGGTGCAATGGCCGAACAAGTTCAAGCCGAAGATGCCACCGGGCTACAATGGCGCGGCCGATCCGTTGGCTGTCCTGCTGGCATACGAGGAGGCCGTCCTCAAGGCCGGGGGCGACGACAGGGTCATGGCCAACTGGTTTCCCATGGCCCTCACTGATGTCCCGCGCGTGTGGCTGCTCCACCTGTCGGCGGCTTCTGTGGCCTCCTGGGGGGAGCTGCACGGCCTATTCCTTGCCTAGTACACTGCACCAGCGCACCCAGTCATCGCAGCTCTCCTAGGCGGCTCGCAGGCACTGCCTTCAGGCCACGACATCAAGTCATTCATCCGCCAAATCGGTGCCGCTTCTGTGCCGCACGGGGCGCCTCCGGGTTGGGCGGCACCTAAAGCCGATCTGGCCTTCAGCTCGGACGATCACCCCTCCAACTCGGCCTGCTCAGGCACGCTCCCAATGCTATGCATCCCCACCATCTGCAATGTGGAGGTCACCAAGACCCTCATCAACGGCGGTGCTGGCCTCAGCATGCTCTCAGTGGAGGCCTTCGGCCTTCTCCACGTACCGCCCGAGCGGCTGCAGCCCAGCAGGCCCTTCTCGGGCGTCGGAGGCGGCTCCACTAGCTCCCTGGGCAGATCCGCCTTCCGGTGACCTTCGGCACCTACGATAACTTCCGCATGGAGCTAATCGACTTTGACATCACCCCCATCAGCCTCCCATACAACGCCATCCTTGGCTACCCGGCACTAGCCCAGTTCATGGCCGCAACTCACCCAACATACAACCTCATGAAGATGCCCGGGAGTAGCGGCGTCCTCACCGTGTCTGGAGACACCGGGGATGCGTTGCAAGCGCTCAACCTCGCTTTCAAGGCCGCAGCGATGGCACAGCCCGCCGACTCAGACGCCCCTGAACCCAAGGGGGCTGCACCGGCCATGAAGAAGCAACTATTCACTCAGGACAAGGCGGAAACCAAGTAGGTACTGGTTGACGAGGATGGATCTACCAGTGCCACCTTCACCATAGGCGCCAACCTCGAGCCCGAATAGGAGAAAGCCTTGGGGAAATTCTGCACGCGAACAAGAAGGTATTCGCGTGGGAACCTCATCAGCTAGCAGGGGTCCCGAGGGGCATAGTCGAGCATCACCTCAATGTGTGCCCCAACGTGCGCCCCGTGAAGCAGAAGGCAAGGCGGCAGTCCACTGAGAAGCAAGCTTTCATCGTCCAAGAGACCCGCAAGTTGGAGGCGGCGGGGGTCATTCGTGAGGTCCGCTACCCAGATTGGCTGGCTAACCCTGTTGTCGTGCCGAAGAAGGGGGGAAAGGAACGCATGTGTGTCGACTTTACAAACCTCAACAAGGCCTGCTCGCAGGATCCATTCCTGCTCCCTCGCATCGACCAGATCGTGGACTCCACCGCTAAGTGCGACCTATTGTTTTTCCTGGATGCCTTCTCCGGCTACCACCAGATCAAGATGGCAGTAGAAGATGTGGAAAAGACGGCCTTCCTGACCCCGTGCGGAGTGTACTTATATACGTGCATGCCGTTCGGATTGCGCAATGCCGGTGCGACCTTTCAGCGGCTGATGAACATCGCCTTGGGTCGGCAGCTCGGGAGGAATGCTGAGGCTTATGTTGATGACATTGTGGTGAAGTCTCGGGAGGCAAAAACCCTGATACAGGACTTAGAGGAAACTTTCGCGAGCCTTAACAAAGTGGACCTGCGGCTCAACCCGGAGAAGTGTGTGTTTGGAGTCCCCTCGGGCAAGCTTCTGGGCTCCTAGTATCCCACCGGGGCATCGAGGCCAACCCAGAAAAGGTAAAAGAAGTCGAGGACATGAGCCCGCCGAAGACCCTCAGGGAGATGCAGAAGCTCACCGGGCGCATGACCGCACTAGGGCGTTTCATTTCCAAGCTGAGGGAATGAGCGCTGTCCTTCTTCAAGCTGATGAAGAAGAAGGGCCCCTTTGAATGGACTGAAGAGGACGACAAAGCGTTCCAGGATCTCAAGAGGTACTTGACCAGCCCTCCGGTGATGGTGGCTCCGTGCCCTCAAGAGCCCCTGGTGCTCTACCTTGCGGCCACCCCCTACTCTGCCAGCGCAGCCCTGGTGGCTGTTAGGGAGGAGCGTAGGACCAAGGCCGCAACAACCGTCCGGGTTAAAGCAAAGCAGGGCCAGGAGGGCCTCACAGAGACCACGGCTGCAGCCGAGAAGGACCATCCACAGAAGGGAAGCACACCCGGGACAAAGGAGGCCCCTCCTCCAAGTGACCAGTCGCTGGGGGCCCCGTTGTCTCAGGAGGCGCTCCGGCCTCCGGAGGACACTGGCGGCACCAGCACTCCCAACCTAGTCGAGCACCCTGTGTACTTCGTCAGCACGGTGTTACGGGACACAAGGGCACGGTACCCCATGCCTCAGAAACTCCTCCTCACACTATTGGTGGCCTCGCGCAAGCCGCGACACTATTTCCAAGGCCATCCCATATGGTTGTCTCAACATACCCCTTAGAAAGGGTGCTCAGGAGGCCCAACTCAACTGGAAGAGTCGCTGAGTGGAACATCGAACTACAAGTGTTCCAGATAGAATTCAGCACAACCAGAGTCATCAAGGGGGCCGCGCTTGTGGACTTCGTGGCGGAATGGGCAGAGGCGCCAGGCCTCGAGGCCGGCGAGGATCGATCGCTCTCCCCAGGGAGCGAGGCACCAGACGGATGGGTCATGTACTTCGACGGGGCATTCTCCCAACATGGCGCGGGGGCTGGTGCGGTACTCGTATCCCCCACTCAAGACAAAATGTACTACGCCGTGCAACTCTGTTTTCAGCACGGGGAAAAGGTCTCCAACAACATAGCAGAATACGAAGGCCTGATAGCAGGCCTGAAGACTGCTGTCGCCCTGGGGGTGAAGCACCTCACCATCAAGGGTGATTCGCAGCTCCTCGTCAACTTCTCCAACAAAGTATACGAACCAACGAACGAGCACATGGAAGCCTACCTCGTGGAGGTTCACAGGATGGAGAAGCAGTTTTGGGGGCTGGAGTTGCAGCATGTGCCTCGCGGCACCAATCAAGAGGCTGATGACATTGCAAAAAGGGCGTCCAAGTGGCTACCTCAGGAGCCCGACGTCTTTGAGGAGCGGCTCTTCAAGCCCTCGGTGACGCCAACACTGTCAAGCACGGTGCAGCCTCGGGGGGAGCTCCCCCAGCCGCCTGCCTCGGGAGCCCCGGTCTGCGGCCCAACATCAGGAGCGCGCTTGCTCCTGGCGCTGGAACCTCAGGAGGGGTGCTGGACCACGGAGCTCAGGAGTTACTTGACGCGAGGCACGTTGCCGGAAAAGGAGGAGGAAGCGAAGCATGTGGCACGGCAGGCCACAACATACTGCCTTAAGGATGGGGAGCTCTACCGAAGACGACCGAATGATGTGTCCCTACGTTGTATTTCCAGGGAGCAAGGGAAGGAGCTACTGGCAGACATACACGGTGGCGACTGCGGGCATCACTCGTCGTCACGAACTCTCGTTGGCAAGGTGTTCCGTAGCGGGTTCTATTGGCCCACGACACTCAATGACGCTATGGAACTGGTGCAAGCTTGCGAGGCATGTCATTTCCATGCAAAGCAGATCCATCAGCCGGCGGGAGGTCTGCAGACTGTACCCCTCTCATGGCCCTTCGCAGTCTGGGGACTGGATATCCTGGGCCCGTTCCCTCGGGCGCCAGGGGGCTACCGCTACCTCTACATAGCCATAGACAAATTCCCCAAGTGGGCTGAGGTGGAAGCCATCCGCACCATCCCCGCAGGCTCCGCGGTCAAGTTCATCAAGGGCCTCGTGAGCCGATTCATGGTGCCGAACCGCATCATCACCGACAACGGTTTGCAGTTCACCAGTAACCTTTTCAAAACATACTGTGCTAACCTTGGAACGCAGATATGCTACGCTTCGGTGGCGCACCCGCGAAGCAATGGTCAGGCCGAGCGAGCCAACGCAGAGGTCCTGAGGGGCCTCAAGACCAGGACCTTCAAGAAGAAGCTGGAGGCCGGCGGCAGGGGCTGGTACGACGAGCTCCAGTCCGTGTTGTGGTCAATTCGCACGACCGCAACCAAGCCGACTGGCAAGACCCCGTTCTTTCTGGTTTATGGAGCTGAAGCCGTTCTCCCTCACGAGGTCAGACATTGTTCCGCGCGGGTCCTGGCGTTCGACGAAGCGCAACAAGACGCCATGCGGGGGACAGATCTCTTGTTGGGGGAGGAGCATCATGAAGAAGCCGCGCTGAGGGCAGCAAGGTACCAACAAGCACTGCGGCGATACCACTGCCGCAACATCCTCCCCAGGACTCTCGAGGTAGGAGACCTCGTGCTCAGACGGGTTATCTCCAGGGAGGGGCTGCATAAGCTCTCACCCATGTGGGAGGGCCCGTTTAAGGTTGTTCATGTTTCCAGGACCGGCTCCGCACGCTTGGAGACCCAGGAGGGGGTGCCCGTCCAGAACGCGTGGAACATCCAACATCTCCAAAGGTTTTACCCATGAAAAAGGCCCGGTGCCTCTGAAGAAGGCGAACGCATGTGAAGTTGCAGTGTTTTGGGGCCTCAAGACCAGGACCTTCAAGAAGAAGCTGGAGGCCTGCGGCAGGGGCTGGTACGACGAGCTCCAGTCTGTGCTGTGGTCAATCCGCACGACCACAACCAAGCCGACTAGCGAGACCCCGTTCTTTCTAGTTTATGGAGCTGAAGCTGTTCTCCCTCATGAGGTCAGACGTCGTTCCATGCGGGTCCTGGCATTCGACGAAGCACAGCAGGACGCCATGCAGGGGACGAATCTCTTGCTAGGGGAGGAGCATCGCCGAGAAGCCGCGCTGCGGGCATCAAGGTACCAACAAGCACTGCGGTGATACCACTGCTGCAACATCCGCCCCAGGACTCTCGAGGTAGGAGACCTCGTGCTCAGACGGGTTCTCTCCAGGGAGGGGCTGCATAAGCTCTCTCCCATGTGGGAGGGCCCGTTTAAGGTTGTTCATGTTTCCAGGCCCAGCTCCGCACGCTTGGAGACCCAGGAGGGGGTGCCCGTCCAGAACGCGTGGAACATCCAACATCTCCGAAGGTTTTACCCATGAAAAAGGCCCGGTGCCTGTGAAGAAGGCGAACGCCTGTGAAGTTGCAGTGTTTTGGGAAAAGGCCCGGTGCCTGTGAAGAAGGTGAACGCCTGTGAAGTTACAGTGTTTTGGGAAAAGGCCCGGTGCCTGTGAAGAAGGCGAACACCTGTGAAGTCGCAGTGTTTTGGGAAAAGGCCCGGTGCCTGTGAAGAAGGCGAACGCCTGCGAAGTAGTTGTGTTTTGGAAAAGGGCCGGTGCCTATGAAGAAAGCAAACGCCTATGAAGCTCGCCGCCCGTGACACTCTCACGTAATAATGAGTGGGGCTGTACACGCCCCGGAGTCTCCGGAGTGCCGCCCTCGGGCCTCGGGGGCTCCCGCCCATGCCCAGTGGTAGCACTTAGCTCCGCGTTGGTGAGAAGACGTCGAAGACTAGACTAGGTGCCGGGCGCGGCTTCTTTCATTTGCTTTCCGCAGTTGGCTTGTTTGTTCCTATTTGAAGTTTTTCTGAAGCTGTTGCCATTTCGAGCTTGCGACCCTTCGTCCATTTTCACTTGTTTGTTTCGTTTTCTCCCGCGCAAAGTCTCACGAGGGGGGAGCATGGGCACCCTCGCGAGTGTTTTTTTGCCCAGTGATTTGGAACTTCCCTGTTCAGGTCCGCTGCGGGAGCACCCCTCCCAGTCCATGCCCCACGGGCATCGCGACGCGATCATGGGGCTTGGATTGGTTCCTCTCACTACCAAGGCTGGAGACTGCCCCTGCTGACTAAACTCTGCAGGACCCAAGGCGCAGGATGAGGCACTAGCCTCGGGAGGCGAGGACCGTGACGAGCCCCCCCCCCCCAAGATAAGTGATTTCCACGCATAGGCACACAGAATAAAAACATAGCGCATAAACAGTAGAAAGAACGCACCAATTAAAACAACAACAGTTCAGCACGCCCCGTGGGGCAACAGATTACATTCTTTTCGCGCAGGAAAGAAAGGAAAGCAAAAGAGGGGACGACTTGCTCGGCGCCAACTCTCAGCGAAGGCTCGTACTGCCTCCGGAGCTTAGCTGGATTCTGCCTCCCGCTTCACCGGAGCGCGGTGGCGGGCCGACCCGCTGCCCTCTCCCAGGTGAGCGCGACGACGAGGGGGCTGGTCACGACCACCAATGAGGAGCTGCCATCCTAAGGGGAGTCGCCAGAGCTTGGCGAATCTCGGGCCACGCTGCCCGCGCACCCTCCGCCACCTTCACCCCGACCAACGCTGGGGCTGGGCGCGTAGCCGCGGTCATCGTCTTCGGGGCAGCATCTGGCATGGCGGCCATCTTCCCCGAACACCCTCACATAGAGGGTGGCGCGCCGTCGAACTTGAAGTGCAGAGTGCATCATCGGCACAGGCCGCGTGCGCGGGCAAATGTTTGCCAGCCGTGGGTCAAGGCCACCTCCCCGACGGTGGAAATCTCCAGGGTAGCCCAAGAGGCCCTGCTGCAGCAACCATCTGCCTGAAGCCAAAGGCCGCCCGGGGCACCAGCCAGAAGCTGACCTAGGAAGAAGCGCGGAAGCTGGAGCCAGGTGCCGGTCGGGTCCGCCGACCACACGACGAACTCCGACAGCACCTCCGCTGAGCGGAAGCGCGGCCTTGGGGGTCGCGCAGCCCCAACATACCTCTCGATGGCAGCCGGACGCCCACCGCTGCACAGAGGGCTGCTTCCACGGCCACGGGAGGCCGCAGCAGGGGCCGTGGAGTGCTTGCGAGGACGGGCCCGGCCGCGCTTGGTCGGAGGGGAGCCGGGCCCTTCCTGGCGAGCCTTCCCTTTCTCTGCGGCCGAGAACCTCTTTGGCGGGGCCATGGGGATGACGAGCAGCCGAGAAGAAGACGGAGAGTAGCAAGGAGGGATGAACTGGAGGGCCTCGCACTGTTCCGTACATATAGCTGAGGGAGGCCAACCGACGGCCTCCACGATCACAGGTAATCATGACCCGTTTTGCATGCAGGGATTTGTCAGATCGTGCAGTTACCGAGGCGTCGTGGGGGAGCCAGGACGCCCATGTCCAATCAACCGCCACGCGGCGCCCAAGGCTACAGGCTATCAAGGCCCACGGCGCTTCGCACTTGCCTCTTCGCTTCTCTGCTAAGCCAAGTCCAAGAGCGCCTTGGGCCCGGGGGCTACTGTCGGCGTTCTGGGAATGGGGGTACCCAGACTTGCCTGCCTGCGGCCTGCGGTGTGGCCCAAGGAGTGGCCTAGTATGACCCATCTTCATCAACACATGCTCAAGACCTTCGCGAGGGGCCAAGCCTCGCGGGGCGGACGACAGGAGGCTTCCTCAGGCACGGCCTCGTCAAGCTGGCTCGTGAGGAGGCGGAGAGATCAAGGCGGGGTACCTCGCGAGGTGCTCATGACGCAAGCCATGACGACCAAGGCCAGGCGTGCGCCAGGCGGGCGCCGGCCCGCGCAGAGTCCTTGTTTCCTCTTTGGTGCAAAGGGGGCAAGCGCAGGTGAGGGAATCAAGCAAAGGCAACCATTTCGGTGCAACAATACCAAGACCAGCAGGGCAGCAGGACGAAGGTCATCGTGGAGCCCAAGCCGGTGTCATCGTCAGGGCCTTTGGCAGGCGAGGACCAACTTTAGTCAGGATAAGTGTACTAGATGTTCCCCTTCGAAATGGCCAATTGTTGGCGCCCTTCCCGCTCAATATTTGGGAAGAGGCCCAGGGCCTCCGCCTATAAATAGGACTAGCCACCCCCAGGATGGAGAGAGAGATCTGACCTAGAGATCAGCCAGAGAGAAGAACCTTAGCCAGCACCCCCACAAGAACTCCTCCCCTCGCGAGGCAGTTCTTCCTTGTATTGTTCATCATCAGCCCCAGAGGCAATCCACCACACCACACACTGGAGTTGGGTATTACACCACAATGGTGGCCTGAACCAGTATAAACCTCGTGTCCCTTGTGTTGTTCTTCGTGTAGTTTTAGATCCCGGCGAGGCGGTGGGACATGGGTAGGCTGGAGGTGTGATCTCCGCGCGCACCCTAGTGTTCGAACCTTGAGGGTCTGTCGGAACCCGAAATTCGACAGCGGTGGGACATGTTGACTACTTTCGCAGTGAGGCGGGACATCTCTCATGCTCCCGCTTCCAGGCTCGCCTCTCCCTGGTGGCAATCTCTCGACCCGGAACTCACGGTGGCCATGGCGGACGCAAGGGAACGATGATGAATGACTTGTTTGTTTTTGACTTTTTGTGGATGAGGAGTTGAGGAAGAATGTGCAGGCATCTTGGAGTAGTAGTATTTATAACCACTTAATAATACGCTCCTAAGTGGGAAATCATTTAGGTTTTCATCGGTGTGAACAGGTTTGCAATTTGGAATGTGACGGGATGCGACCTCCCTGTTCTTCTAAAACAAATTCTGACTGGATGCATGCTCAAACTTTACTGACAGTTATAATTGCGGCACTATTCCCAGAAGGCGTAACATGGGCACGTACGCCTTCTCGGCCGCGTCCGTGGCATTTCCACCATAGGGTGCAACGTAATAGGCAATGTCAACACACGTCTTGTTCCAACAATCGTGCGCGCTCGTTATTACCATCGCGCATGCTTCTTTTAATTAGAATGGGTGTGCCCGTCTAGCGCACATACGTTGATCTATCTAACTGTTTCAGTTTGTTGTGGCTAATCGCAAACAGTTCATCCATGTGAAGTGTATGCCATCAATCACGGACACTTTGATCTGGCTTACCCATTTCTGTTCTGTTGCCTAATCGCAAACCGTTAATCCTTCTAAAGCGTATGCCCTCAATCACACACACCTTGATCTGGCTGGCCGTTTCTTTTGTGTTGCCTAATCACAAATAGTTCATCTGAGTGAACCGTATGCTGTATATCGAACACACCTTCATCTGGCTGCCTGTTTCTTTTGTGTTGCCTAATCACAAATAATTCATCCGAGTGAACCGTATGCTCTATGTCGCACACGCCTTCATCAGGATGCCCATTTCTTTTGTTCCACCTCATCGCAAACAGTTCATTGGACTGAACTGCATGCCCTAGATCGCACACGCAACTAAAATCTGAACCGTGTTTGATGCATCCTCCATTGCAAATGTTTTGCACCTTTTTTGACGGGTTTTTTACATCCCCATTTGTGATTGATGCATCACACACAGTTTCGTGAAAGGGTCTCTGATCGTAGTGTCGCGTTAGCAGCATCCTGCAGTAGTGTATGTCACATAAACCATGATAACAGTGGTCTCCTATTTTAACTGAGACAATGAGCATGCCAACAACAGGTCTATGTTTATCCTTTTTATCAGGTTTGGCAATTCTAGCAGCTTCTTCACAGAAGTAAATAACATGCCCATCTACATTTTCTTCCAGGAGATCCTTAACCATAGAAACACTAGGTTCTACTTTAATTTGTTCATCAGGTTTAGGTGTTCTAATATAACTTTTGTTGACCACAGTTGAAACTTTAGTATGTTCCTTTATCCTAACAAGGAAAGGTGGTTTCTCAATATAAGCAGTAGGAACAACTGGATCAACATTATAAATTATAGTTTCCTCTTTAGTGGGTACCGGTTCTTTAACTTCTTCTCTAACAGGTGGGTGATATTTAAACCACTTCTCTTTAGGGAGATCAAAATGAGTAGCAAATGATTCACAAAAGGAAGCTACTATCTCAGAGTCAAGTCCATATTTAGTGCTAAACCATTGAAAAGCATAGGTATTCATAAAAGATTTAACACAATCATACTTAAGCTTAATACGTGACTCTTTACCTTCGTCGAGTTCCCAATCTTCACAGTTGCATTTAATTCTTTCCAAAAGATCCCACCGGAATTCAATAGTCTTCTTTATAAAAGAACCATCACATGAAGTATCAAGCATGGATCGATCATTATGAGAAAGTCGAGCACAAAAATTCTAGATAATAATTTCTCTTGAGAGATCATGATTAGGGCATGAATACAACATTGAATTAAGACTCCCCCAAGCCAGAGGGCTACTTTCTCCTTCATGAGGCCAAAAATTATATATATAATTCCGATCATGATGAACTAAATGCATGGGACAAATTTTTGGTGGAACTCCAATTTCAATCGATTCCAATTCCAAGCTCCACTATCATCGCATAGCCTATACCATGCCAATGCTTTTCCCCTCAAAGATAAAGGGAAAACCTTCTTCTTAACTTCATCTCCGGGTAGACCTGCAAGCTTAAGCAATCCACAAATTTGTTCCACATATATCAAGTGCATATCAGGATGTTCGGTTCCATCTCCTGCATAAGGATTAGCTAGCAGTTGTTCTATCATACCCGAAGGAATTTCATATTCAATATTTTCAATAGGTGTAGTAGGTTGAGGGGTATCTAATTGTGGTTCAGGTCGAGGTGAAGATACCCCGAACAAACCCCTCAAAGGATTTTTTTTTCAAAGTAAATAGTGACAGTAAATTTCAGCACACTATATAAATGTTTCCTTTCCAAATTCCACTTACCAAAGGCGCTACACTCCCCAGCAATGACGCCAGAAAATAGCCTTGATGATTGATACGTCTCCAACGTATCTACAATTTGTAAAGTATTCATGCCTTTATATTATCATTCTTGGATGTTTTACAATCCTTTTATAGCAACTTTATATCATTTTTTGGACTAACCTATTGACCCAGTGCCCAGTGCCAGTTGCTATTTTTTGCTTGTTTTTTACATCGCAGGAAATCAATATCAAACGGAGTCCAAAAATCGCGAAAGTTTTCGAGATTTTTTATGGACCAGAACACCCAGGATGGGCCAGAGAAGCACCTGGGGGGTGCCCCGACGGGGGCACAATCCACCAGGGGCGTCTGGGGTCCCAGGCGTGCCCAGGTGGGTTGTGCCCACCTCGGTGGCCTCCGGCACCCCCTCTTTACCCTATAAATTCCCAAATATTCTGAAAACCCTCGGGGTTAACCTAGATCAGAGGTTCCGCCACCGCAAGGCTCTGTAGCCACCGAAAACCAATCTAGACCCTTTCTGGCATCCTGCAGGAGGGGGTAATCATCACAAGTGGCCATCTTCATCATCCCGGCGGCCACCAGGATGAGGAGGGAGTAGTCCACCCTCAGGCCTGAGGGTTTGTACCAGTAGCTATGTGTTTAATCTCTCTCTCTCTCTCTCTCCCGTGTTCTTGAGATGTCACGATCTTGATGTATCACGGGCTTTGTTAATATAGTCGGATCATGGTGTTTTCCCCTCTCTATCTTGTTGTGATGAAGTGAGTTTTTCCCTTTGAGGTTTCGTTGTCATCGGATTGAATACTTTTATGGATTTGAGAGAACTTGATATATCTCTTGCAATTGAATACTTGTCGTGGATTTGCCACGGCAGATGTCCTAGTGTGAGGACTTAGTCGTGACGCCAACACATCTATGTGATAGCTTAAGAGGGGTTGATTGGAATCGAGAGACACAACACAAGACAAGGGTTTAGACAGCTTTGGGCCCCGGTAAACATCATCCGGTAACAACCCTACATGTTGTTGTGGCTAGGTCTCATTATGCTCATGAGGGAGTCGCCGCATAAGCCGGCTCCCGTTTAGTTGTGTCTAGCCTTAAGATTCTTCCACCTCTTGGGGTGCCCTGCCACTCCTTATATAAGTTAGAGGGGAGGGTTACCAATGAAAAACCAAGTCCCAGCCGGGTCATATCTCCGCCCGGGTCATACTGTGGGGTATATCTCCGACATTAGCCCCCATTTTAATTTGGATTTATCCATGTTAAACTAATCCTGTAAAAGAAAACACAAGAACAAATTTGATAGATTGTGCTTCAGGTTAAGAATTCTTGTAAGCCGGCACCTGAACATCCTTAAGTCCTTGTCATTTCCTTCTTCTGGAAAATCCAGGTCAATAGGCCAGCTTCATAATCAATTTGCTGACGTTAGCTCCCATATATGCATATCACTTGTAGCCCCAAATATTAAAAAGGGAGCGTAGTAACAGCTTAAGACTTGCTTCAATATAAATGTTGTAACCTTGAAGAAATCCAGGTTGTTCATCTCAATCACTAGTCAAAACTGAATATTCCACATATGTAGCCCCCAAGTGCCGGGTTGTCATGCTTGCAGCAACCTGGGACTTGTAATTGCCTTAAGCTCATAAAAACTTCAACCAGCGTAGCCCCCAAGGGCCGGGTCATTATGCAATAATGAGCAGGGACTTTGTAGATATGATCATGTAGACTTGAACATCAACGCGTAGCCCCCGAGGGCCAGTTCAGTAAGATAATACTAAACTAGGACTTTATATATACTTCATTGAAAATAACATTATATGATGTAAACCCCACCATGGGGCTCGAACCCATGTCCACATGGTTAAGAGCTTTGTACTCTACCAACTGAGTAGTGGAGCTTTCAATATAATGGATTAAGATTTGTGTACCTTGAATTTTTGACAGGAGCAATTAGTAGCCCCCAAGGGCCAGCTCATTACGATGTGACGAGTCGGTTCTTCAATAAGGCAGGTAAAAAAGAATGATCTTGCATTAGCCCCCAAGTGCCATGGTGCATGCTGGCAGTGACATGGGACTTGCATATTTGATGTAATCTCAACTTGAATAATGTAGCCCCCAAGTGCCGGGTCGTAAGCCTGCAGCGACTCGGGACTATTCCCTCCATTGTAGAATAAATCATATCCATTGATAAAATAATAGCCATTGCGCTGAAGTGACTTTGAAAACCTCAACCATAATATTGGTTATTGATCACCATAATAAAAATCCAGCCATGTTGGCTATTAAAGATTTGAATAATATAACCTGGTTTGAAAACCGATTCCTGCCATATAAACGAGTGTATCCATGCACATATGATGCATGCTATGATGATGTAATGATGATGCAATGTATGATGCAATATATGATGATGTATGTGTATGATAATAGAATACTTCAAGGAAACTAGCATGATAGCCACCGGAGTATCCTCGCTTTCTGTAAGCCGGCTCTCACATGACCCAATCGATTTTTTAACCTGGATAAGTTCAGGGTCTTGTATAAAGATTGACTTATCGAGAGTACACAAGGTCGGAGTAGCATCATGCAAACATGCAGGTTTAACCAAGTTTCAATGAAGGCAGCTTAATAGCTTGGGTTCATCCTCGCTATCTGTATGTCGTGCCCTCACATGACAATCCGGCGTTTTAACCTTAACTAGTTCAGGGCCTTGTTTAAAAGACTGACTGTTAAGAGTTCGACGGGCCAATCAGGATTACCTGATGGAGAAGCAGCTGGCATACAAGCTGGATAACCGGAAGGGTTATGTCCTCTTTGGTGAATACACCTATGTTTGAACAAGATAACCCAGTCAAGAGGGTAGTAACGCTATGTTCTCTTTGGTGAATACACCTATGTTTAAACAAGAAGCCCCCAAGTGACATATTCGGTCAAGTGGGTAGTAATGATATGTTCTCTGGTGAATACACCTATGTTTGAACAGGAAGCCCCCAAAGCGACCAATAAGATAAGCCAATAAAGTAGGATACCCATGTTTGAACCGTGCATCATAGCAGCAAGTTCTCTTTGGAAACCTTTAATTTTTCCTGAGAACTCGAACCTCCGAGAGATGGATTCTTTTTTAACCAGGGTTTTAAACCGGATATTGAGAGCTTCAAAGCTTTGCGTTAAAACAGATTTCCCTTGAACCAGATTTTAAACCAGAATTCTTCATTTTGAGCCGGAAAGACGACCTTTTAAATTTTCATCAATATAGCAGTAGTCTCCGGGGCCGGGTTATTTTTTCCCTCCAATGACCCGGAGTTCTTGATTCACCGATACTGGCAAATTTTACCGAGTCATGTCATTGTATCCCACGAGTCTTAAGACGACTCGAGGAGTTGTCTTGAGATTCTCCATATTTGACCATGATATAAACCGATATGAGTCATTCAATAGCTCAGTGATATAATAATCCCTTTTGCAGTAGACAACTTGTCCTGCATTGGAGAACTTGCAAGCCAGACTAATTGCTCTTTTAAAGAAAGCAATATGTAATATAAAAAATATATTGAATGTATTTCACTTGATACGTCAAGCCAATAGTCATCTGCCGTGGAGTTGATGATCCCGACGGTGAGGCTGAAATCAATCATAGGCGAGTCGGCCGCAGGAGCACACAGATGAGCCGGCACCGCAACATTATAAGTTGGTGCGGACGGACGAGTCAATCGCAGGCGCGGTCCTAGCGAGTTGATGTGGATCAAGTTGCACGGGCGGCGGCTTGCACACACCCATTCAACAACAAGCGGGTGTGGATGCGAGCGCATGATTATGCTAACACACACTCCATAGGCATAACATGTCACCACCTTTATAATGAATCATTGTCCTGCACAAAATATATTGCAAAATGAAGTGATTGTTTTTTGACAAAAAACAATATGCGCTAATAAAATAAACTTAGATGGATATCACCTGATTCGTCTGGATGACAGCGTCTTATGACAGAAGCAAAGGGGCCCGTCGGCTTGTAACAGAGGCGAGGCTGGTTCAAGGCTGCAGGGTGATGTAAGCCAGTAGCCCGCAGTGGAGGCAAACATCAACTTTGAAATGGCGGGTCGCCGTGGTGGCAGCTTAGTGAAGTGGCAGCGGCTTGGCGCTAGAAAAAAGGGAGACTTAAGGTGGCATGGTCACGACAGCCGAGAAGTGCCGGCGACTCAGTAGTGGAAGCCAGCAACAGCACAGATGGCCCAGAAGCAGCGACTCAAGGCTACAACGGCAGCTCAAGGCGTCATTGCCGTGGTACTAGAGAGGCAACATCAAACCGATCGGCGGAGAGCAGTGAACTGGTGATGCCGGAGGTGCCTCGATGCAGCATCAGTGGGTCAACCAAGCTTGACGCGCGTTCGCAACGGCATGGCCTTGGAAGGTGACCCGGTGAAGAAATGCAGGTCTGTGGCGGCGACTCACAGAGGTAGAAATGGCCGGCGCAGCCGGCGACTTCCAAGGTGGCGTTTCATTTTGGGTGCAATCGGCAACTTGGCGACGACGGCTTGATGTTGTACCCACGGAGGTAAGCTACATCGGCAAAACTGTGCGTCGAAGGAAGCGGACCACCGGTGAAGTGCATCGGCAAGGGCGGCTCAGGCTTGGCTGGTTTGTCGAGGTCGTGGTGGTTTATGGTGCAGAGGTGGTGAGCAGCTCACGCAGGGCCAAGCGAAGGCTGCTGGCGGCTCAGCACATCGCTGGCATTTTAGAGGGGTACCAGCTGCGGCAAAGGCAGCAGGGCAACTCATGCCGCAGCTGTAGAAACCCCCCGGCAGGGTGGCTGCAGCAATCTTGACCAGCGACGACTCACGGTTCGGGGACTTGCATAGATGGGCGGCTTAGCGAAGGACCGAGGCACTGGGCGACTCAACAGGGCGGTTCAGCGCGACGGCTCACCGCACGGGTAAGATGGCGATGGAGGAGTGAGGTGCCGGGTTGGAAACGAAGGTGGTTTGAGGCTGCGGTGGCTCTGCATGCCTGCAACGAGGTGGCTCGGAGAGGAGTGAAACCAAGATAAGGCGGCGCGAGGCGGCTGAATCGGGCGCGACACGGTGAACACAAGTCGGAGGTGGAGCGAGGCGGCTCATGGTATGGTGACGGCGACTCAACACCGGCACGGCTCGGTGAAAAGGCAGGCCGCAGCAGCAGCTCTGGGCAGAGTTAAAACAACGGCAGCTCAGAGTGGCATGTGGTGGGTGTCGCAATCATGCCTGTCGGGTGGCGAAACATAGAGCAACAACAAGGGCGATGAGATGGTTGTAGTGGAAGTGGTTCAAATCCGGCGACCCGAGGATTCCCCTAGTGATTTGAGGCGGAAACAAGATGAGTCGCTGCGTCTGAGATGAAGATGACTTGGAGGAAAAAAGACAGGAGGTTGGAAGGCGCAACCAGGTCGGCAGCGGTTTGGCTCGGGTGGAGGCCTAGAGCTGATTTGACTCACGAGGTGAGTTGCAGCAAAGGTGGCTTAGAAGGGGCGACTCACAGAAACGAGGTAGGCCAGCAATGTAGAGATGAGGCGATGGCGACTCGGAAGCAGGGGTGTGCCGGCGGCTTAGAGGCTAGTGAAGGCAGCGATCGACGAAGGCGGCTCACATGCAACGGAGAATGTGGCAGCGTGGTGGAAGTCGGCGACTCTCCAATAGCTAGGACGTGGCCGCTCGGTATTGACCCGCCGTAGAGGAGGCGACTTAATGGCGGCGGCCCACTGAGGGCAAAGTGGAGGCAACATGGTAATGTGCAGCTAAGCGGGAGCAGTGAACCGACGCGGGGGCGAGGGAACCTGTAGCATCACCCTCCGGCCGTGAAGTGGTCTCTATGGCGTCTCGATAACTGCGTTAGATGTAGCGGCTCAATGACAGAGGCCGAGTCCATGATGTGACCCGGATGGGAGGTGACTTTGACAGGAGATAGGGCAGTAGCGGCGACTCAAGGCCGGTTGACCCGAGGTGGCTTTCCGCAAGGGCGAAAACAGCGGCGGAAGCGCGAGGCACCGCGTGGCTCAACAGGGTGACTTGGGGCAGTGGCGATGCTGGTCTGGAGTGGTCGACGGTGGCTCGATCCGGCGGCCTAGGGCCGCGGGCGGCTCGGTAGCAGAAACTCCATCGAGGAGTCCGGGTCGTGACCAGGTTCCGAGTCGTGGAAGTTTTGACTTCCCCACGGCCGGGTCTCTTTCCAAGTACTCCTAGTTTAGTCCATCTGATGACGGCAGATTGATCTTGCTGATGAACGCGGCGGCTTGACGCTAAACCTTCCGGATTTTTCCTGATGATCTTTGTCAATTGAACTGATACCCATAAAAAAATGTTGTTCTTGATCTAGCAAATTTAAAGCCAATGTAGATCCTTTCAAAACCAATTTTTCCTTCATCTTGAAAGTTTCAAACTTCTCAATCCTTTTAGAGAAATCCCTCTAAGAACTCAATACCACCATGCGCGCGCCCCATGGTGGGCGCCAACTGTCGTGGATTTGCCATGACAGATGTCCTATTGTGAGGACTTAGTTGTGAGGCCAACGCATCTATGTGATAGCTTGAGAGGGGTTGATCGGAATCGAGAGATGCAACACAGGACAAGGGTTTAGATAGCTTCAGGCCCCGGGAAACATCATCCGGTAACAACCCTACATGCTTTTTGTGGCTAGGACTCATTATGCTCATGAGGGAGTCGCCACATAAGCCGGCTCCCCTTTAGTTTTTGAACCTTCTAACAGTAGGAGAACCTCATGCTGTTTTTGTATTGAAAAGAAAGGGGTTACAATTTACATGGTTGCTTTACATGTTGTCTTTACAACTTACCTTCCCATTTGGGAGGTGAGGGGGAACTTAAGATATAGAGGAGAGGATGAGTGGAATGAGATGCTTATGCTTTTCCTTAACCCTATAGGTAAGGAGAGAGAAATCAGTCTTAAGTCTATCTAGCCATGAAGTCTTTGAGGGCATCATCCCCCCGAAGTGTTTGTTATTACGTTCTTTCCAGATGCTCCAAGTTGCAGTCAGGAATAGCTCCATGAAGAGGGGTCTATTCCAGTGGTTTTTGGCAAACACAACATTTTGCAGGTGAGGTTGTCCCTGATTCCATAGAATACCAAGGCTGGACCATCATTCATTACTAAATTGACACTCAAAGAAGAGGTGCTCCAGTGTTTCCTCGATGTGTAATCCACATAAGATGCAATCATAGTCATTTCCTATATTGTAGTGCCTCCTCTTGAGCATATTTCGTGTGTTCAGTCGATCAGAAAGGAGTAACCATCCGAAGACTTTAATTTTCATGGTGGATTTTGATTTCTAGATCCAGCCAAACGCCTCATCAGCCCTAACTTCTCTGAAGTAGAAAGAGTAGTATTTATGAGCTGTGTAGTTTTCGGTGCCCCAAATATATGTCCAAACATCTGGCTCATTTGAGACAACCATTTCCCTCGTGTCCTCTTGCAGTTGGCGCATCTCTGCATGGGCCTGAGCCAAGAGAGGTAAATGAAACGCCTCGCTCATTGACGTGATGGACAAGAAATCCTTCACGGAGATATCTTCATTTATGGCATATGAGAATGCCCGCAGGTACTTCTCATCAAATGTGGTGTCCGTCCATAAATCTTTCCAGAAGAGCACATTAGATCCATTAGTCACATGAGCGTTTGAGATACCCCTATAGATTGGCATTAGCTTGGCAACATCTCGCCACCAGAATGATCCACAAGGATCCGAAGCATGTGGGATTTGGTTTGTGTAATATGTGTCCCAGATGAGTTCAACCCAAGGCACGTTCCATCTATTGTAGAATTTATGTAGGTACTTTAATAAGAGTGCATCACCTTGTATCCTGATATCAATCACTCCCAGACCACCACTTTCCTTGGGACGACAAACCATTTCCCAAGAAGCAAGTGAGTTACATTTGTCCCCTTGCTCCGTTTTCTTCATCCATAGGCATTTCCTTCTTATTTTGTCCAGGAGCTCAATAATCTTGGTAGGCAGCCGAAGTGTGCATAGTGCAAAGATAATGAGCGATGTGATCACTGAATGAAGCAGGGATAGCTTTCCACCATATGAAATCATGTTGAGAGTACCCGTTAGTCTCCTTTCCATGGAACAGACCAGAGGCATGAGATCAAGAACAGTTGGTCGCGTGGTGCCAAGCGGAAGCCCTAAGTATGTGAAAGGCATCTTGCCGATAACACATCCGAAGATGTTGGCAATCTCTCCAGACTTGGCAGTATCACAATTGATAGGAATGAGAGTAGATTTGTGGAAGTTTATTTTCAATCCAATGGACATGGCATAGTCTGTCAAAATATCCTTGATGACAGTCGCATGTTGTGTGCATGCTGGTAGCACTAGAATGGTATCATCGGCGTACTAGATGACTGGATACTCTTTTTGGTGCGAAGAAGGTAAGGGCAGGAGTATTTGATGGCATGCAAAAGAATCATTGATGGGTGCTTGAAGGAGATCTGTCGCTAGCACGAAGATGAGGGGTGAAAGAGGATCCCCCTGCCTGACCCCACACTTGCAAAGAAATTGGCGCCCAGGAGTACCATTTAGGAGGACAGAGGATTTTGCTGAAGAAAAGATGCAGCGGATCCAGGTGAGCCATTTGTCATTGAATCCCATGTTTTTCATAATCTCAATCATCGCTTCATGTTCAATTGTGTCGAAGGCTTTGGCAAAGTCAAGTTTGAGAAGCATGATTTCTTTTTTTGAAGTGTGGCATTGATATATGTACTCGTATGCCCATGCGAGGTAGTCCTGGATAGTCCTCCCCTTTAGAAACCCATATTGATTTCTATGAATAATCTTTAGAATGACTTTTTGTAGTCTATTTGCCAAGATCTTAGTGATGACTTTTAGGCAGCAATTTAAGAGAGTAATCAGCCTGTAGTCATTAATAGTTTCAGGTGATCCAGTTTTTGGAATGAGAGTTATGAAGCCATCATTAATGCTTTCCAGACTCAGATCACCGTTGTGGAATTGATGACACAGGTTGTAAAAATCGTCCTTAATGATTGGCCAACATCTCTTAAGAAAAAGTCCATTAAAGCCGTCCGGGCCCGGAGCCCTATCTGCAGGCATCTCTTGAATAACCTTGTCAATCTCATCGTGAGTGAAAGGAAGAGTTAGCTCATCAAGTCCTTCACATCGTTTGATAATCCTAGCAAGATCAAACTTCATGTTATATGATTGTGAAGATCCCATTTTTTCCTTGAAAGCTTGATAGATGAGTGATTCTTTTCCAGCGTGATTTTCAATAGTTGTGCCGTCGCAGGTCGTCAAAGAAGCAATATTATTCTATTGATATCTTTCCGAGGCCATGGACTGAAAGAACTTTCAAGGTTCATCTCCAAATTGAACCCATCGAATTGTACAACTTTTTTCCAGTAAAGTTGTTGGTATCATAGCAGTCGCAGAATGCGGGGTTTGATTATGCGACGAAAATTTGCTTCTGGTACTGTGAGAACACGCTTATTTTCAAGCTCATCTAGCTCGCAGAGGGCTTTATTGGAGTTTTCAATAGCCACTAAGAGCTTTGATATACCCTTACTCCAATGCTTGAGATTTCTATGAAGGATTTTAAATTTTTTGCATAACACAGTGGCAGAGTTGGTGGAATGCACTGGTTTTTGCCCAAAAGGTCTCAACAACATTCATGAAACCCGGATGTTGAACCCAAAAGGATTCAAATTGAAATAATTTGGATTTTGGTATATTGGTTTCAATGGTAACCACACAAGGGATGTGATATGAGACAAGTTTACCTAGTGGTTTGACCAGAGTTTTTGGATATGACAGGGTCCAATTGGAGCTTGTGAAGAACCAGTCTAGTTGTTCTAATAGAGGATCCAATTGCATGTTGCTCCAGGTAAAAGAACGACCTCTAATGGGTAATTCAATTAGGCTTTGGCATCTGATGAAGTCATTAAAAGTATTCATATCATTCATGCTTCCACCCGGTTTGTTACGATTCTTTGGTGCTCGAATAAAGTTAAAATCCCCCACAAACAATAATCTTTAGTAGATGGAATATTAAGGTCACATAACCATTAGATAAATTGGTTCTGTTGGTCACCTTGGCATGGCCCATAGACATTGACAAGCGTCCAGGTTTGGGCTGATTGGGTGGAGCGAAAACGAGTAACTAGAGCATAATCTTCAGAGAATAAGACATCCGCAGAGAAAATAGCACTCTTCCAAATCATGGCAATACCACCAGAAGCTCCTTGAGACGGGACAAAAGAGAATTGATCAAATCGACGGGGACAACAGGACTTAACAAAAGGCAGATCAAACGAGGATTTTTTTTGTCTCTTGCAATCAAACTACCGCACAACCACTAGACGTAATAGCATCCGAGAGCGCTAGTTGCTTGTCCCCAGAATTTAAACCATGAACATTCCAACATAATATGTTCCAGTTCACCAAAAGAGGCATTTAAAATAAAGACTAAATGGAGCGGGAGCGATGCTTATTCAGAAGCTGTGGGCTCCTCCTCATGTGTGGCCAGCAGGGCTTCTTCAGAGAGTTCATCAGCAGGAATAGCACAGAGCATCGTGCCAACTTGTTGTATCACTCGAACTGGAGTCGGTGGTGGAATTTGGTCTTCTGTCACCTCCTTGATGCGTAGAGCAATCGGAACAGTCCGTGGTTTTACTTTGGAGGCCTTCATTTTGCTGTCAGACACCTGTTGCACTTTGAACCCATCATATTTATTTGAGGGAGCACTTCGACGCGGAGCTATAGAACATTCAGGCACTGCTGCCTTTCCTTTACGAGCCCGAGAGGAACCAGTGTCAAAAGGAGGAGGGTTGAAGCCTTCACCATTCAGTAGCTCAATCGAAGCAGAGTTGTCAGATTCAGTAGCGGGCACAGCCTGTATAACCTCCATAGTGTGTTTTGACATAGCATCAACAGAGTCCATATGTGTGTCCGAATCCTCTTCAGTAGCAGTAATACCCTCAAGCTCCCAATTAGAAGCATATGTGATCTCTTCAATAACAACCGAGGAGGAGCTAGCATTTGCAAAGGATTTGGTGGCAGAGATCACTGACAGCATGCCCCTGTTTTCAGCAACAGTAACTTTGAAAGTGAGTGAATCTTGTTTGAATCCATACCTATCCTTCCAAGGGCCATAGGAAGCTACAAATGGTCGAATAGCCTCTGTTATGTATGAGTTCAGCTTAAACATGGGCATACAGTCCCTCAGGATCATGGTAGGAATGAAGGTTCCTTGGGAAGACATGTCCAAATGTAGCCCCTCCACAGACATAGTCAGAGAAATCTCCAAGAAATTGGCAGGCAGGACTGTAGGCTTATAACGGTCAGAGTTTCGTAGATGAGAGCTCTCAAACCTAACAATTTCAGAACCAGAAAGGTTGGCCAAAGCAGAGCTTCTCGCTTCTTGAGGCCAGTATTGGTTCATGAGAGCCACCAAGACCAGGACATAGGATTCAGACACCGTTGCACTGGAGTCAGAGCTGGTATACATCGAGATGGAGTCGTTCCAGGTAGCAGCCTGACTGTCATGAAGATTTTGTGGGGGCACAACCCCATGGTCCACTTGCAGACCCTCACCAGCCAGCCATTGCTGCAAGTTGTACAGAACAGGGGGTTGTTGGGGAGGTGAAGGCGGCCAATTCCCCCATTGGGGGTGCACTTCAATGTCACTTCCGGCATCTACCACAACATTCTCATTTTCCTCTTCTGCAGCTGCATCCGCCATTACATTCTGCGCCATCCAGTTGTGTAACTGCTGCTGATATAGCTGCTCAGCAATGAGACCTTCACCATGCAGAGGATGAGGAATGCCATTAGCAGGTGGTGGATCCTCACCAGACGGAGGAACATCTGGTATGTGTGCATCCCAATCATTGCTCCGCAGCATTGTGACAGCTATAGTCCAGGAGCGGTGTGCGCCTCCAATCTATCGGACTACCAGACTCTTGGGCACTAAACACAGATGAATGACTCTAGCTTTAATAAGAACAAATATCCTATCTCCTCTAGGGTTGTGCCAATCCACCAGAGCACCAAAGGAATCCACAGACTTGTGCATGTAATGTTGGGTTTGATAGTCATAAGGAAAGCCAACATATAAAATCCATACTTCTGGACCAAAAGACGTCAGACGCATATTCAGAGTCGCGTCATGAGGAACAAAGGAGATGATGGTGTGCTCTGCTACTTCATTCTCATCGAGTTCAAAGGTGGTACCAACCACAGCGTCACGGACCAAGGAGCTCGCAAATCCAAAAACACCAACACCCAGAGGATGATCTGCTACTTCAGAAGGGAAGAACTGTGACTCATGGAGCAAACCTTCGATGATGTTGCGCAGATCAGGCTTCTGGTGGAAGGGGATGAACTGATTTGCCTCCACAATGGCCAAGAAGTCATGGCACAACGGAGGGATTGCGGATACCGCCATATCCGCCCGCACCTTGCGATCGGCCGGGCCAAGCTCGATGGTCATGCCCGGCGTAAGGTAAGGGACGACATTGAGGGGGAAGTTCGCCATGGATGGGATGGGAGGTGTGGGAGCAGAGGAGCGCACAAACAGCCAGGAGGAATGCGTATCGTCTGCCTTGGTCAGGGCTTTGGGTACCCAGACACCTCGATGTTTATGCTCGGGCTTGGGGTATGCATCAGCAGGGCGAGCATGTAAGCCGTCGGATGATGCGTGAACGGTTGGGCAATGTTTGGTGGCAGTTGCATTCATAATGGAAGTGGCATTTATGTTCTGTATCTGAATCCCCGATAAGATGTGAGCATTATCCCCCCGGCGATAGTTTCCAGATTGAGGAGCTGCGGTATCTTTGACTGAGCATGGAGGGGGAAGGCAACCTAAAATTTCTCGAGCAGAATAGTTTGGTTGCCAAAAAAGATATTTGATTCCATATAATCCACATCAATGAGATTGGTGGCCCAGGAACCCACAAGAACGACAAAAAAGTTTTGCTGGGCACTCGAAATATTCATGGGCCGTGGAACCACAAAGATGACAAGTAGTACTGGGAGAGGCCCGTGGGCCAGAAGGGGCATTCGCACAGCACTTACAAGGTCTATCAAAGCATACCTGGCAATATTGGCTCGGACAGTTATTGGCTGCATGATCAATGTCATCACAAATGCTACAAATGGATAATTTATCATAAATGAATTCCATAGATGGGACCGAAGCTAATTTCCAAATTGCAGCAATTTTATCCGCCGAAATGCCCGCTCGATGATGGTCGAGAATGTAGCTTAGAATAAAATCAGGGATTTGATTCCAAGCTTCAGACATAAAATTTGCCCCCTCAAAACGTAGATGTCTCCCCTCTTTATTACCAGAGAGCTGAATAGGGAAGTCCTCATTAAATTTACCGAAAACCAGGGAATTTGGCATTGAATGCTCATTATGACCTCTTGAATTTACCAAATCTGGAATATCCTCTCCGCATGCCGGAACCTGCCGGAGAGACGCCGGCGACGAGCACAGTTGCATGGAGAGACCAGAATGATCAATAGAAAACCCAGCTTTCCATAGAGTTTCAAGTGATGAGGCCTCAAACGATCCAAGCATTGTGGCTCCAAAACAGTTCTTCGAACGAATAGCAACTGGCGATCTAGCAATGATGTCCTAGTTAGGTTGATCCAGGTGCCATCTCGAAGGATTTTCCACAGGTGCATGAACCCCTGGCCTAAAGAGACTGAAATGACATACGAAGTCTAGCCAAATTCGATCCTTAAGCCCATAGATGAAGTGGCCAACATGATTGGATGCCACAGAGAAACGAAAATGTCTTCCATCCAAATGCTTAACGTGTAGCCCCGATGGAAGACCTCCAGTGCAACATTGAAGAGCAATAGCAATCGACTCCTCATTGAGAGTGAAGGAGGCCGAAGAGAAACTGACAACCAGAAAGAATTCCTTGCAAGATCCAGAGGGAGAGAAGTGGACAGTAGAGCCAAACCGTCTACGCACCTGATCCGCGACCGCAAGGCCGGGAGAGAAATCCCAGTGTAGGAGACCTTCCATGGTGGGTTGCATCAGAGGACGCCATTAGAGGTGGTGGAGGTGGAGGTGGAGGACGCCATTCCTCCCATGTGTAGGAGACCTTCTAGGCCTGCGGCTCCCCTTTAGTTGTGTCTAGCCTTAAGATTCTTCCCCCTCCTGGGGTGCCCTGCCCCTCCTTATATAAGTTAGAGGGGAGGGTTACATGTAGAGTCCTAGTCGGATTAAGACTTAGACTATTCTAACTTCTCATCATGGGCTCCCCCCATGGGCTTCTTAACGTATTGGTCTTCCTAAGTCTTGGTCTTCTTAACACCTTTATTAACCCCATGCGACTCTGTCAGCCGGGTTATAACTGTCTGCCAGGTCGTAACCATCTGTCAGCTTACCACTATCTGCCGGCTTACCATCTGTCGGCTTACCATCTGGCTTACCGTCTGCCTGCTTTACCATCTGGCTTACCATCTGCCGGCTTACCGTCTGCCAGTTTATAATCTGCCGGGTTACCAATGAAACACCAAGTCCCAGCCGGGTCATATTTCCGGCCGGGTCATACTGCAGGGTATATCCCCGACAATACTCGTGGTAACAATGGGGTATCATATTGATTCACTTGATATATGTTTTGGCACTCAACTCGTGGATTCCGGAGGTGACATTGGGGTAATCTATGCATAGAGGTTGATGCATGTTCTTGTCTTTGTTTCTCTGGTAGAAATATTGGGGCACTCTTTGAAGTTGTTTGTGTTGGATTGAGTATTATGAATATGATTTTTCTTTGGTGTTTTTTTAGTACGAACTCTAGGATAAATCGAACGGAAAGAATAGCTTTGTGTTATTTTAGTATGAACTGTTGAATAGATCAAATGGAAAGAATAGCTTTGAGCTGGTTTCGTACCCTACAAACAATTTATTCTTATGTTCTCCGCTAGATAGGAACTTTGGAGTGATTCTTCGGCGCACTTTGAGGGATGGTTATATGATCCAATTATATTAGCATTATAGAGAGATTGCACTTTTGAAAGCATAGACCCTAGGCCTTGTTTTTAAGCATTGCAATACCGTTTTTGTGACCGTTTACTATTTGCTACCTTGTTGTTTTTATTTATTCAGATTATAAAAATATATTTCCACCATCAATATTACACTTGTATGACCATCTCTTCGCCGAACTAGTGCACCTATACAAATTGCCATTGTATTGGGTGTGTTGGGGACAAAAGAGATTTCTTGTATTTTATTGCGGGGCCATTTGAGAGAGACCATCTTCATCTACGCCTCCCACGGATTGATAAACCTTAGGTCATCCACTTGAGGGAAAATTGCTACTGTCCTACAAAACTCTGCGCTTGGAGGCCCAACACGTGTCTACAAGAATAAAGTTGCGTAGTAGACATCACGCTCTTTTCTGGCGCCGTTGCTGGGGACGTGAGTGCTTGAAGTTATATCTTTAGAACTTTCAATTGAATCTTTTAGTTTCTTGTTTTATCACTAGTTTGGTTTATAATGAAAACTACATAAAAAATGGAATTGAGATTGCATCATATTATTAATCATCTTTATAATATCTTTCTGGAAAATGATGGTTCGGAAAGTTGTCTCAATTGTTAGAAGAAGAAGTCAATAAAATGTTTGGCACAAAATATTTGAATAATGAGCATGATTGCAATGTTGTTAGTATGAATTCTTTGAATATCCATGATGCTAATGTTATGCAAAGCCATAACCTTGGGGATGCTATATTTGGTGAAGATGATATTTTTAGCCCCCCAAGGTTTGATGAGAAAAATTTATTATGATGATTGCATGCCTCCTATTTATGATGATTATATTGATAAAAGTGGATTTGGAGAGGTCATGACTTTATTTACTGATGAATCCACTATTTCGGAAGATGTTTTAATTGATTATTATGAGAACAAAGTTGCTATTTATGATGATTATGGTGATGACATGTGATGTAGGGTAGAACCCTAGAGGCCGATCTTTCACGTTTCGAGCGGATCCCTATGAGGAACACGAAGAACACGAGGAGGGGAACAAGAGAAAAACACGAGAGAACACTCAAACAACAAGAACAAATTCACACATGTGCTAGATCATCGAAACACACAAGAGAGGTACAAGATCCAAATCCAACTGGGGACAATACAAAGGGTAATCGGTTCTTCTCCGTGAGGAGGTCTTGAAGATGGTCTTCTCCAGATGGAGGTCTTGAATCCAGGTGGATCTTCTCCGAAGAGGTGTCGGTCCCTCACGAGGAGTAGATCCGTATGGATGAGCGAGGCTCTATCTCACAAATGAGCTAAATCAATGCTACCCTAGCTAGGAGGTGGGAGAGGTCTATTTATAGTCATAATGCAAATGAGGGGCGAAGTGAAGGGGTACATGGGCATCAGCCCGTAACTGGGCGCAGCCAGGGGTCGGGCGTCCGGTGGGCATCGGACGTCCGGAGGCTCGGGACGGCCCGGTCGTCCGTAGATCTTCGGACATTCGTAAATTCTGTTCTATGGTCGGTGGCACGGTCGTCCGGTCTTCCTCAGATTTCCGTAGTTTTGGTTCTGTTGGTCAAGGGTCGGTCGTCCGGAGGGGCTTGGTCATCCGGAGCCTGGGAGTCGTCGGACGTCCAGGATGGGCCGGTCGTCCGGAGCCTGTAGCTCTTGCTGGCCTCTCTTCCTTTGGCTATAGCAACCTCCAGGGGTCGGACGTCCGGGAAGGGCCGGTCGTCCGTCGCCTGTAGCTTCCAAAGCAGCTCTTCTTCTTGATCTTCACGCTTGGTGTCCTTGCTGTCTTGGCCATTGAATGTAGCTGTTCCGTGGCACTCCTCCAAGCACCTGATCACACATAGAGTCTCCGCATGAGGTATTAGCCATGTCTCGTGAGTAGAGAGAGGGAGTTTGGAGAGGACTGAGTTCACCTTATCTTTGATAGCCTTTGCTCTAGCTCTTGTCATGGGTCCAAGTGGTGTCGAGGGAGATGTAGGTATGTCCATGGGGATGATCGAGGGATGCTCTACATCATCTCCCCCCCTTGGGAAAGATCCGACCTCGGATCGAATGTTGCATTACCATGGTATGGCGAGAGGTCCATGACATTGAAGATGTCGCTCATGTTGTACTTGTCTCGTGGGAGGTCGATCTTGTAGGCGTTGTTGTTGTAGCGTGCTAGCACCTTGAAGGGTCCATCGGCTCGAGGTAGAAGTTTGGACTTGCGTTCGTTGGGGAAGCGGTCCTTGCGAAGGTGTAGCCACACGTGATCTCCAATGTTGAATATCATGGGTTGCTTGTTGATGTTGAGCTTGGTCGCTAGTCATTGTACTTAGCGCTCGATGGTGTGCCTTGTATCTTTGTGCATCTTCTTGAGGTAGCTTGCTCATGCACTCGCGTCGAGGTTTGTGCGCTCTTGTAGTGGAAGAGGTAGGATGTCCAAAGGGGACAACGGGTTGAAGCCGTAGACGAACTCGAAGGGGGACTTGCCGGTAGTCGAATGTCATGCGCGATTGTAGGTGTACTCGACGATGGGTAGACACTCCTCCCACTCCTTGATGTTCTTCTTGATCAACATGCAAAGTAGAGTGGAGAGTGTATGGTTCGTCACCTCCGTTTGGCCGTCGGTTTGAGGATGGTATGCCGAGGAAAACAAGAGCTTGATACCGAGATTGGCGCATAGCATCTTCCAAAAGTAACTCAAGAACTTGACATCGCGGTCCGAGACAATTGTCATTGGTACTCCGTGAAGGCGCAAGATTTCCCTACAAAAGAGATTGGAAACATGTGAAGCATCGTCTATTTTGTTGCATGGAATGAAATGTCCCATCTTAGAAAATCGTTCCACAACAACAAACACGGAATCCTTTCCATTTTGAGTTCTAGGCAAACCAAGTACAAAATCCATGCTATTGTCTTCCCAAGGTTGATAAGGAATAGAAAGAGGCATGTAAAGACCATGGGATTGAGCTTTAGACTTAGCTTTGCGACATGTAGAGCATCGGTTGGTGAAGCGTGAGATGTCGCGGAACATCTTCGGCCAAAAGTAGTTCTTGGAGAGCGTGGCAAATGTCTTGTCGCGTCCAAAGTGTCCCATGAGTCCGCCTCCATGAGCCTCTTGCAAAAGGAGCAAATGAAGAGAAGACTCGGGAATGCAAAGTTTGTTAGCTCTCATAAGATAATCATCCTAGATGTAATATCGTTCCCAAGATGTATGCGTCAAAAGCATAAGGAGTAGCAAAAGAAGGATCATTTGCATACAAATCTTTAATGTGCTCAAAGCCAACAACATTCAACTAAAGTTTAGTGACAAGCATGCATATGCGTGAAAGTGCATCCGCAACTACATTTTCCTTACCCTTAATGTATTTGATCACATAGGGGAAAGATTCAATAAATTCACTCCATTTGCCATGCCGCTTGTTCAACTTAGTTTGACCTTTCAAGTACTTAAGCGTTTCATGATCAGTACGGATAACAAACTCATGAGGTCTAAGATAATGTTCCCAAACATGTAGCACACGCACTAAAGCATACAATTCTTTGTCATAGATGGGATAGTTAAGTTGAGCACCGGAGAGTTTTTCACTAAAATATGCAATGGCTCGTTTTTCTTGCATCAAAACTCCGCCAATTCCGATACCACTTGCATCGCAATGAACCTCAAAAGTTTTGTCAAAGTTGGGTAAAGCGAGAATCGGAGCATGAGTAAGCAAAGATTGAGCTCATCAAAAGCGGTAGATTGCAAGGGTCCTCAAACAAAAGGAGCATTTTTCTTACTCAAAGCATGCAAAGGTGCGGCGATGGTGCTAAAGTCTTCCACAAAGCGACGATAAAAACCCGCAAGGCCAAGAAAGCTACGCACTTGTTGCAAATTGGTAGGTTGGGGCCAAGTTTTAATTGCGTCAATTTTAGACTCATCAACATGGACACCTTTGGAAGAAACAACGAAACCCAAGAAAACAAGCTTGTCAACACCAAATGTGCACTTTTCCATGTTGGCATAAAGACGTTACTTGCAAAGAGTTTGCAAAACAGCCCTAAAATGCTTTAGATGCTCTTTCATGGATTTTCTAAAAACAAGAATGTCATCGAAGTAAACCACAACAAACACTCCAATGTAAGGATGAAGCACAAAATGCATGAGACGCATGAAAGTACCGGGAGCTTCCGATAAACCCATAGGCATAACCAACCACTCGTACAAGCCAAATTTGGTTTTGAAAGCGGTTTTGCATTCATCACCTTCTTGTATGCGGATTTGATAATAGCCACTTTTAAGATCAATTTTTGAGAAAATGGTGGCACCGCTAAATTCATCAAGAATATCATCTAAGCAAGGAATGGGATGCCTATAACGCACGGTAATAGCATTGATGGGTCCACAATCCGAGCACATGCGAAAACTACCATCTTGCTTGGGAACAAGTATAACCGGAACGGAACAAGGGCTTAAGCTTTCACGTACATGTCTGTTGTCGATTAGTTGTTGTACTTTCCATTGTATCTCCTTAGTTTCTTCGGGGTTGACATGGTATGGAGCTTTGTTTGGTAGATGTGCTCCGGGGATGAGTTCGATTCGATGCTCAATGCCTCGTAGCGGAGGTAGTCCCAGAGGTAGCTCATCGGGGAAACATCTTGGAATTCCTGCAAAAGAGAAGACAACCCTAAAGGTAGATTGTGAGAGGTGTTAGTTTTTGGTGCCCCATCCTTGCACAGAAGGACAAAGTGCATAATATCAATGGGTTCTCACACACTTCTCTCATCTCACTTTTGGTGGCAAATAGGACAAAGTTTTTCTTATCGCTCATCGTGGATGCACTCGGTTTTTGCTTGTGGCTCTCACTCTCTTTTGGGTGGATCACTTTCTCACTCTTCTCTCCATGATGGGTGGCTTGCTTGTCGACGATCACTTGACTAGGAGATATAGGTCGTAGCACATATTCCTTCCCTTTCATCTTGAAGCTATAGTGATTGGTACGCCCGTTGTGGATGATGCCACGGTCAAATTGCCATGGTCGACCAAGAAGGAGGTGGCAAACGGACATCGGGACGACATCACACTCCAAAGTGTCCTCATATGCACCAATTTTGAAGGAGAATTGGACCGTATGCTCAACTCGTATAGTGCCAGAATCACTTAGCCATTGGACTTTGTATGGGTGCGGGTGCTTCATCTTGACCAATTGAAGCTTGGAGCATAGTTCAGTTGCCAAGTTGTGGCAACTACCTCCATCGATGATGACCTTGACTGACCTTCCATTGATGTCGGCCTTTGTGTGGACGATGTGGCATCTTTGGTCTTCGTCTTGGTGATGTTGAAGAGTCAAGACTTTGGAGACAACGAGAGCGGGGCTCGAATCCTCATCACAAAAGACTTGATCATCTTCATCTTCGTTCACACGCCGGTGCATGGCCACTTGCTCAAGGGCTTCCATCTCCTCTTCACTCATGGAGTCATAAGTTCCATCGTCGTTGAGGATCATGGTGTGCGTGTTGGTGCATTGGAAAGACTTGTGGCCTTGGCCGCCGCAAGTGAAACACTTGAAGGATCTTGTCTTGACGGTCTCATCGGTTGGATTAGATGATGAAGCGCGCGGCTTGAAGTTGCTTGTAGTAGGAGGAGGACGACTTGAGGTTGTCGAAGTTTTCTTGTAACTTGACTTGTCGTCGTTGCATGTAGATGGCTTGGTTGAGGTAGAAGTTGGAGGAGTCATTGAAGCTTGGGTGTGGGAGAAGCCGTAGGTCTTGGATGAGTACTTGGTGTACTTGAAGTCATCTTGCACTTGACGTTCCGCTTTGGTAGCTTGATGCACGAGCTCAATGAGGTTGGAGTAGGGTTGGAAGTCGGTGATCTTCTTGATGGGATGATTGAGGCCATTCAAGAAGCGTGCCATAGTTTGCTCATCATCTTCCGTGACATTGGCTCGTATCATGGCTATCTCCATTTCCTTGTAGTATTCTTCAACACTCTTTGTTCCTTGCTTGAGGAGTTGGAGCTTCTTGAAGAGATCGCAGTTGTAGTAGGTGGGCACAAAACGTGCTCACATGACATCTTTCATTTGAGCCCATGTGGTCATTGGTGGTTCACCTCTTGCTTCTCGGTGCTCAAGGACTTGTTCCCACCATAGGAGCACATAATATTGGAACTCAAGGGATGCCATAGCAATCTTCTTCTCTTCCTCATAGTTGTGCAGAAGAAAGATTTTGTCGACCTTCAATTCCCATGATAGGTACTCTTCGGGATCATTGCTTCCATTGAACTTGGGCATGGTGAACTTTAGCTTGCCATAGCGTTGCCCTTCATTGTGTTGTTGTCGAGGGTGATGATGACGGCCTTGACGTGGAGGGTAATCAACCTCATGTTGCTCTTGGCGTGGAGGAAGTCCATGATCAACTTGCTCTTGTTGAACTTGAGGTTGTGGAGGAGCTTGTCGAGCTTGAGGAGGAGGTTGGGGTACTTGACATTGCACTCTTGGTTGGTAGTTCCGCTCTTGGATTTCTTCTCGAAGTGCTTGCTCTTGGTTACGTCTATCGCGGTTGCTCTTGGCAATGGCTCGACTTGAATCTTGAAGGGAATGTTGCACCTCAAGAGCTTGTGCTTCATGTTGTTGTTGTTGAAGACGTTGAGCCTCGGTGTCTTGTTCCTCTTGATGTAGACGTGCTCGTTCTTCCTCTTGGCGATGTTGACATTGTCGTTCTTGAGCTTGTGCAAAAGGATCTTGGTGTGGTTGATGACGAAGTACTTGCTCGTCGACTTGCTCTTGCGGATGATTGCCGTGTAGAGGATTGTGAGATGCATGATAGTCTTGACGCGCGGATCATCAAAGAGTGTTTGATGTCGGTGTACTTGAGCCGTAGAAGGTGTCGTCGGAGTGTCGACTCGAGCGGCTCCGTCTTGAGTATTAAGAAGTTGAAGGAGGGCAGTTCACCAACAAGGCACGGATTTCGTCCATTCTTGCATCGTTCTCTTGCTTGTGAGTGTTGAGCTTGTTGTCGAAGTAGTCTCTTGTACGTTGCTCCGAGAGTCGCAAGTCGGTGGCGAAATTGTCGATGCGGTCGGTCATTGCTTGTTTCTCTTGATGCAATGCTCGTTGTGCACCAAAGAGGTGGCTCTTGGTGACGAATGATGCCATGTCGTCGTCTTGCTTGGTGAAGAGTGGGTTGGTAGAAGTACTTGGCCTATCCATCATTCCAAGCAAAATGTAAGTGGGAGAAGGAGAAGATCTTATACCAAATGTACCTTGACCGATGTTGAAGGTGGATCAAGATCACTCAAATGCGGACAATGAAATAGCACAATTGGTACCAATTCTTATTGGTTCTCACACCTACACAAGTAAAAGCTTATGGTGGAACTTGGTTAGGATGGTGGCACAAAATTTGATGCAATTGTAAGTGAGCTTCAATAATGTTGGAAAAGATTCACAAATTTGCAAATGCAACAAGTAGACCAAGTAAGTAGAGGTACACGGAAACACACACGCAAATAGATAAGTGGGGTTGTGCAAATAAAAAATGAGCCAAAATGTGGAGTCCACGAAAATGCTCTTGTTGGACAATACTAGAAAGACGCTAGCACGATTGCACAATAGGAGGACACGGAACTTGTGCACAACCTACTAGGCAAAAATGCAACGACCTCTATCCCAAGTATGCTATATGTATGGTATTTCGGTGATATGATCCAAGATGATCGGATATGACAATCTTAATGTAGTATGATGCTATGGTTCTTGCTTATAAGCTCTTTTCTTATCTTTCCCTCTTTGCTTAAAAGCTTGTTTGGCTCTTTCACTTGTGAGCTCTTTTCTCATGCAAAACTTCACGAACCAAGATAGCAATTGTGTATGCGATGACAACTTTGTGACACAACAGAAGATGCCAAGATATGTACCACTATGATATGGTATGTATGCTACGGAGTATGATCACTAATGTGCACAAGTCACGTTGCCGGCAATACTCAATGGCTAGTCTCGATGGGTAAGCAATGCAAAAGTAAGGCTATGTGGTTATCAATGCAATGGCATGGTATGACAAAGATGTCGTCGAGGTTACCGTCCTTGGCGATGATGAGTCCTTTGCGAAGATGAGCGGTGGTGATGATGATGTCGAACTGTACCTACATAGCCGAAACAAAATAGGACACAGGAACCACAACCCAAAGTCTCAAAGACCAAAACATGTCAAAATCGTCATAGGAGGTATTGGTGAACAATGGTGGTGTATGTGGGCAGCTGTGGTGGTATAAGGGTTTGGAAGATGTGGTGGAAAATGGGGAAATGGTGGTGGCTGAACTGGAAATATTTAGTTTCATCAGGGTTTTTACGGACGTCCGGTGGGTCACGGTCGTCTGGTCATCGGACATCCAGTGGAGCCCGGACGTCCAGTGCCTGGGTGAAAATCGGGCATGGGAAGAACTGCACGATTTCGGAGTGGAGGGAGGCGGTGATGTCGAATTTGAATGAATTTGCGGATGGCAAAGGGTGGGGAGGGTGTTGGAAAGCAAGATCCACACGTGGCAACACAAATCCATTGATCAAATCCAACAAAACTTCAACACACCAACAAATCACAAAAAAAATTAGGGCTTTTTTTTGGTGGGGATTTTCGGATTTAGGACAACAACAACAAAATCAAGCTAGAAAACACGGGGTAGGGGCTCCAAAAATGTGATCAACGTGGCACATGATACCAAGATGATGTAGGGTAGAACCCTAGACGCTGATCTTTCAAGTTTGGAGCGGATCCCTATGAGGAACACGAAGAACACGAGGAGGGGAACGAGAGAAAAACACGAGAGAACACTCAAACAACAAGAACAAAGTCACACATGTGCTAGACCATCAAAACACACAAGAGAGGTACAAGATCCAAATCCAACAAGGGATGATACAAAGGGTAACCGGTTCTTCTCCGTGAGGAGGTCTTGAAGATGGTCTTCTCCAGATGGAGGTCTTGAATCCAAGTGGATCTTCTCCGAAGAGGTGTCAGTCCCTCACGAGGAGTAGATCCCTATGGATGAGTGATGCTCTATCTCACAAATGAGCTAAATCAACGCTACCCTAGCTAGGAGGTGGGAGAGGTCTATTTATAGTCATAGTGCAAACGAGGGGCGAAGTGAAGGGGTACATGGGCATCAACCCGTAACTGGGCGCAGCCTGGGGTTGACTGTCCGGTGGGCGTCGGACATCCGGAGGCTCGGGACGGCCCGATCGTCCGTAGATCTTCGGATGTCCGTAAATTCTATTTTGTGGTCGTCGGCACGGTCGCCCGGTCTTCCTCGAATTTCCGTAATTTTGGTTCTTTTGGTGAAGTGTCAGTCGTCCGGAGGGGCTCGGTCGTCCGGAGCCTGGGAATCGTCGGACGTCCGGGCTGGGCCGATCGTTCGGAGCCTGTAGCTCTGGCTGGCCTCTCTTCCTTTGGCTGTAGCGACCTCCAGTGGTTGGACGTCCGGGCTCGGCCGGTCGTCCGAAGCCTGTAGCTTCCAAAGCAGCTCTTCTTCTTGATCTTCACGCTTGGTGTCCTCACCGTATTGGCCATTGAATGTAGCTGTTTCATGGCTATCCTCCAAGCACCTGATCACACATAGAGTCTCTACATGAGGTAGTAGCCATGTCTCATGAGTAGAGAGAGGGAGTTCGGAGAGGAGCGAGTTCACCTTATCTTCGATAGCCTTTGCTCGAGCTCTTGTCATGGGTCCAAGTGGTGTCGACGGAGATGTAGGTACGTCCATGGGGATGATCGAGGGATGCTCCGCATCAACATATATGCTACAAAGAATAATGATAACCATGAAACTTGTCATCATGATTTTAATTTTGAATCCCATGATAGTTATTTTGTTGAGTTTGCTCCCACTATTATTCATGAGAATACATTTGCTTATGTGGAGACTAATAAAATTTCTACGCTTATGCATCATGAAAAGAATGCTTGATTTGATATCTATATTTTTGAATTCATTCATGATGCTACTGAAAATTATTATGAGAGAGGAACAAATGCTTTTACACATATTGCAATAATATCAAATTTCCTCTCTATGTGTTGAAAATCATGAAGTTATGCTTGTTTTGCCTTCCTATGCTAGTTGATTCTTGTTCCCATAAGTTGTTTTCTCACAAAATCCCTATGCATAGGAAGTGGGTTAGGCTTAAATTTGCTAGTCATATGCTTCATGATGCTCTCTTTATGTTTCAGTTCTTTAATTTTATTCGAGCATCATTGAAATCATCACGCCTAGCTAAAAAGGCATAAAAGAAAAGCGCTTGTTGGGAGACAAGCCAACACTTTTACCTACTATTTTTGTGTGTTCACATGATTATGCTACTGTATTTATCATGTTTTATTGCTTTTGTTTCAATAAAATGCCAAGTAAAGCATTTGGGATCATGTTGGGTGATAGTTGATTTGATCTTGCTGAAAAAAAAGAAACTTTTGCGCTCACGAATATAATTCTCATTTTTAATAGAAGAGTAATTTTGATTTGTTCTTTTGAAGAAGTTTCATATAAAAGTTTCTCACATGGTCCTAATTTGTTCAGAATTTTTGGAGTAGCAGAAGTATGGTTTGAGTACTGATTACTACAGACGGTTCTGTTTTTGACAGATTCTGTTTTCAATGCATAGTTTGCTTGTTTTCTAGTTTCTATGGATTATATTGCTCAATATAGAATTGTAGAAATGATAAGCTAAAGTAGGCATTGTGTGACAACAGTTATGAATCTTGTCTTTGGCAGTACCAAAAGTAGAATGGTTTGCTCTTTATCATACTAACCTATCTCACAAAGTTCCGTTAAGTTTTGTGTGATTGAAGTTTTCAAGTTCTGGGTGAGATATCGATATGAGGAGAATAAGGAGTGACAAGAACCTGATCTTGGGGATTCCCAAGGCACCCCATAGAAAATATGCAAGGAATATCCAAGCAATTAAGCTTGGGGATGCCCCGGAAGGCATCCCCTCCTTCGTATCCAACATTATCGGTAACCTCACTTGGAGCTATGCTTTCATTCGTCACATGATATGTGTTTTTCTTGGAGAGTCAACTTATTTTGTTAGGATTTGCTTGCTGTTATTCAGAATAATGTTTTGCATCTTTTATTTCAATAAAATTGGCATTGATAGCCTTTACTATGCTTATTTTACAAGTCTACATGTTGCTGTTTGAAAACAGAAAGTTTACCGCTGTTGCAAAAATCCCCTACAAAAGTCAGAATGTGATAAAATGTTGAAACTTTTTGCAAAATATGCTCTAATAAAGTTTATACAGGGTGGTAAAAGTTCATAATGTTTGGAGTTGAATAATTATTGATACGCTTGCATTCTTTACAGACTGTACTATTTGGCATATTGCTATTATGTTTGCATATGTTTGCTTGTTTAATGATTCTATTTGAGGATAGGAGTATTAAATTTGCAGAGGCATTTAGTATGCAATGTTGAATAATAATTTTAGTGATTTCCTACAGTAGAGAATGGTAAGGTTTTTGCATTGATTTATACTAACTTATCTCACAAGTTCTTGTTGAGTTCTGTCTGGATGAAGCTTTTGAGATTTAGGAAAATCATGATATAAAAGGAATTAAGGAGACACAAAAGCTCAAGCTTGGGGATGCCCAAGGCACCCCAAAATAATATTTCAAGAAGTCTCAATAATCTAAGCTTGGGGATGCCCTGGTAAGCATCCCACGTTTCTTCTTCAACAATTATCGGTTAGTATCGGTTGAGCCTAAGTTTTTGCTTCTTCACATGAGTTGTGCTATCCTTGAAATGTCATTTTATTTCCATTTTGCTTGCTTTTTAATAAAATACTTAGGTCTGAAAGTTTTTAACTAAAATAGAATCCTCAAATAGTTGCCAGGAGGCTAGGTAAGCGGCACGCACATCCCGTCAACGAAGCTCTTTTCTGTGGAATTGCTCTAGTGCTTCACTTATATCTTTTTGAGCACGATGTGATTTAGTATTTTTGAAGAAATTATCTCTTGCTTCACTTAAGTTAATTTAAGAGAAATAAATATTATGCTCATGATCTTCACTTATATATTTTTGGAGTATCTTATCATATACTCTTGTTCTTCACTTATCTCTAATGAGTAAATTGTTGAATGAATTGAATATCATGAAGTTGAAATTATATCATGCCTAGTGGTAGCTTCACATGGGGTTTATAAAGTGAAATATTTTGAAGCTTGACAATCACAATATCGGTCATACAAGCAATTCACGAATAATTAGTATAAGGAAGAGAACCTTCACATGCAAATACACTATCTTGGAATCTTTTATGATTGTGAGCCCCAATCGAAATATTGTATGCCAAAATTGTTGACGTTGAAAAAGGAAGACAATATAATGGTTTATGTTTATTCATATTCACATCAAAGTTATATTGTCATAGATCCTACAACATGTGGTGCTTGCCCCCCATCTTTTCTAGCTAAAAATTCCGCACCAAGTAGAGATACTACTTGTGCATCCAAAAAACCCTTAAACCCAAATCTTATCTTCGAGAGTCCACCATAACTACCTAAGGATTGAGAAAGATCCTTCAAGTAAGTTGTCATTGGTGCAATAATGCAATAAAAATTGCTTCTAAAAGTGTTAGATCATATAGTGTAAGAGAAATTGAGCATTGTACGAACTTGTGATGGCAAAGAATAAAAGCGACATACTGCATAATAAATGTTGCTATCATAAGGGGCAATATAACGTGACGTTCTTTTGCACTAAGGGGTTGAGCATACAAACAAATAAGCGCATGGCAACCTATGCTTCCCTTTGTGAAGGGCCTGTCTTTTACTTTTATGTATTTACTTTTATGCAAGATTCAAAGTTTTTCTCTCTATTCCTTTTTATTTTTATCCTTTGGCAAGCATCATGTGGTGAGGAATGATCTAGGCACATATATCCAGTTGGATATGGGTATCATGAGTTATTATTGTTGACATCACCCTTGAGGTGAATACGTTGGGAGGCAATACAAAAAGCCCCTACCTTTCTATGTGTCCGATTGAAACGTTTTGCTCATGTGTATGCGGTGAGTGTTAGCAATCATAGAAGACTATATGATGGTTGAGTATGTGGAGCTCTTACTTAAACTCTGTTGAAAAAGTTGAATTGCAATTGCTTGGTGACTGAGAACATAGGTTGTTGAGTTTCAACAGAATTCATTGTTTGAACCTTAACATGTGAATTGGTTGCTACTTTAACATGAGAAATTTTATGAGAAAGAATTGCTGTCATGATGCTAGGAAAAGTGATTGAAATTATCATTGATCAAACTTATGCACTTTGCTAGCATTCACACTTCATAAATTATTTCTTTTATCATTTACCTACTCGAGGACGAGTCGGAATTAATCTTGGGGACGCTGATACGTGTCCAACGTATATATAATTTATGAAGTATTCATGCCTTTATATTATCATTCTTGGATGTTTTACAATCATTTTATAGCAACTTTATATCATTATTTGGGACTAACCTATTGACCCAGTGCCCAGTGCCAGTTGCTGTTTTTTGGTTGTTTTTTACATCGCAGGAAATCAATATCAAACGGAGTCCAAATACCGCGAAACTTTTTGGACATTTTTTATGGACTAGATCACCCAGGATGGGCCAGAGAAGCACTTGAGGGGTGACCCGAGGGGGGGGGGGGCACAACCCACCTAGGCGCGCCTAGCCCTCCAGGCATGCCCAGGTGGGTTGTGCCCACCTCGGTGGCCTCCGGCACCCCCTCTTTACCCTATAAATTCCCAAATATTCTGAAAACCCTCGGGGTTAACCTAGATCAGAAGTTCCTCCGTCGCAAGGCTTGATACGTCCATTTTTCATCATGCTTTTATATCGATATTTATTGCATTATGGATTGTTATTACACGTTATGTCACAATACTTATTGTTATTCTCTCTTATTTTACAAGGTTTACATGAAGAGGGAGAATGCCAGCAGCTGGGATTCTGGGCTGGAAAAGGAGAAAATATTAGAGACCTATTCTGCATAGCTCCAAAAGTCCTGAAACTCCACGAAAGTCATTTTTGGATTTAATAAACAATACTAAGCGGAAGAAATACCAGAGGGGGCCCACATCCTGGCCACGAGGGTGGGGGCGCGCCCTACCCCCTGGGCGCACCCCCTGCCTCGTGGGCCACCTGGCAGCCCTTCGGTGCCCATCTTCTGCTATATGAAGTCTTTTACCCTGAAAAAAATCATAAGCAAGCTTTCAGGACGAATGTCCACCGCCACGAGACGGAACCTTGGCGGAACCAATCTAGGGCTCTGGCGGAGCTGTTCTGCCGGGGAAACATCCCTCCGGGAGGGGGAAATCATCACCATCGTCATCACCATTGATCCTCTCGTAGGGAGGAGGTCAATCTCCATCAACATCTTCACCAGCACCATCTCTCTCTCAAACCCTAGTTCATCTCTTGTATCCAATCTTTGTACCAAAACCTCAGATTGGTACCTGTGGGTTGCGAGTAGTGTTGATTACTCCTTGTAGTTGATGCTAGTTGGTTTATTCGGTGGAAGATCATATGTTCAGATCCTTAATGCATATTAATAGCCCTCTGATTATGAACATGAATATGCTTTGTGAGTAGTTACGTTTGTTCCTGAGGACATGGGAGAAGTCTTGCTATTAGTAGTCATGTGAATTTGGTATTCGTTCGATATTTTGATGAGATGTATGTTGTCTCTCCTCTAGTGGTGTTATGTGAATGTCGACTACACGACACTTTACCATTATTTGGGCCTAGAGGAAGGCATTGGGAAGTAATAAGTAGATGATGGGTTGCTAGAGTGTTAGAAGCTTAAACCCTAGTTTATGCGTTGCTTCGTAAGGGGCTGATTTGGATCCATATGTTTCATGCTATGGTTAGGTTTACCTGAATACTTCTTTTGTAGTTGTGGATGCTTGAAATAGAGGTTAATCATAAGTGGGATGCTTGTCCAAGAAAGGGCAGTACCCAAGCACTAGTCCACCGACATATCAAATTATCAAAGTAACGAACGCGAATCATATGAGCGTGATGAAAACTAGCTTGACGATAATTCCCATGTGTCCTCAGGAGCGATTTTCTCTATATAAGAATTTGTCCAGGCTTGTCCTTTGCTACAAGAAGGATTGGGCCACCTTGCTGCACCTTATTTACTTTCATTGCTTTTTACCCGTTACAAATTACCTTATCACAAAACTATCTGTTACCTATAATTTCAGTGCTTGCAGAGAATACCTTAATGAAAACCGCTTGTCATTTCCTTCTGCTCCTCATTGGGTTCGACACTCTTACTTATCAAAAGGACTACGATAGATCCCCTACACTTGTGGGTCATCAAGACTCTTTTCTGGCGCCGTTGCCGGGGAGTGAAGCGCCTTTGGTAAGTGGAACTTGGTAAGCAAAAATTTATATAGTGTGCTGAAATTTACTGTCACTTGTTATTATGGAACATAATCCTTTGAGGGGCTTGCTCGGGGTATCTTCACCCCGACCAGTAGAGCAAAGAGTTGCTCCTCAACCTACTGAACCTACTGAAAATGTTTACTTTGAAATTCCTTCGGGTATGGTAGAGAAACTGATAGCTAATCCCTTTACAGGAGATGGAACATTGCATCCCGATTTACACCTAATCTATGTGGATGAAGTTTGTGAATTATTTAAGCTTGCAGGTATGCCCGATAATGTTATCAAGAAGAAGTTCTTCCCTTTATCTTTGAAGGGAGAGGCATTGACATGGTATAGGCTATGTGATGATATGGGATCATGGAACTACAAATGATTGAAATTGGAATTTCACCAGAAGTTTTATCCTATGCATCTTGTTCATCGTGATCGTAATTATATATATATATTTTGGCCTCGCAAAGGAGAAAGCATCGCTCAAGCTTGGGGGAGGCTTAAGTCAATGTTATATTCATGCCCCAATCACGAGCTCTCAAGAGAAATGATTATTCAAAAAAATTTATGCTCGGCTTTGTCTCAACAATTGCTCCATGCTCGATACTTCTTGTGCTGGGTCTTTTATGATGAAGACTATTGAATCCAGATGGGATTTATTGGAAAGAATTAAACGCAACTCTGAAAATTGGGATATCGACGAAGGTAAGTAGTCAGGTATAACACCTAACTTTGATTGTGTTAAATCTTTTATGGATACCGATGCTTTTCGTGGATTTAGCACTAAATATGGACTTGACTCTGAGATAGTAGCTTCTTTCTGTGAATCATTCGCTACTCATGTTGACCTCCCTAAGGAGAAGTGGTTTAAATATAATCCTCCCACTGAAGTAAAAGTAGTTGCCCTATTAAAGTTGAAGAAAAGACTATCACTTATAATGATCCTATTGTTCCTGCTACTTATATTGAGAAACCACCTTTCCCTGTTAGGATAAAGGATCATGCTAAAGCTTCAACTTTGGTTCATAAGAGTAATACTAGAACATATACACCACCTGAGCAAATTAAAGTTGAACCTAGTATTGCTATGGTTAAAGATCCCTTGGCTAATAATATTGATGGGCATGTTATTTATTTCTGTGATGCAGCTGCTAGAATTGCTAGACCTGATGCTAAGAAACATAGACTTGTTGTAGGCATGCCTGTTATTTCTGTTAAAATAGGAGATCATTGTTATCATGGATTATGTGATATGGGTGCTAGTGCTAGTGCAATACCTCATTCCCTATATAAAGAAATTATGCATGATATTGCACCCGCTGAGATAGAAGAAATTAATGTTACAATTAAGCTTGCCAAAAGAGATACTATTTCACCAATTGGGATTGTTAGAGATGTTGAAGTCTTGTGTGGGAAAGTTAAATATCCTGCTGATTTTCTTGTTCTTGGTTCCCCACAAGATGACTTTTGTCCCATTATATTTGGTAGACCCTTCTTGAACACTGTTAATGCTAAGATAGATGGCGAAAAGGATGTTGTTACTATTGGTTCGGGGGATATGTCTCATGAGTTTAATTTTGCTAAGTTTCGTAGACAACCCCATGATAAAGAATTGCCTAGTAAGGATGAAATTATTGGTCTTGCTTCTATTGCCGTGCCTCCTAATGATCCTTTAGAACAATAACCATGAAAATGATATGTTTATGAATGAAAGAAGGGAAATAGATGAAGTATTATTTAAGTAGGGACCTATTTTGAAGCACAACTTGCCTTTTGAAATCCTAGGGGATCCCCCTCCACCCAAGGGTGATCCCGTGTTTGAGCTTAAACCATTACCTGATACTCTTAAATATGCTTATCTGGATGAAAAGAAGATATATCCTGTTATTATTAGTGCTAACCTTTCAGAGCAGGAAGAAGAGAGATTATTGCAAACTCTAAAGAAGCACCGTGCTGCTATTGGATATACTCTTGATGATCTTAAGGGCATTAGTCCCACTTTATGTCAACACAAAATAAATTTGGAGAAAGATGCCAAACCAGTTATTGATCACCAACGAAGGTTAAATCCTAAGATGAAAGAAGTGGTAAGAAAGGAAATACTAAAGCTCCTCGAGGCAGGTATAATTTATCCCGTTGCTGATAGTCACTGGGTAAGTCCTGTCCATTGTGTCCCTAAGAAGGGAGGTATTACTGTCGTTCCTAATGATAAAGATGAATTGATCCCACAAAGAATTGTTGCAGGTTATAGGATGGTAATTGATTTCCATAAGTTAAATAAAGCCACTAAAAAGGATCATTACCCTCTACCTTTTATTGATCAAATGCTAGAAAGATTATCTAAACATACACATTTTTGCTTTCTAGATGGTTACTCTGGTTTCTCTCAAATACCTGTGTCAGCAGAGGATCAAGAAAAGACCACTTTTACTTGCCCTTTCGGTACTTTTGCTTATAGACGTATGCCTTTTAGTTTATGTAATGCACCTTCTACCTTTCAAAGATGCATGATGGCTATCTTCTCTGACTGTTGTGAAAAGATTTGTGAGGTTTTCATGGATGATTTCTCCATTTATGGATCTTCTTTTGATGACTGCTTGAGCAACCTTGATCGAGTTTTGCAGAGATGTGAAGATACTAGTCTCGTCTTGAATTGGGAGAAGTGCCACTTTATGGTTAATAAAGGTATTGTCGTGGGGCATAAAATTTCTGAAAGAGGTATTGAAGTTGATAAAGCTAAGGTTGATGCTATTGAAAAGATGCCGTGTCCCAAGAACATCAAAGGTATAAGAAGTTTCCTTGGTCATGCCGGTTTTTATAGGATGTTCATTAAGGACTTCTCTAAAATCTCTAGGCCTCTGACTAATCTCTTACAGAAAGATATTCCTTTTGTCTTCGATGATGATTGCGTAGAAGCATTTGAAATACTTAAGAAAGCTTTGATTTCTGCACCTATTATTCAGCCACCTGATTGGAATTTACCCTTTGAAATTATGTGTGATGCTAGTGATTATGCTGTAGGTGCTGTTCTAGGACAAAGAGTTGATAAGAAACTAAATGTTATTCAGTATGCCAGTAAGACTCTAGATAGTGCCTAGAGAAATTATGCTACTACTGAAAAAGAATTCTTAGCAGTTGTGTTTGCTTGTGATTAGTTTAGACCTTATATTCTTGATTCTAAAGTAACTATTCACACTGATCATGCTGCTATTAAATATCTTATGGAAAAGAAAGATGCTAAACCTTGACTTATTAGATGAGCTCTCCTACTACAAGAATTTGATATTCATATTATTGATAGAAAGGGAGCTGAGAACCCCGTTGGAGACAACTTGTCTAGGTTAGAGAATGTTCTTAATGACCCACTAACTATTGATGATAGCTTTCCTGATGCACAATTAGCTGTCATAAATGCTTCTCGTACTGCTCCATGGTATGCTGATTATGCTAATTACATTGTTGCTTAATTTTTACCACCTAGTTTCACATACCAGCAAAAGAAAAAAAATATTTTATGATTTAAGACATTACTTCTGGGATGACCCACACCTTTATAAAGAAGGTGTAGATGGTGTTATTAGATGTTGTGTACCTGAGCATGAACAGGAACAAATCCTACGCAAGTGTCATTCCGAGGCATACGGAGGACACCACGCTGGAGATAGAACTGCACATAAGGTATTGCAATCTGGTTTTTATTGGCCTACTCTCTTCAAAGATGCCCGTAAGTTTGTCTTATCTTTTGATGAATGTCAAAGAATTGGTAATATTAGTAGACGTCAAGAAATGCCTATGAGTTATTCTCTTGTTATTGAACCATTTTATGTTTGGGGCTTTGATTATATGGGACCTTTTCCTTCCTCTAATGAGTATACACATATTTTAGTTGCTGTTGATTACATTACTAAGAGGGTAGAAGCTATTCCAACTAGTAGTGCTGATCATAACACCTCCATTAAGATGCTTAAAGAAGTTATTTTTCCGAGGTTTGGAGTCCCTAGATACTTAATGAATGATGGTGGTTCACATTTTATTCATGGTGCTTTTCGTAAAATGCTTGCTAAGTATGATGTTAATCATAGAATTGCATCTCCTTATCACCCACAGTCTAGTGGCCAAATAGAACTGAGTAATAGAGAGCTCAAATTAATTTTGCAAAAGACTATTAATAGATCTAGAAATAATTGGTCCAAGAAACTTGATGATGCATGATGGGCTTATAGAACTGCATATAAGACTCCTATGGGTATGTCTCCATATAAAATGGTTTATGGAAAAGCATGTCACTTACCTCTCAAACTAGAACATAAGGCATATTGGGACATTAAAGAGCTCAATTATGATTTCAAACTTGCCGGTGAGAAGAGGTTATTTGACATTAGCTCACTTGACGAATGGAGAACTCAAGCCTATGAGAATGCCAAACTGTTTAAAGAAAAGGTTAAGAGATGGCATGACAAAAGGATACAAAAGCGTGAGTTTAATGTAGGTGATTATGTGTTGCTTTTCAACTCTCCTTTAAGATTTTTTGCAGGAAAACTTCTCTCTAAATGGGAAGTCCCTTACGTTATCGAGGAGGTCTATCATTCTAGTGCCATAAAAATCAACAACTTCGAAGGCACAAATCCAAAGGTGGTGAACGGTAAAAGAATCAAAGATTATATCTCATGTAATCCTATAAATGTTGAAACCAATGTTATTGAAACCGTAACCCCGGAGGAATACATAAGGGACACTTTCCAGAAAATTTCAGACTCCAAAAGGAATAGGTATGTGGTACGGTAAGTAAACCGACTCCAAAATAGTTCTAATAGCAATTTTTCTCCGTTTTTGAATATTTAAGAAAATAGGAAAATAAGAAATAGTCCAGGAAGGACACGAGGCGTCCACGAGGGTGGAGGGCGTGCCCTACCTCCTGGGCGCGCCCCCTGCCTCGTGGGCACCTCGTGTGCTCTCCGGACTCTATTTTCTTGCACGATACTTCTTTTGGTTGGTAAAAATTCATTATATAATCTCCCGAAGGATCTGACCACCATATCATGCAAATATCCTATGTTTTTGTTTCGAGCTGTTTCTGTCGCAGATTTAGAGCAAGATGTCTCTCAAGAGTCAGTCAAGGAGAGTCGGGTGTCTCATCCGATGCCCGGTCCAGGAGCGGACAGCGGTGCTTATCACTTTGGGCCATCAACGGAGGATGAGATGGAGGCTGACTTGAAAAGGATAGATGCCATGGAGGAGGATCAAGAAGTTACCTCTCGTTTCCAAGCTGGATTCACGATGCGGGAACTATAGAGCTCAACCATTGCAAACTCGGTCATCCCTTCCAATGTTAAACTTCTTTCTTATGAAAATATGAAAAAGAGTGTCGATTGTTCTCCAGCAGCTATGCAACATCCATGGGTGAAAGGAGCTTTAGCTGACACGGGTAAGCTCCGCAAGGAAAATATGGACCTCAAGCAGTAGGTCAATAAGCTCGAGGAGGAGAATCGTATCCTGAGGGGCATTATCTCCAAGAAGATCACACCACCACTTCCAAAGAGGGAGACATAATCACATGGGTATGGGCACTCCCCTTGGCAACTGCCAATCTTGGGGGAGGTGCCCCAGTATCGTATCACCATCACACTCCTATCTTTACCAATTTACTTAGTTCTATCCTTTTAGTAATATCTTGATCTAGTAGAATAAAGCTTCAGTATGATTTAGTTTTGAGTTTTGCCTTATGATCCCTCTATGTAATCAAGTATGTGAGCTATATATAATAAAGATTAGTGTTGAGTCAAGGGCTTTGCTATCTTGCTACGATCTTGAGGGGATGAGAGAACAACAAGAAATAAAAGATATCATATTGACCTTATGGAGAGTAATGACTTCACATATAAAGAGTATGATGAATAAAAGTTGTTGGGAGTTAGCAAACATAGTTTTGGTCATCGTTGCAATTAATAGGAAGTAATAAAGAAAGAGAGGTTCTCACATAAAAATATACTATCTTGGACATCTTTTATGATTGTGAGCACTCATTAAAATATGACATGCTAAAGAGTTGATGTTGGACAAGGAAGACAACATAATGGGTTATGTTCTCTCATATCCGAATTAAAGTATATTGTCATGGATCATCCAACATGTTGAGTTTGCCTTTCCCCCTCATGCTAGCCAAATTCCTTGCACCAAGTAGAGATACTACTTGTGCTTCCAAATATCCTTAAACCCAGTTTTGCCATGAGAGTCCACCATACCTACCTATAGATTGAGTAAGATCCTTCAAGTAAGTTGTCATGTTGCAAGCAATAAAAATTGCTCTCTAAATATGTATGACTTATTAGTGTGAAGAAAATAAGCTTTATACGATCTTGTGATATGGAAGCAATAAAAGCGACTGACTGCATAATAAAGGTCCGTATCACAAGTGGCAATATAAAGTGATGTTCTTTTGCATTAAGATTTCTTGCATCCAACCATAAAAGCACATGACAACCTCTGCTTCCCTCTGCGAAGGGCCTATCTTTTACTTTATGTCTTATACAAGAGTCATGGTGATCTTCACCTTTCCTTTTTACATTTTATCCTTGGGAAAGCACCTTGTGTTGGAAAGATCCTGATATATATATCCAATTGGATGTAAGTTAGCATGAACTATTATTGTTGACATTATCCTTGAGGTAAAAGGTTGGGAGGCAACACTATAAGCCCCTATCTTTCTCTGAGTCCGATTAAAACTCCATACCCATAAGTATTGCATGAGTGTTAGCAATTGTGAAAGACTAAATGATAGTTGAGTATGTGGACTTGCTGAAAAGCTCTTATATTTACACTTTCCGATGTTATGATAAATTGCAAATTGCTTCAATGACCGAGATCATAGTTTGTTGATTCTCAATGAAGTTTATGATTCATACTTGACATTGTGGATAGATTGTTACTTGAACATAAGAAGTCATATGACAAAATATATATGTTGCTGTTATAAGAATGATCATGATGCCCTCATGTCCGTATTTTATTTTATCGACACCTCTATCTGTAAACATGTGGACATATTTTTCGATATCGGCTTCCGCTTGAGGACAAGCGAGGTCTAAGCTTGGGGGAGTTGATACGTCCATTTTGCATCATGCTTTTTATATCCATATTTATTGCATTATGTGTTGTTATTACACGTTATGTCACAATACTTATGGCTATTCTCTCTTATTTTAAAAGGTTTACATGAAGAGGGAGAATGCCGGTATGGGATTCTGAGCTGGAAAAGGAGCAAATATTAGAGACCTATTCTACACAGCTCCAAAAGTCCTGAAACTCCACGAAAGTCATTTTAGGATTTAATAAAAAATACTGAGCGGAAGAAATACTAGAGGGGGGCCACACCCTGGCCACGAGGGTGGGGGGCGCACCCTACCCCCTAGGCGCCCCCCCTGCCTCGTGGGCCACCTGGCAGCCCTCTGGTGCCCATCTTCTGCTATATGAAGTCTTTTACCCTGAAAAAAATCATAAGCAAGCTTTCGGGACGAATCTCCGCTGACACGAGGCGGAACCTTGGTGGAACCAATCTAGGGCTCTTGCGGAGTTGTTCTGCCGGGGAAACATCCCTCCGGGAGGGGGAAATCATCACCATATTCATCACCATCGATCCTCTCATCGAGAGGGGGTTAATCTCCATCAACATGTTCACCAACACCATCTCCTCTTAAACCCTAGTTCATCTCTTGTATCCAATCTTTATACCAAAACCTCAGATTGGTACCTTGGGGTTGCTAGTAGTGTTGATTACTCCTTGTAGTTGATGCTAGTTGGTTTATTCAGTGGAAGATCATATGTTTAGATCACTAATGCATATTAATACCCCTCTGATTATGAACATGAATATGCTTTGTGAGTAGTTACATTTGTTCCCGAGGACATGGGAGAAATCTTGCTATTAGTAGTCATGTGAATTTGGTATTCGTTCGATATTTTGATCAGATGTATGTTGTCTCTCCTCTAGTGGTGTTATGTGAACGTCGACTACATGACACTTCACCATTATTTGGGCCTAGAGGAAGGCATTGGGAAGTAATAAGTAGATGATGGGTTGCTAAAGTGACAGAAGCTTAAACCCTAGTTTATGCGTTGCTTCGTAAGGGGCTGATTTGGATCCATATGTTTCATGCTATGGTTAGGTTTACCTTAATACTTCTTTTGTAGTGCGGATGCTTGCAATAGGGGTTAATCATAAGTGGGATGCTTGTCCAAGAAAGGGAAGTACCCAAGCACCGGTCCACCCACATATCAAATTATCAAAGTAACGAACGCGAATCATATGAGCGTGATGAAAACTATCTTGACGATAATTCCCATGTATCCTCGGGAGCGCTTTTCTCTATATAAGAATTTGTCCAGGCTTGTCCTTTTCTACTAGAAGGATTAGTCCACCTTGCTGCACCTTATTTACTTTCATTGCTTGTTACCCGTTACAAATTACCTTATCACAAAACTATCTGTTACCTATAATTTCAATCCTTGCAAAGAATACCGTACTGAAAACCGCTTGTCATTTCCTTCTGCTCCTCGTTGGGTTCGACACTCTTACTTATAGAAAGGACTATGATAGATCCCCTACACTTGTGGGTCATCAAGGCTTTGTAGCCACTGAAAAGCAATCTAGACCCTTTCCGGCACCCTGCCGGAGGGGGGGAATCATCACTGGCCATCTTCATCATCCCGGCGACCACCACGATGAGGAGGGAGTAGTCCACCCTCGAGCCTGAGGGTTTGTACCAGTAGCTATGTATTTAATATCTCTCTCTCTCTCTCTCGTGTTCTTGAGATCTCACGATTTTGATGTATCGTGGGCTTTGTTAATATAGTCGGATCATATGGTGTTTTCCCCTCTCTATCTTGTTGTGATGAATTGAGTTTTTCCCTTTGAGATTTCGTTGTTATTGGATTGAATACTTTTATGGATTTGAGAGCACTTGATATATGTCTTGCAATTGAATACTCATGGTGACAATGGGGTATCGTATTGATTCACTTGATATATGTTTTGGCACTCAACTCACGGATTCCTGAGGTGACATTGGGGGTAATCTATGCATAGGGGTTGATGCACGTTCTTGTCTTTGTTTCTCCGGTAGAAATCTTTGGGCACTCTTTGAAGTTGTTTTTGTTGGATTGAGTATTATGAATATGATTTTGCTTTGGTGTTATTTTAGTATGAACTCTAGGATAGATCGAACGGAAAGAATAGCTTTGTGTTACTTTAGTATGAACACTTGAATATATCAAACGGAAAGAATATCTTCGAGGTGGTTTCATACCCTACAAACAATTTATTCTTCTGTTCTCCGCTAGATAGGAACTTTGGAGTGATCCTTCGTCGCACTTTGAGGGATGGTTATATGATCCAATTATATTAGCACTGTTGAGAGATTGCACTAGTGAAAGCACGGACCCTAGGCTTTGTTTTTAAGCATTGAAATACCGTTTTTGCACCCATTTACTATTTGCTACCTTGCTGTTTTTAATTATTCAGATTATAAAAATATATTTCTACCATCAATATTACACTTGTATCACCATCTCTTCGCTGAACTAGTGCACCTATACAAATTGCCATTGTATTGGGTGTGTTGGGGACACAAGAGACTTCTTGTATTTGATTGCAGGGTCGTTTGAGAGAGACCATCTTCATCCTACGCCTCCCTCGGATTGATAAACCTTAGGTCATCCACTTGAGGAAAAAATGCTACTGTCCTACAAAACTCTGCGCTTGGAGGCCCAACACGTGTCTACAAGAATAAAGTTGCGTAGTAGACATCAATGACCCACAAGTATATGGGATCAATTGTATCTCTTTTCGACAAGTAAGAGTGTCGAACCCAACAAGGAGCAGAAGGAAATGACAAGTGGTTTTCAGCAAAGTAATGTCTGCAAGTGCTGAAATTGTAAGTAACAGAGTAGTTTGATAGCAAGATAATTTGTAATGAGCAAGTAATGATAATAGTAACAAAAGTGCATCAAGGTAGCCCAATCCTTTTGAGGCAAAGGACATGCCAAAACGGTCTCTTATAGTAAGCAAAGCATTCTTAAGGGTACACAGGAATTTCATCTAGTCACATTCATCATGTTGGTTCGATTCGTGTTCGCTACTTTGATAATATGATATGTGGGTGGACCGGTGCTTACGTGTTGTTCTTACTTGAACAAACCTCCTACTTATGATTAACCCTCTCGCAAGCATCCGCAACTATGAGAAAAATATTAGGAATAAATTCTAACCATAGCATTAAACTTTTGGATCCAATCGGTCCCTTACGAAATAACGCATAAACTAGGGTTTAAGCTTCTGTCACTCTCGCAACCCATCATCCTATAACTACTCCACAATGCATTCCCTTAGGCCCAAATATGGTGAACTGTCATGTAGTCGACGTTCACATGACACCACTAAGGGAATCAAAAAATACATACTATGAAAATATCAAACACATATGAAGTTCACATGATTACTTGCAACATGATTTCTCCCATGAGCTCAAGAACGAAAGTAACTACTCACATATGATAATCATTCTCAAGATCATAGGGGTATGGAATAGCATCTTGGATCTGAACATATAATCTTCCACCAAATAAACCATATAGTAATCAACTACAAGATGTAATCAACAATACTAGTCACCGACAAGCACCAATCTATAGTTCCGGTAACAAGATTGAACACAAGAGATGAACTAGAGTTTGAGATGAGATGTGCTGTTGAAGATGTTGATGGAGATTGCCCTCCCCAAGATGGGAGAGTTGTTGGATGATGATGACGATGATTTCCCCCTCCGTGAGGGAAGTTCCCCCGGTGGAATCGCTCCGCTGGAGGGCAAAAGTGCTCCTCCCCAAGTTCCGCCTCGAGACGGCGATGCTCCATGATGAGGATACAGACCTAGGGTAGGGTCATAGACCTGACCTATATGCCCTACCTAAGGTCACTACCCTAGAAGCAAAGAAGCTTAAGAGACAACAGAGGGTACCCAGTAAAGGTGTTGAGTGCAATCCACTCGACCAATCAACCACTCGGGTACCCCTCCTTCCCGAAGTCACACGACCAGTCAACCACTCGACCATACAAGAAACCACTCGACCTACTAAAGACCAGGAGTCAGTCAGAACAGCAATGGACGAGCATTCACTCCGTAGTCTTTAAGGTAATTAAATGCCCTTAAGGCTAGCGTTACCAGTAACGCCTCAATCTTTATGTACATTCAACCCTCTATAACGGGAGATGGTTGGGGTTCTGGTGAACTCTATATAAGCCACCCCCCTCCTCCGGGACAAGGGTTTGCACCCCCTGTAAGACACACACATACTCATAATCCAGTCGACCGCCTCCGGGCACCGAGACGTAGGGCTTTTACCTCCTCCGAGATGAGCCTGAACTCGTAAACACTTGCGTACAACCTTGCCATAGCTAGGACCTTGCCTCTCCATATGTACCCCCTCTTCTTACTGTCAGACTTAGTACCACAACAGTTGGCATCCACCGTGGGGCAAAGCATCTTAGCAACTTCCGACGAGGTTGCATTTTCTTCAGCCTTCATCAACATGGTTTCCGGTGGCGATTTGGTCATGGGCCATGAGATCCAGCTCAGCGCGCTCATCTTCGTCACTAATGATTCCGCCTGGCTCTAGGAGGCTCCCCTCGACGCCGAGGCCCTTCTGGCTCGCGGTTCGGCGCACTTTCGCGCGAGTTCCTGCGGCATCCTCCTCAGGCAGCCATCTTCACCACACCAGTCGGTCATCACGTTGTCGACTCACTCCGCTGGACGCAGCTGCAAGTATTCTGGCCGTTCGTGGCTCCAGCGATGGGTGAGGCATGCGGTGGCTCGTCAAACCTTCACCCCCAAGTTGCAGCTATTGAGCCCGACATGTATTCTCGCGGATCGGTCGATCTGTCGACTGACTTTGTAGATACTCTTTCTGAGAGCGGGAATTGTGATCCCGCGGCGGAGGTCCTCATGGTCGACTCCCATCATGGCCCGCCTGGCTTCCATCGCAGCGCTGATGGCTACAGGAGCGCCGGTCCGTCAATCGACCATGAAGAGTACCAGCCCCAACTTCTCAGTTCGCAGCAGAAGGAGGAGCTGCACCGCCGCAACGTGGAGGCTCTCCAGACCCCCATCATAGGGGAAACCGCCGAGGCCCGGGCCTTGGAGGCGGTGCACCTGGCCACTCTGGCTGAGCACACTCGTTTGGAGAATCTCCAACATTCTCTCGATGAACGTGCTCGTTGACTGACGTGCACGACAGTTATTTCTGCCGGAAACTTAGGTATTCCGTACATCGATTCAGAATTTGGCAGCCGCTGCGCGTATTGCATAGTCTATTCAACCGTCCTGATCAGAGGCTGGGAGAGGCCTAGAACATATCCGAGCGCTGCTCCGAGCAGCGGGAGACCAGAACTCCGCTGTTTCCCAGTCGCGAAATAGAATCCACAGCAGATCAGTGAGAGCGGGCACCATTCAGTCGGCTCATACTCCTAGGTCCCCTTTGCGACAGGGAGGCGGTGATCACCACCAGGATCGGTATTTGGGAAGAGCTCATGGCGAATATGATTGTGAGTATGCCCGCGACAACTACCGTCGAGCGCCTTCGCCCCTTCCGAGGGATGGGTCATACGCGCCCCGGCGCAATGACGACAGGCGTCCGTACAGGAACGACTGTAGAGTTCCAGTCGACCCTAGAGAACCTGGCTTTGATGCAAGGTCCGTCCTTGTGCAGGGTCTGGTCGACCGGAACAGAGCATACAGAGAAGGGCTGGATCGGGACAGACCCAATGGAGGCAGAGTCCACATTTCCGCCCCTGAGTTTCTTGGAAGGGCCTGAGATACCCCATAACTTCAGACTGGCGACTAGCGTCAGTAAGTTCACGGGCGAGTCGAAGCCCGATACTTGGCTTGAAGATTACCAAGTGGCTGTGCACATCGGTGGTGGCAGTGATGAGGTGGCCATGAAGCACCTTCCTCTAATGCTTGAAGGGTCTGCCAGAGCTTGGTTGACACAGTTGGCCCCTAGGAGTATTTTGAGTTGGGATGAGTTAGGCCGAGTGTTCACCAGAACGTTTGAGGGAACTTGCAAGAGACCAGTCGGTCTACCAGAGCTGCAGTATTGCATGCAAAAACCAAATGAAACCCTGAGGGACTATATCCAGAGATGGATCACTCTACACGACACAGTGGAAAATGTGTCTGATCACCAAGCAGTCTGTGCCTTCAAGGAAGGCGTTCGCTAAAAGGAGCTTGTCCCGAAATTCGACCGGACAGGAGATATGTCCTTGACTCGAATGATGGAGATTGCTACCAAATGCGCTAACGGCGAAGAGGAAGACCGACTCCGGAGTGGCAAGCACAAAATAGTCGCCTAGGACACCGGGGAAGGAAATTCCAGTCGGAAGCAAAAGCGAAAGGCTGAGGCAGCAAGACCTACCGAGGCAGCAGTTTTAAATCAAGGAAAGTTCAAAGGGAAACCTAAAGGGCCCTGGACCCCCAAGAAGTTGAAAGATCAGGAAGGAAATGATGTGTTGGATTTACCGTGTCACATTCACACCAAGAAGGATGAGGAGGGAAATCTGATTCTCCCAAAGCATACCACTCGACAACGTCGACTCCTTATTCAGAGCTTCCAAGAAAGTAAACCTAGCGGTAAGGACAAAGAGCCTGAGAAAGAGGAAGAGGATAAGGACTACGACGGTGGTGTCGGCGTTTTGGGAACGGGGGTCCCCAGACTTGCCTGCCTGCGGCCTGTGGCGTGGCTCAAGGGGTGGCCCAGCATGGCCCATATTCATCAGCACGAGCTCAAGACCCTCACGAGGGGCCAAGCCTCGCGGGGCGAACGACAGGGGGCTTCCTCAGGCGCGGCCTCGTCAGGATGGCTCGCGAGGAGGCGGAGAGATCAAGCCGGGGTACCTCGCGAGGTGCCCATGACGCAGGCCATGACAACCAAGGGTGCCAGGCAGGCGCCAGCCCGCGCGGTGTCCTTCTTTCCCCTTTGGTGCAAAGGGAGAAAGCGCAGGCGGGGGCATCAAGCAAAGGCATCCATTTCGGTGCAACAAGACCAAGACCATCAGAACGGCAGGATGAAGGTCATCGTGGAGCCCAAGCCGGCCTCACCACCAGAGCCTTTAGCAGGCGAGGACCAACTTTAGTCAGGATAAAGTGTACTAGATGTTCCCCTTCAAAATGGCCAATTGTTGGCGCCCTTCCCGCTCAATATTTGGGAAGAGGCCCCGGGCCTTTGCCTATAAATAGGGCTAGCCACCACAAGATAGACATAGAGAATCCTCACCAGGAAACCAGTAGAGAGAGCGACTGAACTCCCCCTAGCAGTTCATCGCACCAGCGAAGGACAGACCCTCGCGAGGCTGTTCTTCCTTGTATTGTTCATCATCGGCCCAAGAGGCAATCCACCACACCACACACTGGAGTAGGGTATTACACCACAATGGTGGCCCGAACCAGTATAAACCCTGTGTCTCTTACGTTGTTCCTTTGATTGCTTAGATCATAGCGAGGCGGTGAGGTGTAGGTAGGCAGAGGGTGAAATCTCCGCGCGCACCCCAGTGTTCGAACCTAGAGGGTCTGCTGGTACCCTAAATCCGACATTTGGCGCTCCAAGTAGGGGTGCGCCGGAATTCGCCTTCCGCCGCCCTGTTCTTGACCGACCATCGCGTCCATGTCAGACGCTCGTCGGGCCCGCGCCGAGCGCCGAGCCACTCTCGCTTCCCGCGTCGCCCAGACGGCCCCCGTCGGCGGCCACCCCTGGCGTTCCCCGTCGCCCACCGTCAACGCCGCCACCGGCCCGGCAGGGAACGAGCAGCAAGCATCGTCCCAGCATCCATCCATGAGGCGAGACGGCCGCACTGCCACTCCCTCGCTCGCCCCGGCTGTTTCTTTGTCCCGCGCGCCCCGCGCGGCCATGGAGGCTCGGGCTGCGCTCATCGCGGAAAACGAGCTCCTGCGCTACCTCCCAGTCGACGACGTCTATGAAGAGTGGCTCGACTGCGTCGCCGAGCTCGTTCGTGCCGCAGGGGGCTCCCCCACGCCGTCCTTCTCGCTGCACCGCGTCCCGCCCTGCGCGGGAAATGAAGCTCCGGGGGCGCCTCAGCCGCCTCCTCCTCAAGAAGGCGCCCTGGCCCCAAGGCGCGTGGCCCCTGGACGGAACCCACCCCGTCCGGCGCCAGCGCATTAAGAGCGGAGCTGTCAAGAGGTTCCTCGCGCCCCAAGAAGCTGCCCGAGTGCTCCCTGCTCCGGTCCGTCACGACCACGCTCCTGTCCCAGCGCGCCAAGACCCCGCGCTGCTCCCAGCTGCAGCGCATGGGGGCCGGCAAGACCAAGCTCCCCGTCACCAGGGGCCTCCCGTGGCCACGGCGGGATGCCGCGCCTACACCGCCGGGCTGCGCAGCATCGTGTGGCCCTACAAGTTCAAGCCAGACCTGCCTCCTCGCTACGACGGCATGGCCGACCCTGCGGAGTTCCTCCAACTCTATGAGCTGGGCATCGAAGCCGCCAACGGGGACGAGAAGGTCATGGCGAACTGGTTTCCCATGGCGCTCAAGGACGGGGCCCGCACCTGGCTCCTGAACCTGGCGCTAGGCACGATCTCCTCCTGGGACGAGATGCGCACCCGTTTCATCGCCAACTTCCAAGGTACTCGCGACCGGCCACCTGCCATGAGCGACATGCGCCGCATCAAGCAACAACTAGGGGAGACCCTGCAGAAGTACATCCAACGCTTCAACAACGCACGTCTCAAGATTCCCAAGGTGTCCGAGGAGGCCATCATCTCAGCCTTCTCCGACGGCGTGCGCGATGTCAAGATGAAGGAGGAGATGGCGATGCATGAAGATCTATGCACTTCCTTGGAGCTGTTCAACTTGGCAACCAAGTGCGCCAGGGATGAGGAAGGGCGCCTTTCCCTCCTCGAGCTGCCAGCCGCCGACCCAGAAGAGAAGAAATCCAAGGCCAAGGACGTGAAGCGCAAGGGGGCTGCCGTGCTTGTGGAAGAACCAGACACCAAGCGGGGCAGAGACCAGCCCGAGTCTTTCAAGGGCAGCCGGTACTGTGTGTACCATGACCTCCACACCCACAACACCAACGAATGCCAAGAGCTCCGAGCCGTGCGAGAAGGAAGGGTCGGCCGACGCCCTGACCGCAACGATCGCGGCTATGGCCGAGGAGGAGGAAGGAACGCAGGACGCTGGGAAGACCGCGACCCTCGCCAAGGGTGGCACAACCGACCTCGCGAGGATCGCTGGCAGGATCAGCCTCACGAGGGAGACTGGAGGGATCGGCCTCGCGAGGATCGCCCGCAAGGAAACGCAGGCCTCCCTCCACTGCCGCTGCAGCCAAGGAGAAATGAGGACCATCATCAGGACGAGGGGGCTAGGGGCTTCCAGGAGCCGCACGCGATTGCCTGCATCCTGGGCAGAGCTCAAGCCCCAGCCTCTCAACACATCTTCAAGCAGTTCGCCCGTGAAGTGAATGCAGTGATCCCCAAGCTTGAAGCCACGCGCCCCCTCATGTGGTCGGCGTGCGCCATCACGTTCATCTCAGCGGATCAGCTAAAGTGCGCGGCCACAGCCGGAGTCCTCCCAATGCTTTGCTCCCCAGTCATCAGCAACGTGCAAGTCACCAGGACCCTCATCGATGGCGGGGCAGGGCTCAACGTCCTGTCCGTAGAGACATTCAACAACCTCCAAGTGCCTTACGATCAGCTTCAGCCAACCAAGCCTTTCTCCAGAGTCACCAACGGCTCCACAGTTCCAATTGGGCAGGTCCGCCTCCCTGTCACCTTTGGGGCGCGCAACAACTACCGCACTGAGCTCAGCGACTTCGACGTCGCCCACATTCGCCTGTCGTACAACGCCATCCTCGGCTACCCAGCTCTCGCCAAGTTCATGGCCGTGACTCATCACGGCTACAACGTCCTCAAGATGCCAGGAAGCGGTGGAGTCATCACGGTGCCTTGTCAAGAAAGGGACGCGGTGTGCTCCATAGAACGAGCTTTTCAGGCCGCGTCGCTTGAAGACCCAGATCGTGGGAGCGGGAGGCTCCCTAAGACCGCCCCCAAGAAGAAGAAGACATCGCCAGGCCCGACCCCTCAGGAGGCAGGCCCCTCAGGGTCTGTGCCTGCTCAGGGGGCACCTCCTTCTGTCGCATAGGGAGGCGCGCCCGGCGCCCTCCTCAAGCAGGGCTCGGGGGCTCCCACCTGGAGGGCCACCGACCTTGCTAAGGTCATGAGGGAGGCTCTTGAGCACCATTTTGAGGCGTGTTTCAGAACATGTTTCCCTCAGGAAGGAGTAAGGCAAGGAGGGCCAAACCCTCAGGAGTTCGTCAGTCAGATCACACAGGAGTTGCAAGAGTCAAGAGTCATGAGTGGCAACCGTCGCTTACCCGCCGCAGCTCCCCATCCAGGTGAGGATGGCGGGCTGCGCGTCTGCATCGACATCCCAGGGCTCAACCGAGTCGCCTCTCAGGAGCGCTTCTGGCCCTCACGTGTGGGGCGCTGCGGAGGCCCACCCCACAGCTACGTCCGCATGCCCTACGGCTTGCCGAACGCGGTTGCGGTGCGCCAGCGCCTCATGAGGAGCATCCTGGAGGCTCAGGAGGCCAGGAGTTCTGCAGTCCTGGCGGAGATGGAGATGGTTCACGAGGAGCCACCAGCGCCTCCGGAGCCTCCCGGGCCTCCTGGGCCTGGGGGCTCGTGAGGATCGGCTCCTGCAGCCCGCTACGCCGGCTGCTTCAACACCCCTTCGTCGTCAACACTATCAGGTGACATCTTTCAAGTTTCGTTTCCAGCTGGGAGCGCCCTCAGGGCTGCATCATTCCTAGGCCACGTGGGTCCGTCCCTACGGCGTGTATCCCTTTTGCTCGTGTTTTTAGCTTACTTTGTTGGGGGCGCCCCACGGGTTGCATCATCCCCAAGTCGCTGGAGTCAGACCCAGCGGTGCGTTTCGATCTTGCATTTATTTTTGGGCCATGCATTCGCCCCATCATGCTTGTTATTTGGTGCCTGTCTGTGGCACCTCTTCTTCCTAGATGTCGGCAGCTTGCGCGTTAAAGGGGGTGCCTGAGCATCGCGACTCAGGGCTCTTACCGGCTCTCCAGCCCTCACCCTCTGGCTTTGCCCACGGCATCGCGCCCCGGCAAACCAGCAATGGCTGAGACCAGCTCGAGGGCCGGGACCCGAGGACGTAGAGCGCCGACATCTAATCCAGCTTGCGCGTTAAAGGGGGGGTGCCTGAGCATCGCGACTCAGGGCTCTTACCGACTCTCCAGCCCTCACCCTCTGGCTTTTCCCACGGCATCACGCCCCGGCAAACCAGCGACGACTGAGACCAGCTCGATGGTCGGGACCCGAGGACGTAGAGCGTCGACATCTAACCCAGCTTGCGCGTTAAAGGGGGGGGTGCCTGAGCATCGTGACTCAGGGCTCCTAACGGCTCTCCAGCCCTCACCCTCTAGCTTTGCCCATGGCATGGCGCCCCGGCAAACCAGCGACGGCTGAGACAAGCTCGAGGGCCGGGACCCGAGGACGTAGAGCATCGGCATCTGGCCAAATTTGTAGGAACACAGTACAAGTTAAGGCCCAGTGCCAGGCGCAAACCGCCTTGGGGTAGGGCCCCGTCAGTTCCGCGCTGGCTCACGGGTGCCCCAACACACCTCGTCAGGCCTTTAGTGCCTCGTCGCCTCTCGACAACAACTAATGACTGACCAACGCTTGTCATAGCGGACTTTTGCTCTTTTTGTGGTGGGTCTGCAGGATCCCCCCCCCCCAAGGAGAAGCGCCAGGCAAGGCCCTCAAGGCATCCTCTTCACTCTCATCCGCGCGAACCGCTTGCGCGTTAAAGGGGGCTGCCTGAGCATCACGACTTAGGGCTCCTACCAGCTCTCCAGTCCTCGCCCTCTGGCTTTGCCCACGGCATCGCGCCCCGGCAAACCAACGACGGCTGAGACTCGCTCGAGGGCCGGGACCCGAGGACGTAGAGCAGAAAGGGGAGCATAGGCGAGAGGAGAGAGGCACGTGGAGAACTCGCCAGGCAACCTCTCGCCGGCCAAGGCATGGACCTAGCACCGCACCAGGAAGCGTCTCCTAAGATAAGTCACTCTCCGGAAACACTAGCTATCGCAACACCGTCACGCATCCAATGCAATCCCATGTTAGCAACGTCACATTCCTTTCTCACCGAACGATAGCTGGTTGAGTGCCAAAGGAGACCTCCTGAGCAGCGCGACTCAGGGGCTCTTACTGGACCTCGGGCCGCTCACCTCCTGGCCTTGACCACGGCATCGCGACCTGGCATACCAGCGACGGCTGAAGCCGCCTTGGGACCGGGACCTGTCGGCACAGAGCACCAAGCCCTCGCAAGGACTGAAAGGAAGAAACTAAGCTAAGACGGAATAAGCATCTCGCACTGCTTCAAGATAAGGATCATATTGACAAACGAAGCTACAGACACCTTACAAGCCCCCACGGGGTGTATTCTTGGCTCCTCGCAGGGACAAAAGACGCATATCCTAAGGAGTCCTAACCACAGGAACCGTCGCGACAGATGCCATCATCAACAGTGGGCCGCCGGGCACCGGCGCCAACCTCATCCAGATCAGAGACGGCGGCGGCCTAACGAGCCCGTCCTGCTCCGAGAGCGGCGCAGGCTCGGGGGCTCGTAGCTGTCGTTGCTCGTCTCCAGAGTTGCGAAGAGCTCGGCAGAGTCGCTGGATCCTCTGGCACCCTCGCCACCTGAGGAGTTGCTGGAAGAACGTGTGACGGCAGGCCTGGTCCTTGCCACTCCGGGGCTTCTGGTGCTGCCTCTGGGACAACACTCCAGCCGACGCCCATCTTCGTCGAAGACCTTGAAGACCATCATGGAAGCACCGTCGAACTCCAGGTGGATCACGAGGGCGCCCCTCGTCCTGCAAACCTGGGCGATCTCGCCCCAGCCCCGGGTCATGAAGACCTTACCTGGAGCGATGACCTCGACATCCGCATCGGTCGCAGGAGTCCGGCAATCGGCGTGCTGCAGCCAGAGCCTGAAAGGCCCCCTCGGCGGAATCTCGAAGGCGAAGGAAGGAGGAAGGCGAATCCAAGACCGAGGAGGCATGGCGGCGTGGAGCACAAACTCTCGGGAGGAGCCCTCAGCGTGAACTCCCGGAGGGACAACGCGCACCGCCGTGACCCGCCGGCGGCGACGGCGGCGCCGTCCATGGCGATCAGCATCAGCTCCTGCAGGGCCCTCAATGCAGGCGTACAAGGGCAGCGGAAACCCTGGCGGTGGCCGCTCGCACCAAGGCCTCGACACCTCCTGCCGCGCGCCCACATCTCGGCGGCAGAGGACCAACCTCTTCTTTGGCGGAAGCGGGTCGGGGCCCTCTCGGGGGGCCTTTCCCTTCTCTTCCGCGGAGATCCGGCGTATCGGAGCCATGGCGGCAAGGCGGAGCAGCGGCAAAGATGAAGAAGAGGAGAAGTAGCAGAGGAAGATGAACTAGAATGGCTCGCACCGTTCCGTACTTATAGCCAGAGGAGGCCAACCGTCGGCTTCCACGATCGTAGGTAATCATGACCAGTTTTTGCATGCAGGGACTTGTCAGCTCATGCAATTGCTGAGGCATCATGGGGGAGCGGAGCCGCCACATCCAATCAACCGCCACGTGGCGCCTGAGGCCACAGGCTGTTAGGGCCAGCGATGCTTCGCACTTGCCCCTTCGCCTCTCTGCTCAGCCAAGTCCGGGCACGCCTTGGGCTTGGGGGCTACTGTCGGCGTTCTGGGAATGGGGGTCCCCAGACTTGCCTGCCTGCAGCCTGCGGCGTGGCTCAAGGGGTGGCCCAGCATGGCCCATCTTCATCAGCACGAGCTCAAGACCCTCGCGAGGGCCAAGCCTCACAGGGCGAATGACAGGGGGCTTCCTCAGGCGCGGCCTCATCAGGCTGGCTCGCGAGGAGGCGGGGAGATCAAGGCAGGGTACCTCGCGAGGTGCCCATGACGCAAGCCATGACGACCAAGGGTGCCAGGCGGGCGCCAGCCCGCGCAGTGTCCTTCTTTCCCCTTTGGTGCAAAGGGAGCAAGCGCAGGTAGGAGCATCAAGCAAAGGCATCCATTTCGGTGCAACAAGACCAAGACCATCAGAACGGTAGGATGAAGGTCATTGTGGAGCCCAAGCCGGCGTCACCACCAGAGCCTTTGGCAGGCGAGGACCAACTTTACTCAGGATAAGTGTACTAGATGTTCCCCTTCAAAATGGCCAATTGTTGGCGCCCTTCCCACTCAATATTTGGGAAGAGGCCCAGGGCCTTTGCCTATAAATAGGGCTAGCCACCACAAGATAGACATAGAGAATCCTCACCAGGAAACCAGTAGAGAGAGCGACTGAACTCCCCCTAGCAGTTCATCGCACCAGCCAAGGACAGACCCTCGCGAGGCTGTTCTTCCTTGTATTGTTCATCATCAGACCAAGAGGCAATCCACCACACCACACACTGGAGTAGAGTATTACACCACAATGGTGGCCCGAACTAGTATAAACCCCGTGTCTCTTGTGTTGTTCCTTTGATCGCTTAGATCGTAGCAAGGCGGTGAGGTGTAGGTAGGCAGAGGGTGAAATCTCCGCGCGCACCCAAGTGTTCGAACCTAGAGGGTCTGCCGGAACCCGAAATCCGACAGTTGGTTATCCCAATGTCAAGGCCACCTTGGTGATTTTTGCTGATATTGAGAGCAAAAGTCGACTGAAGGTCATTAACAGAGAAGTAAACATGGTTGCCCTGGCAACACCGAGATATCTGAAGTGGTCAAAGGTCCCTATTACATTCGACCAGTCCGACCACCCGACGCTTAGCTACCCCTGGGCGGCAGGCTCTGGTGGTCGACCCAGTCATGGGGGGCACCTGACGGACTAAGGTCCTGATGGATGGTGGCAGTGGCCTCAATATTTTGTATGCTGAAGCTCTCAAAGGAATGGGCATCCCGATGTCCAAACCCAGCGAGAGTAACATGCGGTTCCGTGGGATCATTCTAGGAAAGAAAGCCGAATCACTCGACCAGATCACTCTCGATGTGGTTTTCGGCGATGAGAAGAATTTCCGCAAGGAGAAGTTGACGTTTGAGGTAGTGGATTTCTAGAGTGCATATCACGCCATTCTGGGTAGGCCTGCCTATGCTAGCTTTATGGCTCGACCATGCTATGTTTATCTCAAGATGAAGATGCCTGGCCCCGGAGGCGTAAGAACGGTTTCTGGTAACCGTCAGAGAGCAAAAGATTGTCTTCAAGATGGAGCAAAAATAGCAGATGAGCAGATGGCAGCAGTGGAGTTCCAAGAATATCAGAAGACGGCAGATCCGAGTGATTTGTTGTGTGCTAATAGGCCTTCTTCAGAATCAGCATTTCAGTCGGCCAGAGAGACCAAGCCAGTTCATGTTCACTTGACCGATCCCAATGCTGCTCTGACCCATATCTCGTCGACACTCGACAGCAAATAGGAAGAAGCGCTCATCTAGTTCCTCCAGTGAGAACTGGGACATCTTTGCATGGAAACTATCTGACATGCCAGGTGTGCCTAGGGAACTGGCTGAGCACCATTTGCGAGTCGATCCAAAAGTAAAACCCGTCAAAGAATACCTCCGTCGGTCCGCCACGGAGAAGAGAAAAGCCATCAGGGAGGAAGTGGCTCGGCTCCTGGCTGCTGAGTTTATCCGCGAGATATACCACTCCGAGTGGCTCGCCAATGTCGTTATGGTTCCTAAGAAAGACGATTCACTTCGAATGTGTATTGACTTCAAACACATCAATCAGGCCTGCCCGAAAGATCATTTCCCTCTACCCCGCGTCGACCAGATTGTCGACTCAACTGCGGGATGTGAGCGACTGTCCTTCCTGGACGCTTATTTTGGGTACCATCACATCCGACTGTATGGACCCGATGAGATAAAAACGGCTTTCATCACCCCTGTCGGTGTCAAAACCGGCGGATCTCGGGTAGGGGGTCCCGAACTGTGCGTCTAGGCGGATGGTAACAGGAGACAAGGGACACGATGTTTTTACCCAGGTTCGGGCCCTCTCGATGGAGGTAAAACCCTACTCCTACTTGATTAATATTGATGATATGGGTAGTACAAGAGTAGATCTACCACGAGATCAAAGAGGCTAAACCCTAGAAGCTAGCCTATGGTATGATTGTTGTTCGTCCTACGGACTAAAACCCTCCAGTTTATATAGACACCGGAGAGGGTTAGGGTTACACAGAGTCGGTTACAATGGTAGGAGATCTACATATCCGTATCACCAAGCTTTCCTTCCACGCCAAGGAAAGTCCCATCCGGACACGGGACAAAGTCTTCAATCTTGTATCTTCATAGTCTGGGAGTCCGGCCAATGGTGATAGTTCGACTATCCGGACACCCCCTAATCCAGGACTCCCTCAGTAGCCCCTGAACCAGGCTTCAATGACGATGAGTTCGGCGTGCATATTGTCTTCGGCATTGCAAGGCGGGTTCCTCCTCCGAATACTTCATAGAAGATTTTGAACACAAGGATAGTGTCCGGCTCTGCGAAATAAGTTCCACATACCACCATAGAGAGAATAATCTTTACACAAATTCAATCTGCTGACGTATTCTGCGGCGTGACGTCACACCACGGCCAAGCCTTTATTGGAATCGTTTTTACTATCCCACCTCAGCGTGTTTAGCGAGGCGGTTTCCTTGGCACGTCTTATCAAAGCAGAGATCACATCCCCTTATCCCAGGATTCTCATTAATACGGGTGTGGGTAACCCACTCGTGCCCGTTGACACGCCTCCTCTGTCGAAGGAGAGGCCCAAATGGTCACGGGGAGGGCTCTTGGTATTCAACCTCTTTATAAAGAGACCAAGGCCCGCTCCTTTATTTCAATCTCAATCGAATCCTCCCCTCGCCTCGAGTTCCAACACCCAAAGCTCTAGATTCAGGCGCTTCGGATCTCCGAGGATGTCTGGCTCCGACCTGCAAGGCCGGTGGATGCCTTCCTCCGTCACGGAAGAAGACGTGCTAAAGCTGAGAGACGCCCGGTATCTAACCGGCGAAATTTCACACAGGCTGCCTGCCCAAGGGAAGGTTATTCCGACTCCCAAGCCTGGTGAGAGTGTGGTGTTTGTGCCTCACTTCCTTCGGGGGTTAGGCTTCCTGATGGACCCCTTCGTGAGGGGGCTCATGTTTTATTATGGGCTGGAATTTCATGACTTGGATCTGGAGTCCATCCTCCACATCTCATCGTTCATTGTCGTATGTGAAGCCTTCCTCCGCATTACCCCTCACTTTGGGTTGTGGCCCAAAACCTTCAAAGTGGAAACAAAGATGATCAAGGGGTAGCAGGCAGAGTGCGGAGGGGCTGTTACAAGCAATAATGTTGACGCTCCATGGCCCGAGGGCTCTTTTCAAGAGGAGCTCAGTCTGTGGCAACAAGAGTGGTTTTATATCATAGCTCCCAGCGGCACCAAATGGGTGGCGCCACCTGCCTTTCGCTCGGGTCCTCTGCCGCGGTTGGCATCATGGGTCAATAAAGGGCTCGACTGGGGGCCGTCCAAGGACGCGCCCTTGTTGCACGGCCGTATTCTAGACCTCCTAGAGAGAGAGAGATCTGGTCGTAGTAGCGCAGGTCATGCTGATTCGTTGCACCCTGCCCTGCAAACATCGCCCCCTCCGCCTGTGGGAGTTCAATCCGGAGGGACCACGAGCTCTCCAACATTTTATGGGCGTAACGCCCGTGGAGATGTACCAACTGTTCTTCGGATCACGAGCAATGTGTCCGGACTTGACCGAGGACGCAGGTCTGAGCTGCAATCGCCCGGATACTCAAGTAAGTAGTCCTGTACCTGGACATGCTATCCGCATATCTATTTATAAACTTGCCTTTAAATGAGTTGTCCCTTGAACAGGAGTGGATAGCGAAAGAAAAACTGATCCGGTGTCCGGCCCCCCTCCCTGAGACCATGCCGGATCCTGTGTTAACCAGGATGCTAGAGGCTACACCTTTTGAAGAAGGCGAAGGGGGGAACAAGGGAGCTACTGCCTCAACGAAGGAGTTTATCAAGAAAGGAGGGATCGAGAATCCCTCCCTCGAAGGGGAGAAGAGGACCGCTTCTGAAGATCCGGAGACCAAGGCCTCGAAGCGGGGGAAGAAATCCTCGCCAGAGAGTCCTGCGCCGGGAGATGCCCCGGCCGCACTATTTCCCCAAGGAGATCAGCCCTCTAGCGAGCCGTAAGTAAAGAGGGGCGTTTTCTTAAAATGAGAGACATCCCTGTTTTATTTCTGAAGATAACCGAAATTTTTCCTTATAGTTCGGATCTCAGCCCTTCTCAGCAGAGCTCGTCTTCAGGGGATCTTGATCCGGAGATGATGGAGAGTGAAACGCCTCCGCCTGCCGTACCGTCATGCGAGGCGGACGACACTGAGGTGTCACCGCAGAGGGTTTCTCCGAATCCGGCGGGGCCCGAAGGCAGTCGTATGTCCCCTCAAAGCCCTCCGCGTCCGGCCTTCGAAAAAGGCCATCGGACGAGTCCGGCCTCGACTGGTGTACGGTCGGAGGAGCTGAAAGATCTGCTCGGGCGAGCATCTATCTCGGAAGATCACCGTGCGCTAATGGGTACGGTGATTGAAAGGATTTCAGCCGCTAAAAGCGGATTGCATGACACCGTCATAAGTTTACTGACGGGTTTTGAGGTACGCAAAATGATGTACCTTCTGACAGTTTTGCATATAGAATGCGCCCTGTATAGATAGTAGCCCCTGAGACTCGGTGCGTTGTCAAAAATGACAGCGCGCCGAGGATCATAATCCCAGGTATAATATGCGCTCTTCCTATGTAGGTGGCGAAGCGTCCGGTGGCAAGCCGGACTGATGAATTTGCCGAACTAAAGCGGCAACTTGACATGGCGGATTCTGACATCGCGCTTGTCAATAAGCGGCTTGACGAGTCACAAGGTATGCAGCTTCTCCGTGGACACCCGATAAGGTAGCCTAATGTCTATGCCTTACAACATGTATGCTTGACGCAGATGGTGCCGCTGCCATAGAGAACCTTCGGGCAGAACTCGCCCGAGCCAAGGAGCAAGCCCGAAAATGATGCGGCTGCCTTAACAGCGGCCGAAGAGCTGAGAGCCGAACAGGCTGCTCATTGCCGAAGCAAGAAAGAAATGGCTGAGATGGCCGTAAAGTTGAAGAATGCTACCGACCGTTGCGAGCTTCTTGAAAAAGAAGGTCGAGTGGAACAAGAGGACCTGAAAAAGGCCACTATTGAGGCCAAGGATGTTCGCTCTGCGATGAGAGCTATGAAAGAGGAGCTACGTCAGGCCGAAGATATTGCAGCTGGAAAGCCTTTTCTGCTACGGAGGAAATTCACGGATCCCAAGTATGCTCAGTTGGGCCAGCTGTGGGGTGCGGAGGGTGCTTATCTGGACTTGGCGGCGAGTGCCGCAGACGCGGCCGAACACTTCCGAGGTCAAAAGGATCACGAAATGGAAGAGCTTTTTTGGTCGCAGTTCCATAGTCCAGAGCGTCCGCTTCCATTGACCGATCGTTTGGCCGAATGGGCTGAGCTGAATAGGTTGTCCGGACTTGCCATGAAGGATGTCGTGACTCATTTGTGGCCGAACAGGCCCGAGCCGAAGAGTTATTTTGGCTTGGTGCAGCAGTTCCTTGGTGCGGTGCCGCATATTGGTGCAATGAAGCGGTCAACATGCATAGAGGGTGCACAGATGGCTCTTGCCCGTGTCAAGACATACTGGGCAGAGATGAAGGCCACTGATGTTGCATCCCAGGATTCAGACAAAAGCCGAGTACCTGCCGAGCACTATTTTGAGGAAGTCCTGCAGGGCGCTCATTTAATAGAGACACAGTGCTC